>NW_027253544.1:0-340226 GCF_044704955.1 Pristiophorus japonicus | reverse complement strand
CACACACACACTCCCCACCCACACACACACGCACACTCCCCCCCCCACACATACACACACACACTCCCCCCACACACACACATTCCCCACACACACGCACACACATAAGAACATAAGAACATAAGAATTAGGAACAGGAGTAGGCCATCTAGCCCCTCGAGCCTGCTCCGCCATTCAACAAGATCATGGCTGAGCCAGATCGAGCCAGTTCTATCTCCATGCTAATACATTTCCTCTGACTCCGCGTACCTTTATCTTCTGCAGTCACCTTTTGTGTGGCACCTTATCGAATGCCTTTTGGAAATCTAAATATACCACAACCATCGGTACACCTCTATCCACCATGCTCGTTATATCCTCAAAGAATTCCAGTAAATTAGTTAAACATGATTTCCCCTTCATGAATCCATGCTGTGTCTGCTTGATTGCACTATTCCTATCTAGATGTCCCGCTATTTCTTCCTTAATGATAGTTTCAAGCATTTTTCCCACTACAGATGTTAAACTAATCGGCCTATAGTTTCCTGCCTTTTGTCTGCCCCCTTTTTTAATAAGAGGCGTTACATTAGCTGTTTTCCAATCCGCTGGTACCTCCCCAGAGTCCAGAGAATTTTGGTAGATTATAACGAATGCATCTGCTATAACTTCCGACATCTCTTTTAATACCCTGGGATGCATTTCATCAGGACCAGGGGACTTGTCTACCTTGAGTCCCATTAGCCTGTCCAGCACTACCCCCCTAGTGTTAGTGATTGTCTCAAGGTCCTCCCTTCCCACATTCCCGTGACCAGCAATTTTTGGCATAGTTTTTGTGTCTTCCACTGTGAAGACCGAAACAAAATAATTGTTTAAGGTCTCAGCTATTTCCACATTTCCCATTATTAAATCCCCCTTTTCATCTTCTAAGGGACCAACATTTACTTTAGTCACTCTTTTCCGTTTTATATATCGGTAAAAGCTTTTACTATCTGTTTTTATGTTTTGCGCAAGTTTACCTTCGTAATCTATCTTTCCTTTCTTTATTGCTTTCTTCGTTATTCTTTGCTGTCGTTTAATATTTTCCCAATCTTCTAGTTTCCCACTAACCTTGGCCACCTTATACGCATTGGTGGCCAAGGTTAGTGGGAAACTAGTAGATTGGGAAACACACAAAGGGTTTCACAGAGACAATCCCTTTGAACAAATCCCAGCCTCGTGTCGGGTGCCCACACACACCGATAATCTGCGGCACCTGCTCCTGACCCTTCCAGCAGCTCACCGTCCCTCTGCCTGCACAATAAGGTGTGACTTAACAGGAGAGAGGAGGCCGGGACAGGAGGGCCCACAGACACAACCCCGAGAGCCTTTGGAGGGGAGCTGCTTGGAAATGATTGTGCCTGGGAGCAGAGGGATTGGGACAGGCTGAAGCCGGAGGCTTCGCCCTCACTCAGGGACAGGAGCACCTTACGTTATCCCTTCTCTCCCTACTGACATCCTGACCCACCATCACCCAGGGTCCAGTCACACCCAGCGGGCTCAGAGTATTCCCACCGCAGTAATAGTCACAATGTCATTGGGACCCCGATTGCCATTTCGGGTGGGAGCGGGCAGGAGCCTGGGCTGTGCTCACACCGACCCGACCCGACCCACGGGCCATGGAACGACAGATTTAAATGAGGCCGGTGGCTCACAATCGCAGGGAGGAGGGGGAGCTCGGCACCACTGGAACAGTCACCTGACCATCGCTCCCCCAGTCAGTCACCTGACCATCACTCCCCCAGTCAGTCACCTGACCATCACTCCCTTAGTCGGTCACGTGACCATCACTCCCCCAGTCAGTCACCTGACCATCGCTCCCCCAGTCAGTCAGCTGACCATCACTCCCCCAGTCAGTCACCTGACCATCGCTCCCCCAGTCAGTCACCTGACCATCACTCCCCCAGTCAGTCACCTGACCATCACTCCCCCAGTCGGTCACCTGACCATCACTCCCCCAGTCAGTCAGCTGACCATCACTCCCCCAGTCAGTCACCTGACCATCGCTCCCCCAGTCAGTCACATGACCATCACTCCCCCAGTCAGTCACCTGACCATCACTCCCCCAGTCGGTCACCTGACCATCACTCCCCCAGTCAGTCACCTGACCATCACTCCCCCAGTCAGTCACCTGACCATCACTCCCTCAGTCAGTCACCTGACCATCACTCCCTCAGTCGGTCATCTGACCACTAGTCCCCGGCCCGGGAGTCAAACTAGACCCCAACCTGTGAAAGTCACGTGAGTTCAGGATCAGGCTGGGCCTATTATTAGGGAGGGTCGCTGAGCACTTGGACAATATGAGCTGGTCAGAGAGAGCCAGCATGGATTTGTAAAGCAGAACTCATGTCTAACAAACTTAGTTGAATTTTTTGAGGTGGTAGCTAAGGTGCTCGATAAGGGAGAGTCTGTAGATGTTGTTTATATGGACCCAGGCATTGAAAAAGCTTCCACTTTCGAACGGCTGGAGCTGGTCAGTGACATTATCAGAGTCGCCTAGTGACCCAGATGACAGGCTTTGCTACAGCAGGAAATTCAATATTAGTTTTTATAAATGACAACGAATTCAATGCTTGTTCAGAGTCACACGATCACACTGATGAATTTCTGTTTCCGTGAACAAGGTATGGCAATTCGACCTTATGGCTTTAAAGGGATGCACCACGTGTTACTCAGCTCCACCCGAGCTCCACCTGAGATATCTTTAAATGGCGAGAAGCTAGGAACTGTGGAGGAGCGAGAGATTTAAGGGTCCATGCACAGAAATCATAAAACCCAGGGGACTGGTACAAACAATAATTACAAAGGCTGATGGAATGTTGGCCTTTATCTCAGGGGAGCTGGAATACAAAGGGCGGAAGTTATTCTACACTTGGATAAAACTCTGGTTACAACACATCAGGGGCACTGCGTTCAGTTCTAGGCACCGCAGCCCAGGAAGGATATTGGCCTCGGAGGGGGTGCAGTGGAGATTCACCAGAATGATTCGGGGACTAAAAGGGTTAGATTATGAGGACAGGTTGCACTGACCAGGCTTGTATACCCGAGTATAGAAGATTAAGGGGTGATGGAATTCAGGTGTTTAAGATGATCCGAGGAATTGATAGGGAAGGTACTGTGGGAAACTATTTCCTCTGGATGGTGGAGTCCGGACATGACCTTAACATTAGAGCTCGGCCGTTCAGGGTGAAATCAGGAAACACTTCTTCACACAGAGGGCAGTGGGAATCTGGAACTTACCCAAAAAAGCTGAGGCTGGGGGGGTCAATTAAACATTTCAAAACTGAGATTGATAGATTTTCGTTGGGCAAGGGTATTAAGGGTTACGGAACCAAGGCGGGTAGCTGGAGTTGAGATACAGATCAGCCCTGGTCTAATTGAATGGCGGAACAGTTCGAGGGGCTGAATGGCCTGCTCCTGTTCCTATGTTCCCTCACTCACTGCCATGGTTACTGGTACTGTCCAAGCTACACATGATAAACAGTTGCTTGGTGTGATATCGGGAGGGGCTGTTGCCATTTGTAAACTGTTTCCCAGCAAGAGTCAGCTCCTTCAGAAGAACATTGGTCATAAGTAAAAGAAACACACTATAACGTCCAGGGCTGGAGAGGAAGTGATGAGGTGTATTTAACAGCAGGATATCGGTATAAAAGCTGTTGCTCAGTACTCACCACAGTCGAGGTTGCGGCTGCCTGTTTATTAGTCTGGGTTGCAGCTGAAATATAAGAACCTGTGTGAGTTTATTATAGCTGCCACATGTATGACTGATAATCACAGTGAAACCAGTGTGGTCAAATACTCTTCGACTGTATCCCACTCAGCAACCTGCAGCAAACCATGCAGCACACATGTGGTGATAAGCCACACACTCTGTCAGTGCTCTACACTGTACACCACGGGAGTCAGGTGTGGCTCAGTGGGTAGCACTCTCACCTCGGGGTCAGAAGATGGTGGGTTCAAGCCCCACTCCAGGGACTTGAGCCCATAATCCAGGCTGTCACTCCAGGCTGGACTGGTGCACATTCCCCTGAATGATCCTGTACTTGTGGTCTGACACACCCTGTACAATGATGGATAGAAGCCTTTGCTATAGATGCCCACCTTGGGATAGTCATTATGGGTCTTGTTGGCTGTGTATGTGCCATCGATGAGACTCTGCACTTTACAGAAGCTGCAACAGGTAAAAGTGCTGTGCCCACTCGAGCTGTTGCCTCCTTTCAATGGACAAAGTGACGAAGGTGTTTCCCCTGCAAACCTCGGCTCCCAGGGCCTGCTTGCGGCATCAGCGGACTGAAGTAATACTAATGTTACAAATGTCTCCAGTGGTGGCTTGAAAGGATCTGAACAAAAGCTCAATGTTGTGATGTTCACCCACAATGGCCATGTCTGTCCCTGTGCTCGGCCCACTCTGGATTCCTGGCTTCAGCACGTGGCATAACTCTGTCACAGACTGCTTCGTGAGTGGAGACAGAAAAGACGGGTCTCCTCAGGTATGGCCAAGTAGGTGTGAAAGTGTAGTAGCTGGGCAGAGTCAGAGTGGGTGCCAGACTCGAGATATAAGCACATCTGTGCTTTTCCTCTCTGTGACACCCTCCACCTCCTCGATCTCCAGGCCAGCCGCTGACAGACCCAATGCAACGTCCATGTTTATCACCAAAATGGCCCGAGCCAAAGTCATCACCAGCATTCTGTGTGACTGTGTCCATGCTGCATTCTCCCTCCTCGGCCTCTATGCAGCCTTTGACACAGTCGACCCACACAATCATCGTCCAACATCTCTCCTCCAGCTCAGTGCTTCCACTTATCTGCATCAATGGCTTCTCTTCTCAAACCTCCCCCAAAGCTGGATCCTTGGCCCCCTCCTTTCTCACATCTACATGTTACTCCTTAGCAACATTACCCAGACGTTGTACCTCACTACCACTTCGCTCGAGCCCTCCTCGGTCTCTAAATTGTCAGACTGCTTGTCCCACATCCAGCTCTGGATGAGCAGAAATTTTATCCAATTGAATATTGTTTTCGGTCCCCGCCACAAATTCCGTTCCCCCCTCTCCTCTCCCCCTCCTCTCCCTCCCTCCTCTCACCCCCTTCCTGACCCCTCTCCCCCTCCCTCCCCCTCTCCCTTCCCCCTCTCTCCCTCCCCTTCCCCATCCCTCTCCCCCCTCCCGCACTCCCCCTCCTCTTCCCCCCTCCATTCCTCTCCACAATTCCTGTCTGAGGCTGAACCAGACTGTCATGTATTCAACTATCATTGTAACCCATATATAAGCTGACCCAAGTTGTACACCTTGAGAACATTGACCACAAAGGAGTGAACTTGTGGGAGACACTCCTAACCTGGACTTTCAGGTATAAAAGGGGAAGCTCCACCCACCTTCATCACTTGAGGTCTTGGTAATAAAGGTAACTGGTCACAGAATGACCTTCTCTCAATTATGTGCATTTATACTGTAGAGTAAAGATATATCATTGGCGACGAGAAACTGGGATGTAAACCACGCGAGCATGGCCACTAGCAGCACAGAAGAGAGGTACTGTGTTGGTGATGATTGGGACGACTTTATTGAGAGACTACAGCAAAGTTTTGTCACTAAAGAATGGTTGGGACAGGATTCGGTCGACAAACGCAGGGCTCACCTCCTGACGGTTTGTGGATCCAGAACGTACTCCCTGATGAAGGACGTTCTAGCGCCAGAGAAGCCGGCGGACAAGACGTTCGAAGAGCTCAGTAACTTAATCGGGGAACACCTTAAACCGGCAAGCAGCATGCACATGGCGAGACACCGGTTTTACATGCACCGGCGGCGAGAATGGCAAAGCGTTCCAGACTTCGTGGCAGACCTCCGGCGACTGGCGAGCCTATGTAAGTTCCCAGATGCATGCAGAGCGGAGATGCTGCGAGACTTTTTTATTGAGGGCATCGGGCACGCTGGGGTTTTCAGGAAACTGATTGAGACCAAAGACTTGACCTTGGAAGCGGCAGCTCTGATAGCCCAGACATTTATCTCAGGGGAGGAAAAGACAGGAATGATGTATGACAAAAATCTTGGCTCAAATGCGGCAAACGACCAGGGAATCAACATTGTTAACGCGGCACACAGTTCTCCAGGCAGACAGGAGCAATCGGACATGCCCGAGCATGTAGTCGAACCCAAAGGGGGCATTCAACAGAGACAATGGCTAGTTAACGGCAATTCATGCCATCGCAATGGACAATGCGGCCAGTAATGGGGCCATCAACACCTGTTAATGGTGCGCTTAAGGACAGTTGCAGAGACAGTCAGAGACGATCGACTGGTAATGGACCTTTTGTTTTCAACAACGGGGCCTCCAGCTCATGTTGGAGGTGTGGAGGCAAACACCCAGCCAGAGCTTGCAGGTATCAGCAATATACCTGCAGAAACTGCAACGTCAGCGGTCACTTGGCGCATATGTGCAGGAAGCCTGCAGCCAGGTTGATGTACGAGGAGGACGGGCCCAATGTAAGCCCTACGAGGCCAAATGAATACTGGGGTAAATCGCTGGAAGCTGAAGTTCAGCGAGTTCATGTGGAGCACATATACAGTTCATATACCAGGACGCCACCGATAATGATGAAAGTGCTCCTCAATGGCATCCCAGTATTAATGGAGCTAGACACGGGGTATCAAACAGTTCGAAAGGTTGTGGGTGTCCAAGGGCAGGAGGCCAAAATTATTGCCGATTGACGCACAGCTACGGACATATACAAAGGAGATCATTCCTGTGCTAGGCAGCGCCACGGTAGTCGTGACCCACAAAGATTTGGAGAACAGGTTGCCATTCTGGATTGTCCCGGGGGACGGTCCCGCACTACTGGGGAGGAGTTGGCTTGCTGTCATGAACTTGAAATGGGGCGATGTCAATGCAATATCTTCTGTGGAGCGAGTATCATGCTCACAGGTCCTGGACAAATTTGACTCATTATTTCAACCCGGAATCGACACTTTCATGGGGGCCAATGTAGTGATTCACATAAACCCGGACGCCAGGCCAGTACACCACAAGAGCGGTGCCGTACATGATGCGGGAAAAGATAGAACGCGAATTGGACCGCCTGCTGAGGGAAGGCATCATCTCACCAGTTGAATTCAGTGACTGGGCGAGCCCGATCGTGCCGGTGCTCAAGACGGATGGGTCGGTCAGGATATGTGGCGATTACAAGGCCACCATCAATCGGGTGTCACTCCAAGACTAATACCCGCTACCGAGAGCGGAGGACCTCTTTGCGACGCTATCCGGTGGCAAACTTTTTTCAAAATTGGATCTGACCTCAGCTTACATGACCCAGGAGCTGGCGAGTGAGTTGAAGAAACTGACCACCATCACGACACACAAGGGGTTGTTTGAGTATAACAGATGTCCGTTCGGGATTCATTCGGCCGCCGCGATCTTTCAGCGAAATATGGAAAGCCTCCTCAAGTCGATTCCAGGGACGGTGGTTTTTCAGGACGACATCCTCATCACGGGTCGCAATACTGAAGAACACCTCCACAACCTGGAGGAGGTGCTACGCAGACTGGACCGGGTAGGGCTGTGACTGAAAAAGGCGAAGTGCGCCTTCTTAGCTCCAGAAGTAGAATTCCTGGGGAGGAGGGTAGCAGCAGACGGGATCAGACCTACTGCGTCCAAAACAGAAGCACTCCAGAGAGCACCCAGACCCCTTAACACGACGGAGCTGCGTTCGTTCCTGGGGCTCCTGAACTATTTTGGTAACTTTCTTCTCAAATTGAGCACGCTGCTAGAGCCGCTACATGTGCTCCTCCGCAAAGGTCGCGATTGGGTCTGGGGGGACAGCCAGGAAAGGGCTTTTGATGGAGCACAACAAATTGCGTGCTCTAACAAACTGTTAACGTTATATGACCCGTGTAAGAAACTTGTTTTAACGTGCGATGCGTCGTCCTATGGAGTCGGGTGTGTGTTGCAGCATGTGAATGCCCAATGGGCAGTTACAGCCAGTAGCTTATGCCTCCAGAAGTCTGTCCCAGGCAGAAAGAGGCTACGGGATGGTAGAAAAGGAAGCGCTAGCATGTGTATATGCAGTAAAAAAAAATGCACCAGTACCTGTTTGGCAGCAAATTTGAGCTGAAGACAGATCACAAACCACCAATGTCCCTTTTGGTCGACAACAAGGCCATAAATGCGAATGCATCGGCCCGCATACAGAGGTGGGCACTCACGTTAGCCACCTATGACTACACAATTCGGCACAGACCGGGCACTGAAAACTGCGCCGATGCACTGAGCAGGCTCTCACTAGCCACCACTGAGGGGACAACTGAGCATGATGCTGAGATGGTCATGGCTGTTGAAGCTTTCGAAAGCGAAGGCTCACCTGTGACAGCCCGTCAGATCAAAGTCTGGACAAATAAAGACCCGCTATTGTCCTTAGTTAAGAAATGTGTCCTGAATGGGGACTGGGCAGCCACGTACGGGACATGCCCTGAGGAATTTAAACCGTTTGATAGGCGCAAGGATGAACTCTCGATTCAGGCTGATTGCCTACTGTGGGGAAACCAAGTAGTCATGCCCCAGAAGGGCAGAGAGGTGTTTATCAGAGAACTTCACAATGAGCACCCAGGCATTGTCATGATGAAGGCAATTGCCAGGTCACACGTTTGGTGGCCAGGAATCGATGCAGACCTGGAACTTTGTGTTCGCAAGTGCAACAGGTGTGCTCAGCTGGGCAATGCACCCAGGGAAGCCCCCCTTAGCCCCTGGTCCTGGCCCGCCAAGCCATGGTCATGCATCCATGTGGACTACGCAGGTCCTTTCATGGGAAAAATGTTTTTGGTTGTCGTAGACGCCTACTTCAAATGGATTGAGTGTGCCATTTTAAATTCAAGCACATCCTCTGCCACGGTAGAAAGTCTACGGGCAATGTTCGCCGCCCATGGTCTACCGGATGTCTTGGTCAGCAACAATGGCCCGTGCTTCACAAGCACTGAATTCCAGGACTTCATGGCAGGCAATGGAATTAACCATGTCAGAACGGCACTGTTCAAGCCGGCCTCAAACAGCCAGGCGGAACGAGCAGTGCAGATAATCAAACAGGGGATGCTCAGAATCCAAGGGGGTTCCCTACAAAGCCGCTTGTCATGCCTCCTGTTGGCCAATAGATCCCGACCACACTCGCTCCACCCGCAGAGCTGCTAATGAAAAGGACGCTCAAAACCAGGTTATCCCTTATACACCCCACCATGAAAGAAATTGTTGAGAGCAGGCGTCAGTTACAATGTGACTACCATGACAGGAATGTGAGGGCGCGATGTATTGATGTCAATGACCCTGTTTTTGTCCTTGATTACAGTGCAGGGCCCAAATGGCTCGCAGGCACTGTGATTGCCCAAGAGGGGATTAGGGTTTTGGTAGTTAAACTTACCAATGGACAAATCTGCCGCAAACACGTGCATCAAACTAAAAGGAGCTTCAGCAACCTCATAGAAGAAGCAGAGGAAGAACATGACGTAGAGTTTACTCCACCACAGGTGACCGAACACCGGAACCAAGTGGAGGAGAGCCCAGTCACTGTGGGCAGTCCGGACAGGCCTGAGGCACCGCAAACAGCAGACACTCAGGCCAGCGCCCAACAACCGGAGCCCCAACTCAGGTGCTCTACAGGGGAGCGTTAACCACCAGAGAGACTTAATCTGTGATCCCAACAAGACTGTGAGGGGGTGGTGATGTCATGTATTCAACTATCATTGTAACCCATGTATAAGCTGACCTAAGTTGTACACCTTGAGAACATTGACCACAAGGGGGTGAACTTACGGGAGACGCTCCTAACCTGGACTTTCAGGTATAAAAGGGGAAGATCCGCCCACCTTCATCACTTGAGGCTTGGTAATAAAGGTAACTGGTCACAGAGTGACCTTCTCTCAAGTATGGGCCTCGTGTGCAATTATACTGTATAGTAAGGACATATCACAGACTGTTCGCAACCTTGGTGTCATATTTGGCCCTGAAATGAGCTTTCGACCACATATCCACAGCATAACTAACACCGCCTATTTCCATCTCCGTAACATCACCCATCTCCACTCTTGCCTCAGCTTATCTGCTGCTGAAGCCCTCATCCATGCCTTTGTTACCTCTAGGCTTGACTATTCCAACGCACTCCTGGCTGGCCTCCCACATTCTACTGTACGTAAACGAGAGGTGATCCAAAACTTGACTGCCCGTGTCCTAACTCGCACCAAGTACCCCCCTCACACACACACACTCTCCCTCATATACACACACTCTCTCTCTCACACACACTCTCCCTCTCACACACACACTCTCCCCCTCACACACACACACACTCTCCCCCTCACACACACACACTCTCCCCCTCACACACACACACACTCTCCCCCTCACACACACACTCTCCCCCTCACACACACACACTCTCCCCCTCACACACACACACACACTCTCCCCCTCACACACACACACTCACTCTCCCCCTCACACACACACACACACACACACACACACACACACACACACTCTCCCCCTCACACACACACACACTCTCCCCCTCTCACACACACACACACACACACACACACACACACACACTCTCCCCCTCACACACACACACACTCTCCCCCTCTCACACACACACACACACACTCTCCCCCTCACACACTCACTCTCCCCCTCACACACACACACACACACTCTCCCCCTCACACACACACACTCTCCCCCTCACACACTCACTCTCCCCCTCACACACACACACACACACACTCTCCCCCTCACACACACACACACACACACTCTCCCCCTCACACACACACTCTCCCCCTCACACACACACACACACACACACTCTCCCCCTCACACACACACACACACACACACACACACACACACACACACACACACACACACTCTCCCCCTCACACACACACACACACACACACACTCTCCCCCTCACACACACACACACACACACACACACACACACACACACACACACACACACACACTCTCCCCCTCACACACACACTCTCCCCCTCACACACACACACACACACACACACACACACACTCTCCCCCTCACACACACACACACACACACACACACACACACTCTCTCCCCCTCACCCCTGTGCTCACTGACCTACATTGGCTTCTGGTTAATCATGGCCCCGATTTCAAAATTCTAATCCTTATTTTCAAATCCCTCCATAGCCTCATCTCTCCCTCTATCTGTCAAACGTCCCGTGGTTGCATGGATATGAAATTGGTTAAGTGACAGGAAAAAGAGCGCATCAGAGAGTCATAGGGGTACACAATGCCCCCCGCACGCACCCCGTTTTTTACCATCGGTATGTCACGTGTCACCACAACTGTCCCCTTCAACTTCAGTCCACAGGGGCACCAGGGAGGGTCTCGACCGGGCCAGCGGCCCCCATGCTGCCTGTTGGTGGCCCGGCCGAACCCGCGGTATAATTGTCGGGCTGACCTGGCAGTCGGCCGACAAGAAAAACATGGCGGCAGCGGCAGTGGGTCCTCCCCTTTAAGGGAAGCTGCACGGCCGCTGCAAAAGGCCACAGCCTCACCGGGCCACCGGGAAAAGGTTGTTTTGGCACCGCCGAGTGGGCCGAAGATTTTCCCAGGGGAATGTCGCTATCGGGGGGTTGGATCGGCAGTGTGCACGGTGATGATGTGTTTAACACCGATCGGCAGCAGAGGGGTGGTAAGGGTGGGATCGGGGCACCGCCGGGAAAACTCGGGAGAGCAATTGGGCTAGCAGCAGCCATTCCAGCAAAAGTCCCCGGCCACTCCACTCCGCAGTGGGGCCGCTGATTTACGGTGGTAACAGGCCTTCAGGAGAGGGGCGAATTTCAGCCCCATAGAATCATCAAAATTTACAGCACAGAAGGAGGCCATTCGGCCCATCGTGTTGGCGATGGCCGACAAAGAGCTATCAGCCTAATCCCACTTTCCAGCTCTAGGTCCGTAGCCCTGTAGGTTACAGCACTTCAAGTGTACATCCAAGTACTTTTTAAATGTGGTGAGGGTTTCTGCATCGCCCGCCCTTTCAGGCAGTGAGTTCCAGACCTGTTATGTATGCAATAAAGGTTCAAGCTGAGTATTGTTTAACAAAGCAAGGTCCAACCTTGGCTCTGCTTTATTTAGGCCCAAAGTGCCTGACTCACAAAATGGCTGGCCTTTTATACCTGAGCAGCACCATGAGCGTGCTGCTCAGTGTCCTCCAATAGTGACAATAGAATGTACATACATGACAATACCCACCTCTGAGATCTTATCACAGACTTTCACAGGTTGAGACGGTCCGATGCTTTGTGCTTCCAGGTTGACCGTCTCAGTTCAATTCCAGCCTTGGGTGAGTGTGCGGGGTCTGTTGTGGCTGATGGCTGGATGACTGACTTGTTGGGGGTGGCAGTGGCCATGTCAGGAATTGCAAGTCCATTTTTATTGAACATGTCTGTGATGGAAATCCCAGGTTCACTGATGACCCTTGAACCCACTGAAGACTGCTGGTAGGTTGGTTGGTCGTCGATGGTTTCTTCGTCCGACTGCTCTGGCTCGTCTGTGTGCCTCAGCTTTGTCTGATCCATGTGGTTCCTGCAAGTTTGCCCATTCTTGAGCTTAATAACAAATACTCTGTTGCCCTCCTTGGCCATGAGCGTGCCAGCGATCCATTTGGGACCTTGACCATAGTTCAACACATATACAGGATCATTAACAGAAATCTCGCGTGACACAGTTGCGCGATCGTGGTAACCTTGTTGACTTTGTCTTCTGTATTCAACATGATTATTTAAATCCAGGTGTACCAGAGATAGCTTGGTCTTAAGACCTCTTTTCATCATGAGTTCAGCAGGCGAGACCCCTGTGAGTGTGTGGGGTCTTGTCCTGTAACCAGCAGTATGCAGGACAAGCGGGTCTGCAGTGACCCTTAGGTTACTCTCCTCATGCTTTGCTTGATAATTTGTACTCCATGTTCAGCTTGCCCGTTGGACACAAGCTTGAACGGTGCTGACCTTACATGTTTTATGCTGTTAAGTTTCACAAACTCCTGAAACTCCTGACTGGTGAAACACGACCCATTGTTGCTCACCACTATGTCAGGCAGACCACGTGTCGCGAACATGACATTGAGATCCTCTATGGTTTCCGTGGACGTGCTGGATGACATGATTATGCATTCTATCCACTTCGAATAAGTGTCCAACACCACTAAAAACATCTTGCCCAAAGGGACCTACAAGATCTACATGGATCCTGGACCAAGGTTTGGATGGCCATGACCACAGACTCAGCGGCGATTCCGCTGGTGCTTTGCTGAGCAGCATGCAGATGTTGCACTGATGCATGCATGCTTCCAGCTCAGAATCAATTCCTGGCCACTATACGTGGGACCTGGCGATGGCCTTCATCATCACTATACCAGGATGTGTGCTGTGTAACTCACGCACGAACTTCTCTCTCCCTTTTTTGGGCATTACAACACGATTGCCTCACAATATGTAATCTGCTTGAATAGACAGTTCGTCCTTGCGATGAATGTATGGTTTGGCCTCCTCGCACATTTGCTTAGGTATGGCAGACCAATCCCCTTTGAGGATGCAACCCTTTACCACCAATAAAATTGGGAAATGGCT
The DNA here is from genome assembly GCF_044704955.1 of Pristiophorus japonicus. Taxonomy (NCBI): domain Eukaryota; kingdom Metazoa; phylum Chordata; class Chondrichthyes; family Pristiophoridae; genus Pristiophorus; species Pristiophorus japonicus. The sequence continues at coordinate 326,562 of NW_027253544.1, read as the reverse complement.
GTTCCAGGTCTTAACTTGTTGAGCCGTGACAGGGGTTCCTTCACTCTCAAAAGCATCCATGATTAACATTAGATCCGCCGGTTGTGGCGTTTCCACCTCCGGTGTGGGCAACGGCAACCGGCTCAAAGCATCGGCACAATTCTCTGTGCCAGGTCTGGGGTGAATGATATAATCATAGGCAGATAATGTCAGCGCCCACCTTTGGATGCAGGATGAAGCATTGGTATTGATATCTTTGCTCTCGGAAAACAACGAAATGGGCGGCTTGTGATCGATCTCTAATTCGAACCTCAGACCAAACAGGTATTGATGCATCTTTTTAACACTGTACAACACGCTAAAGCTTCTTTTTCCACCATGCCGTAGGCTCTTTTTGCTTTGGACAAACTTTTGGATGCATATGCGACAGGTTGAAGTATCCCCGACTCATTGGCTTGTTGGAGTACGCAACCAATTCCATATGACGATGCGTCACAGGCCAAAACTAAATGCTTACATGGGTCATAATGTACCAGCAGCTTGTTCGAGCAAAGCAGATTGGTGGCTTTCTCACAAGCTCTGTCTTGCGATGTGCCCCACACCCAGTTATTGCCTTTTCTCAATAGCATGTGCAGTGGTTCTAGTACTGTGCTCAATTTAGGTGGGAAGTTACCAAAGTAGTTGAGTAGGCCCAGGAACAAATGCAGCTCCATCACATTCTGCGACTTGGGTACATTCTTGATGGCCTTGGTTTTCACGTCAGTAGGTCTGATGCCATCAACAGCGATTTTCCTCCCGAGGAATTCGACCTCCAGTGTCATGAAGACGCACTTCGAGCATTTCAGTCTGAGTACCACTCTATCCAAATGCAATAGAACCTCTTCCAGGTTGTTCAGATGTTCCTTGGAGTCACGACTGGTGATCAGGATGTCATCTTGGAACACGACGGTTCTGGGAACGGACTTCAGTAGACTTTCCATATTCCTCTAGAATGTTGCTGCAGCCGAGTGAATTCCAAACGGGCACCTGTGGTAAATAAACAGTCCTTTGTGCGTGTTAATGCACCTAAGTCTCTTCGGTGTCTCAACCAACTCCTGCATCATACCGGCCGACGTCAAGTCCAGTTTTGTGAACAACTTCCCTCCAGCTAGCATCGCAAACAAGTCATCAGCCTTTGGTAACGGGTACTGATCTTGTTTCAAAACCCTGTTGATCGCAGCCTTGTAGTCTCCACAGATTCTGACTGTGACATCACTTTTCAGCACAGGAACAATGGGGCTGGCCCATTCATTAAATTTGACCGGTGATATGATCCCTTCACGCCGGAGTCTGTCCAGTTCAATTTCGACCTTCTCCCTCATCAGATACGGCACTGCCCGAGCTTTATGATGGACAGGTATTGCATCTGAGTCCAGGTGGATCTGCACCTTGGCTCCTGTGAAGTTGCCGATACCCGGTTCAAACAGTGAGGGGAACTAGCTCAATACTTGATCACATGTATCTTCCTCCGATGACAACGCCTTTATGTCGTTCCAGTCGCATCTGATTTTCTCCAACCAGCTCCTGCCGAGCAGCGTTGGGCCATTGCCTGGAACAATCCACAGCGGTATCTCGTGAAGCGCACCATTATATGACACATTAATTTGTGCACTGCCAATCACCTTTATCAGTTCTTTGTACGTGTGCAGCTTGGTGTTAACAGGGCTCAGCTTGGGCCTCACAGTCTTAGTATCTCACAGCTTATTACATGCCCTCTCGTTCATGATCGATTGACTCGCCCCCGTGTCCAGTTCCATCGATACCGGTATCCCATTAAACTTCACATTAATCAACATTGGTTTACTCTTGGTTATGAAAGAGTACAGTCCATACACTTCCTCCTCTGGCATCTCGGGTTGTGTATCCGGATCAGCGCTAGTCTGACTCTCATCCTCCACATGGTGTGTCGCAGCTCACTTGCTCATCTGCGGACACTTGCGCTGGAGATGCCCCACTCTCAGACAGCCTTTGCAACTATATTGCTTAAATCGGCACTGCTGGTGCCGATGATTTCCCCCACAACGCTAACACGGAGAAGTCGGATAAATTCCCGCTGGCGGACTTAGGGCAGCCACAGGTTTCGTGAACGCAGCCAGATAGGCCCTGCCATGTGCCGCTCTGCCGAACACCGAATCAATCGTATTTACAGTACTTGAGGAGGTTTCGTTCTTCACCGCTATTTGCTTTAGACTCCTGTCCATCATCGACTGCGTCGGCGGCACTCGGGAGCAGCGTCGGAGGTGCGTGGAGAGGCCTATAAAAGGCACAGCAGGGAGTCCGGGGCCCAGCGTCGGAGGTGCGTGGAGAGGCCTATAAAAGGCACAGCAGGGAGTCCGGGGCCCAGCGTCGAGGAGGTGCGTGGAGAGGACAATAAAGGCACAGCAGGGAGTCCGGGGTCCAGCGTCGAGGAGGTGCGTGGAGAGGCCTATAAAAGGCACAGCAGGGGGTCCGGGGCCCAGCGTCGAGGAGGTGCGTGGAGAGGCCTATAAAAGGCACAGCAGGGAGTCCGGGGCCCAGCGTCGAGGAGGTGCGTGGAGAGGCCTATAAAAGGCACAGCAGGGAGTCTGGGGCCCAGCGTCGAGTAGGTGCGTGGAGAGGCCTATAAAAGGCACAGCAGGGAGTCCGGGGCCCAGCGTCGAGGAGGTGCGTGGAGAGGCCTATAAAAGGCACAGCAGGGAGTCCGGGGCCCAGCGTCGAGGAGGTGCGTGGAGAGGCCTATAAAAGGCACAGCAGGGAGTCCGGGGCCCAGCGTCGAGGAGGTGCGTGGAGAGGCCTATAAAAGGCACAGCAGGGAGTCCGGGGCCCAGCGTCGAGGAGGTGCGTGGAGAGGCCTATAAAAGGCGGGACTTGTGCAGCTACAGGGAGAAGGCAAAAAAGAAGTAGAAAGAAATCAAAAGGTGACGTCACAGCCAAGAGGGTAAGTGAATGGCTGGTGATTGGTGAGTAGTTTTTCTTTTTTCTCTTCTATATCAGTGAGTAACTTTTAACATTGTTGTTGCCAATTTAAGTGTATCTAAGGGTTAAGTCATGGCAGGAGAGCTCGGTCGGGTGTTATGCTCCTCCTGTACCATGTGGGAACTCAGGGACGACACCAGTGTCCCTGACGACTATATTTGCAGGAAGTGTGTCCACCTCAAGCTCCTGACGGTCCGCGTTGCGGAGTTGGAGCTGAGGGTGGATTCACTCTGGAGCATCCACGATGCTGAGAATGACATGAGTATCACGTGTAGCGAGTTGGTCTTGCCGCAGGGAAAGGGTCCACAGCCAGATAGGGAATGGAAGACCAACAGGAAGAGCAGTGCAAGGAAGGTAGTGCAGGAGTCCCCTGTGGTCATCCCCCTGCAAAACAGATACACTGCTTTGGGTACTGTTGAGGGGGATGACTCATCAGGGGAGGGCAGCAGCAGCCAAGTTCATGGCACCATGGCTGGCTCTGCTGCACAGGAGGGCAGGAAAAAGAGTGGGAGAGCGATAGTGATAGGGGATTCAATGGTGAGGGGAATAGATAGGCGTTTCTGCAGCCGCAACCGAGACTCCAGGATGGTATGTTGCCTCCCTGGTGCAAGGGTCAAGGATGTCTCGGAGCGGGTGCAGGACATTCTAAAAAGGGAGGGAGAACAGCCAGTTGTCGTGGTGCACATTGGTACCAACGACATAGGTAAAAAAAGGGATGAGGTCCTACGAAACGAATTTAAGGAGCTAGGAGCTAAATTAAAAAGTAGGACCTCAAAAGTAGTAATCTCGGGATTGCTACCAGTGCCACGTGATAGTCAGAGTAGGAATCGCAGGATAGCGCAGATGAATACGTGGCCTGAGCAGTGGTGCAACAGGGAGGGATTCAAATTCCTGGGGCATTGGAACCGGTTCTGGGGGAGGTAGGACCAGTACAAACCGGACGGTCTGCACCTGGGCAGGACCGGAACCAATGTCCTAGGGGGAGTGTTTGCTCGTGCTGTTGGGGAGGATTTAAACTGATATGGCAGGGGGATGGGAACCAATGCAGGGAGACAGAGGGAAACAAAAAGGAGGCAAAAGCAAAAGACAGAAAGGAGATGAGGAAAAGTGGAGGGCAGAGAAACCCAAGGCAAAGAACAAAAAGGGCCACTGTACAGCAAAATTCTAAAAGGACAAAGGGTGTTAAAAGAACAAGCCTGAAGGCTTTGTGTCTTAATGCAAGGAGTATCCGCAATAAAGTGGATGAATTAACTGTGCAAATAGATGTTAACAAATATGATGTGATTGGGATTACGGAGACGTGGCTCCAGGATGATCAGGGCTGGGAACTCAACATCCAGGGGTATTCAACATTCAGGAAAGATAGAATAAAAGGAAAAGGAGGTGGGGTAGCATTGCTGGTTAAGGAGCAAATTAAGGCAATAGTTCGGAAGGACATTAGCTTGGATGATGTGGAATCTATATGGGTAGAGCTGCAGAATACCAAAGGACAAAAAACGTTAGTGGGAGTTGTGTACAGACCTCCAAACAGTAGTAGTAATGTTCGGGAGGGCATTAAACATGAAATTAGGGGTGCATGCAATAAAGGTGCAGCAGTTATAATGGGTGACATAAATATGCACATAGATTGGGTTAACCAAACTGGAAGCAATACGGTAGAGGAGGATTTCCTGGAGTGCATAAGGGATGGTTTCTTAGACCAATATGTCAAGGAACCAACTAGGGGGGAGGCCATCTTAGACTGGGTGTTGTGTAATAAGAGAGGATTAATTAGCAATCTCGTTGTGCGAGGCCCCTTGGGGAAGAGTGACCATAATATGGTGGAATTCTGCATTGGGATGGAGAATGAAACAGTTAATTCAGAGACCATGGTCCAGAACTTAAAGAAGGGTAACTTTGAAGGTATGAGGCGTGAATTGGCTAGGATAGATTGGCGAATGATACTGAAGGGGTTGACTGTGGATGGGCACTGGCAGACATTTAGAGACCGCATGGATGAACTACAACAATTGTACATTCCTGTCTGTCGTAAAAATAAAAAAAGGAAGGTGGCTCAACCGTGGCTATGAAGGGAAATCAGGGATAGCATTAAAGCCAAGGAAGTGGCATACAAATTGGCCAAAAATAGCAGCGAACCCGGGGACTGGGAGAAATTTAGAACTCAGCAGAGGAGGACAAAGGGTTTGATTAGGGCAGGGAAAATGGAGTACGAGAAGAAGCTTGCAGGGAACATTAAGACGGATTGCAAAAGTTTCTATAGATATGTAAAGAGAAAAAGGTTAGTAAAGACAAATGTAGGTCCCCTGCAGTCAGAATCAGGGGAAGTCATAACGGGGAACAAAGAAATGGCGGACCAATTGAACAAGTACTTTGGTTCGGTATTCACTGAGGAGGACACAAACAACCTTCCGGATATAAAAGGGGTCGGAGGGTCTAGTAAGGAGGAGTAACTGAGGGAAATCCTTATTAGTCGGGAAATTGTGTTGGGGAAATTGATGGGACTGAAGGCCGATAAATCCCCAGGGCCTGATGGACTGCATCCCAGAGTACTTAAGGAGGTGGTCTTGCAAATAGTGGATGCATTGACAGTCATTTTCCAACATTCCATTGACTCTGGATCAGTTCCTATGGAGTGGAGGGTAGCCAATGTAACCCCACTTTTTAAAAAAGGAGGGAGAGAGAAAACGGAATTACAGACCGGTCAGCCTGACATCGGTAGTGGGTAAAATGATGGAATCAATTATTAAGGATGTCATAGCAGTGCATTTGGAAAGAGGTAATATGATAGGTCCAAGTCAGCATGGATTTGTGAAAGGGAAATCATGCTTGACAAATCTTCTGGAATTTTTTGAGGATGTTTCCAGTCGAGTGGACAAGGGAGAACCAGTTGATGTGGTATATTTGGACTTTCAGAAGGCTTTCGACAAGGTCCCACACAAGAGATTAATGTGCAAAGTTAAAGCACATGGGATTGGGGGTAGTGTGCTGACATGGATTGAGAACTGGTTGTCAGACAGGAAGCAAAGAGTAGGAGTAAATGGGGACTTTTCAGAATGGCAGGCAGTGACTAGTGGGGTACCGCAAGGTTCTGTGCTGGGGCCCCAGCTGTTTACACTGTACATTAATGATTTAGACGAGGGGATTAAATGTAGTATCTCCAAATTTGCGGATGACACTAAGTTGGGTGGCAGTGTGAGCTGCAAGGAGGATTCTATGAGGCTGCAGAGCGACTTGGATAGGTTAGGTGAGTGGGCAAATGCATGGCAGATGAAGTATAATGTGGATAAATGTGAGGTTATCCACTTTGGTGGTAAAAACAGAGAGACAGACTATTATCTGAATGGTGACTAATTAGGAAAAGTGCAAAGACACCTGGGTGTCATGGTACATCAGTCATTGAAGGTTGGCATGCAGGTACAGCAGGCGGTTAAGAAAGCAAATGGCATGTTGGCCTTCATAGCGAGGGGATTTGAGTACAAGGGCAGGGAGGTGTTGCTACAATTGTACAGGGCCTTGGTGAGGCCACACCTGGAGTATTGTGTACAGTTTTGGTCTCCTAACCTGAGGAAGGACATTCTTGCTATTGAGGGAGTGCAGCGAAGGTTCACCAGACTGATTCCCGGGATGGCGGGACTGACCTATCAAGAAAGACTGGATCAACTGGGCTTGTATTCACTGGAGTTCAGAAGAATGAGAGGGGACCTCATAGAAACGTTTAAAATTCTGACGGGGTTAGACAGGTTAGATGCAGGAAGAATGTTCCCAATGTTGGGGAAGTCCAGAACCAGGGGACACAGTCTAAGGATAAGGGGGAAGCCATTTAGGACCGAGATGAGGAGGAATTTCTTCACCCAGAGAGTGGTGAACCTGTGGAATTCTCTACCACAGAAAGTTGTTGAGGCCAATTCACTAAATATATTCAAAAAGGAGTTAGATGAAGTCCTTACTACTAGGGGAATCAAGGGGTATGGTGAGAAAGCAGGAATGGGGTACTGAAGTTGCATGTTCAGCCATGAACTCATTGAATGGCGGTGCAGGCTAGAAGGGCCGAATGGCCTACTCCTGCACCTATTTTCTATGTTTCTATCATACATGATTGAGCGATCTGGATGGCCCTTTTTAAATCCAACTCCTCCACTGCCAGAAGTTTGTGCAGGATCACATCGTGGTTGATACTGAGAACAAAGAAGTCCCGCAGCATGTCTGCCAACACCTTCCTGAACTTACACGGTCCTGCTAGACGTCTCAGGTCAGCAACGAATTCCGCCGTGCTCTGGCCCTCCGATCGAACGTGTGTATAAAACCTGTATCTCGAGATGATGATGCTGTCGTCTGGCTTGAGGTGCTCCCGTACCAATGTACGCAACTCCTCGTACGTTTTCTCTGTTGGATCACTAGGCATGAGTAGATTCTTTATCAGACCACAGATCTTTGAACCGTACACAGTGAGGAACACAGCTAGGCGCCGATCTGCATCGTTGACCCACTTCATTTTGTTGGCCATGAAGTACTGGTTCAAATGGCTCACAAAGTCTGCCCAATCTTCTCCCTCCACGACTCGCTCTAAAAATCCAATCGTGTTCATTTTGCAAACAAAGGTTCTTGTATTCTCGTCGCCAAATGTAATGTATGGAATAAAGGTTCAAGCTGAGTACTGTTTAACTAAGCAAGGTACAACCTTGGCTCTGTCTTATTTAGGCTCAAAGTGCCTGACTCTCAAAATGGCTGGCCTTTTATACCATGAGCGTGCTGCTCAGTGGTCTCCAACAATGACGCCATCTGGTGGCTACAAACAGAATGACTTGGACGTGGGTGCACAGGGCACAATTTCAAAATGTACAGATGACACAATATCTGGAAGTACAGTGAACAGTGAGGAGGATAGTGACAGACCAGGAAGACATAGACAGGCTGGTGAAATGGGCGGACAGGTCGCTGATTAAATTTAACACAGAAAAGTGTGAAGTGATACATTTTGATCGGAAGAATGAGGAGAGGAAATATAAACTAAAGGGTACAATCCTGAAGTGGGTGCATGAACAGAGAGACCTGGGGGTACATGAGCACAAATCGTTGAAGGTGGCAGGATGAGAAAGTGGTTAAAAAAGTATTTGGCATCCTGGGCTTCATAAATAGAGGCATAGAGTACAAAAGCAGGGAAGTTATTATGAACCTTTATAAAACACTGGTTCGGCCTCAACTGGAGTATTGTGTCCAATTCTGGGCACCGCACTTTAGGAAGGATGTGAAGGCCTTAGAGAGGGTGCAGAAAATATTTACAAGAATGGTTCCAGGGATGAGGGACTTCAGTTACATGGACAGACTGGAGAAACTGGGGTTGTTCTCCTTGGAGCAGAGAAGATTGAGAGGAGATCTGAGAGAGGTGATCAAAATCATGAGGGGTCCAGACAGAGTAGATAGAGAGAAACTGTTCCCATTGGTGGAAGGGTCGGGAACCAGAGGTCACAGATTTAAGGTGATTGTCAGAAGAACCAATGAGGTAAAACCTTTTGACGCAGCGAGTGGTTATGATCTGGAATGCAGTGCCTGAAAGCTTGGTGGAGGCAGATTCAATCGTAGCTTTCAGAAGGGAATAGGTCAGTACCCGAAGGGAACAGGTTTACAGAGCTACGGGGAGAGGGCGGGAGAGAGGGACTCACTGAAGTGCTCTTACAGAGAGCCAGCACGGGCTCGACGGGCCGAATGGCCTCCCTCTGTGCTGTAACCATTCCAGGATTCTATTCTATGGTTCTAATTAAATAAATCTGGAATAAAAATCTAGTATCAGTTATGGTGACCATGAAACTACCAGATTCTGGTTCCCCAATGTCCTTTGGGGAATGAAATCTGGCCTATATGTGACTCCAGACCACAGCAATGTGGTTGAGTTCTAACTGCCCTCTGACATGACCGAGCAAGACACACAGTTGTAACAAACTGCGACCAAGAAATATACTCACTGTGGGAGTAGCATCACCTCACGGGCTGCACCTTCCCAAGGGCAATAAATGCTCTTTGTGAACGATTAAAAAATCATCGGCCATCTCTGGCCACCTGCTGCAGACACTCTCACCCTGACTTTATCACTTTAAGACTCGACTATTGCAGTGCTCTCCTGGTTGGCCTCACATCCTCCGCCGAACATAAACTTTAGCTCATCCATAACTCTGCTTGCCTATCCTACACTGCAGCACTTCCCACACACACACACTCCCCACACACATACACCCCATACACATACACATACTCCCCACACACACACACTCCCCACGCGCGTGCACACTCCCCAAACATACATTCCCCCCCACGCACACACTCACACTCCCCGCACACACACACACACTCACCGCACACACACACACTCCCCGCACACACACACACTCACACCATACACACACACACACTCCCCACACGCGTGCACACTCCCCAAACATACACTCCCCCCCCGACACACACACACACACACCCACACACACAGTGTCGCTCCCCACACACACTGCGTCGCTCCCCAAGTGTACTACATCATGAGTCCGGTTTGTGTGGTATAAATGCAGCATTAAATGTTTACATATGAAGTAGCTTGACCCTGTGTCCATTGCTTCACCTGGGAGCAGTGAGCTGCAACACATCTACACAGCACCAACTCCAAGGTTAACGTTCCAATGGGGGTAACTGAACTCTGTCTGCTCACCAGTGGGAGTGGGTTTGAAATCGGCCGTGGCTGGAGGGATGGAGATTGTGTCTGTGTGTCCGTCTCCACGTGGCTCTTACAGATCTCAGTACAACACATCCCTCACTGGGCACTAAACATCAACATTGCTGAGAGAGGTGGCAAGAATTGAAGTCGAAATTGTTCCAGTGGTGAGCTCTGTTCCAAGTCTGAGGGTGAGGCACATTAGTGATGCCCGACAGAGGGAGCTTTACTCCACAGCTGACTCTCCTATATCTTCACCAGCTTGATGCAGCTATTGAGTGCTTGAAATGGGAAAGTATTCCATTTTTCAGAGATAACAATAAGTAGAAGATTCATCCGATTGATTTTTAGAAACATCACAAAACAATAAACATTATTCGGACTAATCAGCGGAATGAGTAATGAATTGGGTTTCTTACCACTGACTGTTGCATACACCGTGTTAAACTCTCCAGCGGGGGGCCTAGGGAGATGGTGCAGAAACAGAAAGTCAATGATTCATTTACAGCATAAATATCAGTGAATGTTTCTGTCCAACAACTTCACACTGGCACTGCTGTGAGCATAAATATCAGTGAATGTTTCTGTACAACAACTTCACACTGGCACTGCTGTGAGCATAAATATCAGTGAATGTCTCTGTACAACTTCACACTGGTACTGCTGTGAGCATAAATATCAGTGAATGTCTCTGTACAACTTCACACTGGCACTGCTGTGAGCATAAATATCAGTGAATGTTTCTGTACAACTTCACACTGGCACTGCTGTGAGCATAAATATCAGTGAATGTTTCTGTACAACTTCACACTGGCACTGCTGTGAGCATAAATATCAGTGAATGTTTCTGTAGATCAACTTCACACTGGCACTGCTGTGAGCATAAATATCAGTGAATGTTTCTGTACAACAACTTCACACTGGCACTGCTGTGAGCATAAATATCAGTGAATGTTTCTGTACAACAACTTCACACTGGCACTGCTGTGAGCATAAATATCAGTGAATGTTTCTGTACAACTTCACACTGGCACTGCTGTGAGCATAAATATCAGTGAATGTTTCTGTACAACTTCACACTGGCACTGCTGTGAGCATAAATATCAGTGAATGTTTCTGTACAACTTCACACTGGCACTGCTGTGAGCATAAATATCAGTGAATGTTTCTGTACAACTTCACACTGGCACTGCTGTGAGCATAAATATCAGTGAATGTTTCTGTACAACTTCACACTGGCACTGCTGTGAGCATAAATATCAGTGAATGTTTCTGTACAACAACTTCACACTGGCACTGCTGTGAGCATAAATATCAGTGAATGTTTCTGTACAACTTCACACTGGGACTGCTATGAGCATAAATATCAGTGAATGTTTCTGTACAACTTCACACTGGCACTGCTGTGAGCATAAATATCAGTGAATGTCTCTGTACAACTTCACACTGGGACTGCTGTGAGCATAAATATCAGTGAATGTCTCTGTACAACTTCACACTGGCACTGCTGTGAGCATAAATATCAGTGAATGTTTCTGTACAACTTCACACTGGGACTGCTGTGAGCATAAATATCAGTGAATGTTTCTGTACAACTTCACACTGGCACTACTGTGAGCATAAATATCAGTGAATGTTTCTGTACAACTTCACACTGGCACTGCTGTGAGCATAAATATCAGTGAATGTTTCTGTACAACTTCACACTGGCACTGCTGTGAGCATAAATATCAGTGAATGTTTCTGTACAACTTCACACTGACACTGCTGTGAGCATAAATATCAGTGAATGTTTCTGTACAACTTCACACTGACACTGCTGTGAGCATAAATATCAGTGAATGTTTCTGTACAACTTCACACTGGCACTGCTGTGAGCATAAATATCAGTGAATGTTTCTGTACAACTTCACACTGACACTGCTGTGAGCATAAATATCAGTGAATGTTTCTGTACAACAACTTCACACTGGCACTGCTGTGAGCATAAATATCAGTGAATGTCTCTGTACAACTTCACACTGGGACTGCTGTGAGCATAAATATCAGTGAATGTCTCTGTACAACTTCACACTGGCACTGCTGTGAGCATAAATATCAGTGAATGTTTCTGTACAACTTCACACTGGCACTGCTGTGAGCATAAATATCAGTGAATGTTTCTGTACAACTTCACACTGGCACTGCTGTGAGCATAAATATCAGTGAATGTCTCTGTACAACTTCACACTGGCACTGCTGTGAGCATAAATATCAGTGAATGTCTCTGTACAACTTCACACTGGCACTGCTGTGAGCATAAATATCAGTGAATGTTTCTGTACAACTTCACACTGGGACTGCTGTGAGCATAAATATCAGTGAATGTTTCTGTACAACTTCACACTGGCACTGCTGTGAGCATAAATATCAGTGAATGTTTCTGTACAACAACTTCACACTGGCACTGCTGTGAGCATAAATATCAGTGAATGTTTCTGTACAACTTCACACTGGGACTGCTATGAGCATAAATATCAGTGAATGTTTCTGTACAACTTCACACTGGCACTGCTGTGAGCATAAATATCAGTGAATGTCTCTGTACAACTTCACACTGGGACTGCTGTGAGCATAAATATCAGTGAATGTCTCTGTACAACTTCACACTGGCACTGCTGTGAGCATAAATATCAGTGAATGTTTCTGTACAACTTCACACTGGGACTGCTGTGAGCATAAATATCAGTGAATGTTTCTGTACAACTTCACACTGGCACTACTGTGAGCATAAATATCAGTGAATGTTTCTGTACAACTTCACACTGGCACTGCTGTGAGCATAAATATCAGTGAATGTTTCTGTACAACTTCACACTGGCACTGCTGTGAGCATAAATATCAGTGAATGTTTCTGTACAACTTCACACTGACACTGCTGTGAGCATAAATATCAGTGAATGTTTCTGTACAACTTCACACTGACACTGCTGTGAGCATAAATATCAGTGAATGTTTCTGTACAACTTCACACTGGCACTGCTGTGAGCATAAATATCAGTGAATGTTTCTGTACAACTTCACACTGACACTGCTGTGAGCATAAATATCAGTGAATGTTTCTGTACAACAACTTCACACTGGCACTGCTGTGAGCATAAATATCAGTGAATGTCTCTGTACAACTTCACACTGGGACTGCTGTGAGCATAAATATCAGTGAATGTCTCTGTACAACTTCACACTGGCACTGCTGTGAGCATAAATATCAGTGAATGTTTCTGTACAACTTCACACTGGCACTGCTGTGAGCATAAATATCAGTGAATGTTTCTGTACAACTTCACACTGGCACTGCTGTGAGCATAAATATCAGTGAATGTCTCTGTACAACTTCACACTGGCACTGCTGTGAGCATAAATATCAGTGAATGTCTCTGTACAACTTCACACTGGCACTGCTGTGAGCATAAATATCAGTGAATGTTTCTGTACAACTTCACACTGGCACTGCTGTGAGCATAAATATCAGTGAATGTCTCTGTACAACTTCACACTGGCACTGCTGTGAGCATAAATATCAGTGAATGTTTCTGTACAACTTCACACTGGCACTGCTGTGAGCATAAATATCAGTGAATGTTTCTGTACAACTTCACACTGGCACTGCTGTGAGCATAAATATCAGTGAATGTTTCTGTACAACTTCACACTGGCACTGCTGTGAGCAGGAAAGAGCACAGAAGCTTCAAAGAACGTCTCTCTCTTAAAATGAAATTCTGCACAAGTCATGACCGTTTGGTTGATGTTCGATCGACTCCTGATTGAAGTGGGTTATGTTTGTCTCCTATACATAACAACAACAACTTGTATTTATATAGTGCCTTTAACGTAGTGAATGTCCCAAGGTGCTTCACAGGAGTATTATTTGAGATAAAGAATTTGACACTGAACCACATAAGTAGAAATTGGTGCAGGTGACCAAAAGCTTGTTCAAAGAGTTAGGTTTTAAGGAGCGCCTTGAAGGAGGAAGGAGAGGTAGAGAGGCGGAGAGGTCTAGGCAGGGAGTTCCAGAGCTTGGGGCCCAGGCAACAGAAGGTCAGCGAGCACAGGGGTGATGAGTGAGCAGGACTTGGTGCGAGTTCGGACACGGGCTGCCGAGTTTTGGATCACCTCTAGTTTACGTAGGGTATAATATGGGAGATCAGCCAGGAGTGCTTTGGAATCGTCAAGTCTAGAGGTAACAAAGGCATGGATGAGGGTTTCAGCAGCGGATGAGCTGAGGCAAGGGCGGAGATGGGTGATGTTACGGAGGTGAAAATAGGCGGTTGTAGTTATGCTGTGGCTATGTGGTCGAAAGCTCATTTCAGGGTCAAATATGACACCAAGATTGTGAACAGTCTGGTTCAACCTCAGGCAGAAGTTGGAGAGAGGGATGGAGTCAGTGGCTAGGGAACGGAGTTTGTGGCAGGGACCGAAAACAATGAACATAAAAACATAAGAAATAGGAGCAGGAGTAGGCCATACAACCCCTCGAGCCTGCTCCGCCATTTAATATGATCATGGCTGATCCGATCATGGACTCAGGTCCACTTCCCTGTCCGTTCCCCATAACCCCTTATGCCCTTATCAGTTAAGAAACTGTCTATCTCTGTCTTAAATATATTCAATGCCCCAGCTTCCACAGCTCTCTGAGGCAGCGAATTCCACAGATTTAAAACCCTCTGAGGGAAGAAATTCCTCCTCATCTCAGTTTTAAATGGGCGGTCCCTTATACTAAGATTATGCCTCCTAGTTCTCGTCTCCTGTATCAGTGGAAACATCCTCTCTGCATCCACCTTGTCATAGAAAAACATAGAAACATAGAAAATAGGTGCAAGAGTAGGCCATTCGGCCCTTCGAGCCTGCACCACCATTCAATGAGTTCATAGCTGAACATGCAACTCCAGCACCCCATTCCTGCTTTCTCGCCATACCCCTTGATCCCCCTAGTAGTAAGGACTACATCTAACTCCTTTTTGAATATATTTAGTGAATTGGCCTCAACAACTTTCTGTGGTAGAGAATTCCACAGGTTCACCACTCTCTGGGTGAAGAAGTTTCTCCTCATCTCGGTCCTAAATGGCTTACCCCTTATCCTTAGACTGTGGCTTACCCCTTATCCTTAGACTATGCCTAAGAAAGGCAGAGAGAAATTTGTACATGATCTACATAGCACTCATCCCGGTATTGTCATGATGAAAGCCATTGCCAGATCTCATGTATGATGACCTGGAATTGACTCTGATCTGGAATCATGTGTGCATCAGTGCAACACTTGCATGCAGCTAATTAAAGCATCAGCGAAATCGCCGCTGAGTCTGTGGTTGTGGCCATCTAAACCACGGTCCAGGATCCACATTGACTTTGCAGGTCTCTTCCTGGGAAAGATGTTTTTAGTTGTGGTGGATGCATATTCCAAGTGGATATGGTGTATAATCATGTCATCCAGTACATCCACAGCTACCATTGAAACATAGCAACATAGAAAATAGGTGCAGGAGTAGGCCATTCGGCCCCTCGAGCCCGTACTGCCATTCAACGAGTTCATGGCCGAACATGCAACTCCAGCACCCCACTCCCGCTCCCCCGCCACACCCCCCAATAGCGAGGACCACATCTAACTCCTTCCCGAACACATTTAGTGAATTGGCCTCAACAACTTTCCGTGGTAGAGAATTCCACAGGTCCACCACCCCCCGGGCGAAGAAGTTTCCCCCCCATCTCGGCCCCAAATGGCCCACCCCCATCCCTAGACCGTGACCCCCGGTCCCGGACCCCCCTAACACCAGGAACATCCCTCCCGCATCCAACCTGTCCAAACCCGCCAGAACCCGAAACATTTCCATGAGATCCCCTCTCACTCCTCCGAACTCCAGCGAATACAAGCCCAGTCGATCCAGCTCCCCCCGCTCACCCAGACACGTCAGTCCCACCATCCCGGGAATCAATCCGGTGAACCCTCGCTGTACCCTCTCAACAGCAAGAGTGTCCCCCCTCAAGTCAGGAGACCAAAACTGCACACAACACTCCAGGCACAGCCTCACCAGGGCCCTGCACAACCGCAGCAACACCTCCCCACCCCTGCACTCAAATCCCCCCGCCATGAAGGCCAACACGCCACCCGCCCTCCCAACCGCCTGCCGTATCTGCATGCCAACCCCCAGTGACCGATGTCCCACGACACCCAGGTCTCGTTGCACCTCCCCTTTTCCTAATCTGTCACCATTCAGATAATAGTCTGTCTCTCTGTTTTTACCACCAAAGTGGATAACCTCACATTTATCCACATTATACTTCATCTGCCATGCATTTGCCCACTTACCTAACCTATCCAAGTTCGCAGCAGCCCACCAAACTGTGCTCCAGCAAATTGTTGGGGATGTTGAGGTGCTGCCCCGGGGGAGTGGCACTGGGTCAGTGGAGCAGGAACCTGCTGTCCTTTCTCAGAATGACAGCTATCCTGATCCCACCACTGCCACTCCGCCATTGCACTTGTCGCTGGCCGTCATCCAGCCAGCCCAGACTGCTGCTGCCCAGCCTGAGGTGGTGGAGTCTACAGCCGAGCCTTCCAGGCCCAGAGCTGGTCGAGGGTGTCCTGCAAGGCCTTCTGTAGTATCTGGCCCTGACACGCAGCAGTCTTCCACCAGCCGTGCCTCAGCGGAGGAACGCTAGACTAGTTAAAGCAAAAAGGGGATAGAAGGAAATGCACAAGGGTGATTAGTAAATATATTATGTTGTTCTGATATAAATTTGGATTGGAATTTTTAATCTTTGCTGTTGTCTCTCATTTCAGTTTTGGGGCTTTGGAATGGAAGGGAAAATGGATGTGGTCATGGGGACGTCCAAAGGAACCGGGAAGTGGGATGGAACTCTGATGAGACGGTCACGGATCTCAGAATCTTATACGTATTGAAACGATCACCTCTCATTCTTCTGAATGCCAATGAGTAGAGGCCCAACCTGTGATGCAGACAGTTTCCATCTGACAGTGCAGAATTAGGTATTAGCAGGCAATAGGCTGGGCCGCTGTGGTAGTTGAGTTAGTGCAGAGGTCTATGTTGGTAAGGGTGTATTGGGCCAGTGTATTTTGTAGATGGGGTCAGGACTAGAAAAGCATTGGTGCATCTTGGAGATGAATGATCCCGGTGACTGCGTGCATCATGTTGTGTCTTTGATCCCGCTTGTCACAATGATGTCAGGAACCAGAGCTCAGAGGATAGCCTTTGTCTTTCAGGAGCCATGATCCCAGTCTGCCTTCTCCTTGAAAGAGTTTAGGCACAGTGGATGGTCTTAAAATGGAGGGATCAGAACATTCACCGTATGATGAGCTGGTCACTGAACTGCACATTGAGGGGGTTAGAAACCCCCGGAGTTCAGGAAGACCGTGGTGTAATGTGTAGGGTCCAAGGTGGGCACGGATACCAACAACAATGTCTTGGACTTTGGCGAATCCTGTGATGTGGAATAATTCCAATGCAGTGCATCACAACAAATAAAACAAAACTGCACTTTAAAAAATACAATCACCAGCCGCAGCTCTCAAATCCCACGTCCATCATCAAAAACGCTGCTGTGGAAAAGCCAGAAGCCCTTTGCGTACCGACCTGCTGAAAGCACTGGCTCACTTTATGTGGGTGAGCAGAGCACAATGGACATTGCTCCTGGGAAAACTGGGGAATGCTGCTAGCCACCATTAGCATTCATTTCCACAGATTACAAGATGTAAAATGGGCTCCTGCACATTTTCTACACGTGCGTTAGAGCGGTCTAACAGGATTCCCCGCACTATTTCCTGGCCCAGGTGCCATTCCGTTATGACCCACTGACTGGGAACTATGGCACCAGATATTCCCAGAGTTACCAGGGGAAGAGTGACCATAATATGGTGGAATTCTGCATTGGGATGGAGAATGAAACAGTTGATTCAGAGACCATGGTCCAGAACTTAAAGAAGGCTAACTTTGAAGGTATGAGGCGTGAATTGGCTGGGATGGATTGGCGAATGATACTTAAGGGGTTGACTGTGGATGGGCAATGGCAGACATTTAGAGACTTTTGGATGAACTACAACAATTGTACATTCCTGTCTGGCATAAAAATAAAAAAGGGAAGGTGGCTCAACCGTGGCTATCAAGGGAAATCAGGGATAGTATTAAAGCCAAGGAAGTGGCATACAAATTGGCCAGAAATAGCAGTGAACCTGGGGACTGGGAGAAATTTAGAACTCAGCAGAGGAGGACAAAGGGTTTGATTAGGGCAGGGAAAATGGAGTATGAGAAGAAGCTTGCAGGGAACATTAAGACGGATTGCAAAAGTTTCTATAGATATGTAAAGAGAAAAAGGTTAGTAAAGACAAACGTAGGTCCTCTGCAGTCAGAATCAGGGGAAGTCATAACGGGAAACAAAGAAATGGCGGACCAATTGAACAAGTACTTTGGTTCGGTATTCACGAAGGAGGACACGAACAACCTTCCGGTTATAAAAGGGGTCGGGGGGTCTAGTAAGGAGGAGGAACTGAGGGAAATCCTTATTAGCCGGGAAATTGTGTTGGGGAAATTGATGGGATTGAAGGCCGATAAATCCCCAGGGCCTGATGGACTGCATCCCAGAGTACTTAAGGAGGTGGCCTTGGAAATAGTGGATGCGTTGACAGTCATTTTCCAACATTCCATTGACTCTGGATCAGTTCCTATGGAGTGGAGGGTAGCCAATGTAACCCCACTTTTTAAAAAAGGAGGGAGAGAGAAAACAGGGAATTATACACCGGTCAGCCTGACATCGGTAGTGGGTAAAATGATGGAATCAATTATTAAGGATGTCATAGCAGTGCATTTGGAAAGAGGTGACATGATAGGTCCAAGTCAGCATGGATTTGTGAAAGAGAAATCATGCTTGACAAATCTTCTGGAATTTTTTGAGGATGTTTCCAGTAGAGTGGATAAGGGAGAACCAGTTGATGTGGTATATTTGGACTTTCAGAAGGCGTTCGACAAGGTCCCACACAAGAGATTGATGTGCAAAGTTAGAGCACATGGGATTGGGGGTAGTGTACTGACATGGATTGAGAACTGGTTGTCAGACAGGAAGCAAAGAGTAGGAGTAAATGGGTACTTTTCAGAATGGCAGGTAGTGACTAGTGGGGTACCGCAAGGTTCTGTGCTGGGGCCCCAGCTGTTTACACTGTACATTAATGATTTAGATGAGGGGATTAAATGTAGTATCTCCAAATTTGCGGATGACACTAAGTTGGGTGGCAGTGTGAGCTGTGAGGAGGATGCTGTGAGGCTGCAGAGCGACTTGGATAGGTTAGGTGAGTGGGCAAATGCATGGCAGATGAAGTATAATGTGGATAAATGTGAGGTTATCCACTTTGGTGGTAAAAACAGAGAGACAGACTATTATCTGAATGGTGACAGATTAGGAAAAGGGGAGGTGCAACGAGACCTGGGTGTCATGGTACATCAGTCATTGAAGGTTGGCATGCAGGTGCAGCAGGCGGTTAAGAAAGCAAATGGCATGTTGGCCTTCATAGCAAGGGGATTTGAGTACAGGGGCAGGGAGGTGTTGCTACAGTTGTACAGGGCATTGGTGAGGCCACACCTGGAGTATTGTGTACAGTTTTGGTCTCCTAACCTGAGGAGGGGACCTCATAGAAACATATAAAATTCTTTGTTCCCCGTTATGACTTCCCCTGATTCTGACTGCAGAAGACCTACGTTTGTCTTTACTAACCTTTTTCTCTTTACATATCTATAGAAACTTTTGCAATCCGTCTTAATGTTCCCTGCAAGCTTCTTCTCATACTCCATTTTCCCTGCCCTAATCAAACCCTTTGTCCTCCTCTGCTGAGTTCTAAATTTCTCCCAGTCCCCAGGTTCACTGCTATTTCTGGCCAATTTGTATGCCACTTCCTTGGCTTTAATACTATTGAGGGAGTGCAGCGAAGGTTCACCAGACTGATTCCCGGGATGGCGGGACTGACCTATCAAGAAAGACTGGATCAACTGGGCTTGTATTCACTGGAGTTCAGAAGAATGAGAGAGGACCTCATAGAAACATATAAAATTCTGACGGGGTTAGACAGGTTAGATGCAGGAAGAATGTTCCCAATGTTGGGGAAGTCCAGAACCAGAGGTCACAGTCTAAGGATAAGGGGTAAGCCATTTAGGACCGAGATGCGGAGGAACTTCTTCACCCAGAGAGTGGTGAACCTGTGGAATTCTCTACCACAGAAAGTTGTTGAGGCCAATTCACTAAATATATTCAAAAAGGAGTTAGATGAGGTCCTTACTACTAGGGGGATCAAGGGGTATGGCGAGAAAGCAGGAATGGGGTACTGAAGTTGAATGTTCAGCCATGAACTCATTGAATGGCGGTGCAGGCTAGAAGGGCCGAATGGCCTACTCCTGCACCTATTTTCTATGTTTCTATGTTTCTGTGAGGGGGTCTGTGTTACAAGGATAGGCTAGAGCGACTGGGATGGAATTTTCTTCAAACAGGAAGATTGAGGGAGGATTTGATCGAGATGTCCAAAGTGATAAAAGGAGTAGATGAGTTACAGACAGATAGACGCTTTACATTGGCAGTTATATGGAAGACACAAGGCCGTGAGCACATGGACCCCCGGCTGAGCGCACAGCCTGAAGCAGCGCTCCCACCCTGGAAAATTCCAGCCGTAAAATTTCAAAGGTGCAGAAGGAGGGAAGGGCAGAGAGAGAAAACACAACAACAAGAGCACGGGACAGAGATACAGAAGGACAATAAGAGAAAGGGAGGCAAAGGTTGAGATACAGTCACATGGAGAAAACAGGTGGGACAATGAGAGTGTGTGGCAGCGAGAGAGAGAGAGAGAGAGAGAGAGAGCGGGCGATACAGATGGACAGAGAGAGGCAGAAGGAGAAGGAGAGAAACACTGAAAGAGAGGGTGTAAAACACAAAACTCCTTTATAATCACCTGAGAAATTGCAGTGTATTTTATAACTGGGTGATTTAATGCTGTTTATGTTTGCATTTATTTATCCGTACAGCAAGAGAAAACCCTCAGTCCCCAGCTAGTCTGCCCCCATTCTTGGGCTGATTCCATCCCCTGCACCAATCAATATCAGACTGAAATGAGACAGGAAATGAAATTGTATTTACCCTTCCGCTTTTAATCTGCTTTGAAAACATGCCCATTTTTTCACGTAGAATACTGCGGCTATGAAGATGCAGAGTAAGGCGGCTAATACCAGGGCACAGACTGCAATGCTGATGATGATATTCAGAGACCACTTTTCAGATAACTCTGTAAAATATCAAAAGGTGACGTATAGTTCAATAGCAGTAAGGTGAATCGAGTAAAGACTCGGATTCCTGTCCTTCAGAAAACCAGGTTTAATATAAGCACAACCGAAACAGGCAACTCTCCCTCGGTATAACATTAAAACCAGGTTTAATATAAGCACAACCGAGACAGGCAACTCCCCCTCGGTATAACATTAAAACCAGGTTTAATATAAGCACAACCGAGACAGGCAGCTCTCCCTCGGTATAACATTAAAACCAGGTTTAATATAAGCACAACCGAGACAGGCAGCTCTCCCTCGGTATAACATTAAAACCAGGTTTAATAATAAGCACAACCGTTAAGTTCCCTCAGTAACCTTTTCCTGCTTTCTCTCCATACCCCTTGATCTCTTTAGCCGTAAAGGCCATATCTAACTCCCTCTTGAATATATCCAATGAACTGGCATCAACAACTCTCTTTGGCACGGAATTCCACAGGTTAACTACTCTCTGAGTGAAGAAGTTTCTCTTCATCTCAGTCCTAAATGGCCTACCCCTTATCCTAAGATTATGTCCCCTGGTTCTGGACTTCCCCAACATCGAGAACATTCTTCCCACATCTAACCTGTCCAGTCCCGTCAGAATCTTATACGTCTCTATGAGATCCCCTCTCATCCTTCTAAACTCCAGTGAATTAAGGCCCAGTTGATCCAGTTTCTCCTCATATGTCAGTCCAGCCATCCCTGGAATCAGGCTGGTGAACCTTCGCTGCACTCCCTCAATAGCAAGAATGTCCTTCCTCAGATTAGGAGACCAAAACTGAACACAATATTCCAGGTGATGCCTCACCAAGGCCCTGTACAACTGCAGTAAGACCTCCCTGCTCCTATACTCAAATCCTCTAGCTATGCACTTGGACTGGGGTAAGGTACTTTGGCTGGGGGAGGGATGTACTTGGTCTGGGGTAAGGTACTTTGACTGGGGGAGGGATATACCTGGACTGGGGTAAGGTACTTTGGCTGGGGGAGGGATATACCTGGACTGGGGTAAGGTACTTTGACTGGGGGAGGTATATACTTGGACTGGGGTAAGGTACTTTGGCTGGGGGAGGGATATACCTGGACTGGGGTAAGGTACTTTGGCTGGGGGAGGGATATACTTGGTCTGGGGTAAGGTACTTTGACTGGGGGAGGGATATACTTGGACTGGGGTAAGGTACTTTGGCTGGGGGAGGGATATACCTGGACTGGGGTCAGGCCCTTGCTGTCTTCTGGGGAGCTCTGTCCTCTGTCGCTTCAGGAAGTCAAAGTGGATCGAATTACAATTTGCAAAGTCAGTGAGACCTTGGGATGGGCGGTTCCAGTTACACATTCCAGTGAAACTTCAGGGTGTGGCTTATCCTCCACAAGGACCAATCATTGACAAAGAGTGGAGCATGGCGGCCATTTTTGCAGTACAAATAAGTGTGCCCATTTCTTTTCCCATGTCTGTTTTCCCCTCTCCCTTCTCTTTTGTTCTGAGTGGCCCACACCCAAAATGTCAACTCCTCCGTTTTCTCCACAAAAAACAGACTGGCCGAGACATTCCGTATGTTCTGTTGTTGTTCCAGAGTTTTGATCCATTCTTACATCGCCACTATTCAACTCTGGCATTTCGCACATCACTAACAACATTCCCACTCTCTGTTCCACAGCAAGACAGTAACCACTGTGTCTGACGGTATATTTCCACTGGTCCACCCCACTGTGTGAAGGTTACACATGTTCCCAGTAAGGAGCTGTTACTGTGACCCTGCCAGTGTGAGCTAACATTGACTTACCGGTTACATTGAGCTGGGTCCCTGCTCCATAGATGTAGCTCCACACACTGCAGCTGTAGGCAGCAGTATCACTGAGGGACACATTCACGATGGTCAGAATGTAACTGTTACTGGTGATGTTCCTGGAAGGCAGAAAACGGTCGTGGAAACCCCAGGACTTGGTAATGGTGCCATTCACAAACTGGCTCATCACCCACTCGCTGTTGTTCCCGGGTCGCTGGCAGTGCCAGTGGACATCAGCGTCACTCACACTGGCATTGTACATGGCACATTGTAACTGCACGGTTTCACCCTCTGGGACCTTGCTGACTGTTGGATGCTGAACAAGGACCGGATCAGCCAATGGATCTGTACATGGGAAATATATGGAGCTTAACACAAAGAAATATATTTCTCCAAGCTTTCAAAGTTTAACAATTTATAACATTTGGAGTTAGAAGGTTATGGGTTCATGTCCCACTCCAGAGACTTCAGCACATATCTAGACATTCCAGTGCAGTATGGAGTGCAGTAGGCTGACACTCCCAGTGCAGTGCTGAGGGAGCGCTGCACTGTCCGAGGAGCCAGCTTTTGAATGAGTTGTTAAACCGAGGCCCCGTCTGCTCTCTCAAGTGGATGTAAAAGATCCCACGGCACTATTTTGAAGAAGAGCAGGGAAGTTATCCCCAGTGCCCTGGCCATTATCACATTGCTGTTTATGGGAGCTTGCTGTGTGCAAAGTGGCTGCCATGTTTCCTACATTACAACAGTGTCTACATTTCAACAAGTACTTCATTGGCTGTAAAGTGCTTTGGGACATCATGAGGTCATGAAAAGCACTGTAGAAATTCAAATCTTTCTTTCTCAGAGTCACAATGTCGTGGGTTCAAGTCCCACTCCAGAGATCCCAGCACATATCTAGACACTCCAGTGCAGTATGGAGGGTGTGCTGCACTGTTGGAGGTGCTGTTATTGAAATGAGATGTCAAACCAAGATTGGCATCTCAGTTGGATGTAAAAGATCTCACGGCATTATTCGAAGATTAGCAGGGGAGTTCTCCCAGTGTCCAGGCCAACATTTATACCTAAAACACATGATCTGGCTATTTATTTAATCGCTGTTTGTGGGACCTTGTGTGTTTCCTAAATTACAACAGAGACTACACTTCACATGTACTTCATTGGCTTATGTAAAGTGCTTTGGGACATCCCGAGACTGAAAGGCACTATAGAAGTGCAGGTTCTTTCTCTTAGTGTCTATCCCTGATGCCTCCAAAAGGCCAATGGAAGGCTGGGACCAGGCATATCCGGGTCCAGGAATAATTTGCAGCCCTCCCATGCACTCCAGGCAGAGTTATAGCAGCAGAGTGGCCGAGAGCTGTGGATAAGAACATAAGAAGTTACGGACATTGGAACAGGTTCTGGGGGAGGTGGGACCAGTACAAACCAGACGGTCTGCACATAGGCAGGACCGGAACCAATGTCCGAGGGGGAGTGTTTGCTCGTGCTGTTGGGGAGGAGTTAAACTAATATGGCGGGGGATGGGAACCAATGCAGGGAGACAGAGGGAAACAAAAAGGAGACAAAAGCAAAAGACAGAAAGGAGATGAGTAAAAGTGGAGGGCAGAGAAATTCAAGGCAAAAAACAAAAAGGGCCACTGAATATAAAGGGGCTGGAGGAAGGGTCAAAACTAAAAATCATGCTTTAAAAACTAGTCTTAAAACAGTCTACCTAAAAGCACGCAGCATTCGAAATAAAGTAAATGAGTTGACGGCACAAATCATTACAAATGGGTATGATTTGGTGGCCAATACAGAAATGTGGTTGCAAGACCAAGACTGGGAATTAAACATACAGGGGTATCTGACGATTCGGAAAGATAGACAAGAAGGGAAAGGAGGTGGGGTAGCTCTGTTAATAAAGGATGATATCAGGGCAGTTGTGAGAGACGATATTGGCTCTGATGAACAAAATGTTGAATCATTGTGGGTGGAGATTAGAGATAGTAAGGGGAAAAAGTCACTTATAGGCCCCCAAATAATAACTTCACGGTGGGGCAGGCAATAATCAAGGGAATAATGGAGGCATGTGAAAAAGGAATGGCAGTAATCATGGGGGATTTTAACCTACTGATCGATTGGTTAAATCAAATCGCACGGGGTAGCCTGGAGGAGGAATTCATAGAATGCATATGGGATTGTTTCTGAGAACAGTATGATACAGAACCTACAAGGGAGCAAGCTATCTTAGATCTGGTCCTGTGTAATGAGACAGGAATAATAAATGATCTCCTCGTAAAAGATCCTCGCGGAACGAGTGATCACAGTATGATTGAATTTGTAATACAGATTGAGGGTGAGGAAGTAGTGTCTCAAACGAGCGTACTATGCTTAAACAAAGGGGACTACAGTGGGATGAGGGCAGAGTTGGCTAAAGTAGACTGGAAACACAGACTAAATGGTGGCACAATTGAGGAACAGTGGAGGACTTTTAAGGAGCTCTTTCATAGTGCTCAACAAAAATATGTTCCAGTGAAAAAGAAGGGCAGTAAGAGAAGGGATAACCAGCCGTGGATAACCAAGGAAATAAAGGAGAGTATCAAATTAAAAACCAATGCGTATAAGGTGGCCAAGGTTAGTGGGAAACTAGAAGATTGGGAAAATTTTAAACGACAGCAAAGAATGACTAAGAAAGCAATAAAGAAAGGAAAGATAGATTACGAAGGTAAACTTGCGCAAAACATAAAAACGGATAGTAAAAGCTTTTACAGATATATAAAACGGAAAAGAGTGACAAAAGTAAATGCTGGTCCCTTAGAAGATGAGAAGGGGGATTTAATAATGGGAAATGTGGAAATGGCTGAGACTTTAAATAATTATTTTGCTTCGGTCTTCACAGTGGAAGACACAAAAACCATGCCAAAAATTGCTGGTCACGGGAATGTGGGAAGGGAGGCCTTGAGACAATCACTATCACGAGGGGGGTAGTGCTGGACAGGCTAATGGGACTCAAGGTAGACAAGTCCCCTGGTCCTGATGAAATGCATCCCAGGGTATTAAAAGAGATGGCGGAAGTTATAGCAGATGCATTCGTTATAATCTACCAAAATTCTCTGGACTCTGGGGAGGTACCAGCGGATTGGAAAGCAGCTAATGTAACGCCTCTGTTTAAAAAAGGGGGCAGACAAAAGGCAGGTAACTATAGGCCGGTTAGTTTAACATCTGTAGTGGGGAAAATGCTTGAAACTATCTTTAAGGAAGAAATAGCAGGACATCTACATAGGAGTAGTGCAATCAAGCAGACACAACATGGATTCATGAAGGGGAAATCATGTTTAACTAATTTACTGGAATTCTTTGAGGATATAACGAGCATGGTGGATAGAGGTGTACCGATGGATGTGGTGTATTTAGATTTTCAAAAGGCATTCGATAAGGTGCAACACAAAAGGTTACTGTAGAAGATAAAGGTACGCGGAGTGAGATGAAATGTATGAGCATGGATCGAGAATTGGCTGGCTAACAGAAAGCAGAGAGTCGAGATAAATGGGTCCTTTTCAGGTTGGAAATCGATGTTAGTGGTGTGCCACAGGGATCGGTGCTGGGACCACAACTGTTTACAATATACATAGATGACCTGGAAGAGAGGACAGAGTGTAGTGCAACAAAATTTGCAGATGACACAAAGATTAGTGGGAAAGCGGTTGTGTAGAGGACACAGAGAGGCTGCAAAGAGATTTAGATAGGTTAAGCGAATGGGCTAAGCTTTGGCAGATGGAATACAATGTCGGAAAGTGTGAGGTCATCCACCTTGGGAACAAAAACAGTAAAAGGGAATATTATTTGAATGGGGAGAAATTACAACATGCTGTTAGGCAGAGGGACCTGGGGGTCCTGTGCATGGATCCCAAAAAGTTAGTTTGCAGGTGCAGCAGGTAATCAGGAAGGCGAATGGAATGTTGGCCTTCATTGCGAGAGGGATGGAGTACAAAAGCAGGGAGGTCCTTCTGCAACTGTATAGGGTATTGGTGAGGCCGCACCTGGAGTACTGCGTGCAGTTTTGGTCACCTTACTAAAGGAAGGATTTACTAGCTTGAAGCGGGTGCAGAGACGATTCACTCGGCTGATTCCGGAGATGAGGGAGTTACCTTATGATGATAGATTGAGTAGACTGGGTCTTTACTCGTTGGAGTTCAGAAGGATGAGGGGTGATCTTATTAGAAACATTTAAAATAATGAAAGGGATAGACAAGATAGAGGCAGAGAGGTTCGGGGAGACTAGAACTAGGGGGCACAGCCTCAAAATACGGGGGAGCAAATTTAAAACCGAGTTGAGAAGGAATTTCTTCTCCCAAGGGTTGTGAATCTGTGGAATTCTCTGCCCAAGGAAGCAGTTGAGGCTAGCTCATTGAATGTATTCAAGTCACAGATGGATAGATTTTTAACCAATAAGGGAATTAAGGGTTATGGGGAGCGGGCAGGTAAGTGGAGCTGAGTCCACGGCCAGATCAGCCATGATCTTGTTGAATGGCGGAGCAGGCTCGAGGGGCTAGATGGCCTACTCCTGTTCCTAATTCTTATGTTCTTCTGTTCTTATGTAGGAGGAGGAGTAGGCCATTTGGCTCCTCGAGCCTGCTCCGCCATTCAATAAGATCATGGCTAATCCGATCATGGACTCAGCTCCACTTTCCTGCCCATCTCCGGAATCAACCTGGTGAACCTTCTCAGAACAGCCTCCAATGCAAGTCTATCCTTCCGTAAATACGGAGACTAAAACTGCACGCAGTACTCCAGGTGTGGCCTCACCATACCCTGTGTAGAAGTGTGATGATAGAATTAGATTAGTTCTCACTGGAGCAGGGATATTTCATTGAGAGAGGACATGAAGCAGGTTTTTTAAATGCTGAAAATAGACTGGGGTATAGAGGGCATAATTTCAAAGTTTGCAGATGAGGAGGAAAGCAGCAGCCTCCAGGAGGACTGGTGAAATGAGCAGATACATGGCAGATGCAATTTAATGCAGAGAAGTGTGAAGTGATGCATTTTGGAAGGAAAAATGAGGAACGGTAATATGAACTAAATGGTGCAATTATAAAGTGGGTGCAGGAACAGGGAGCCCTGGAGGTTCACATACAAATCTTCATAGTGGCAGGACAAGTTGATGAGGCTTTAAAAGAGCTAAAAAACCCTGGGTTTATAAATCGAGGTGTAGAGTACAAAAGCAAGGAAGTGATGCTAAACCTCCATACATCACTGGTTAGACCTCAGCTGGACTATTGTGTCCAATTCTGGGCACCACACTTTAGGAACAATGTCAAGGCCTTGGTGAGGGTGCAGAGGAAATTTACTAGAATGAGACCAGAGATGAGGGACTTCAGTTATGTGGAGAGACTGAAGAAGTTAGGATTGTTCTCCTTAGAGCAGTGAAGTCACAGGGGGATTTAATCGAGGCGTTCAAAATTCTGAGGGGTTTTGCTGGAGTAAATGAGGATGAAATGTTTCCAGTGTGGGGAGGATCAGTAACCAGAGCACACAGATTGACGATAATTAACAAAAGTACCAGGGGGGAGGGGGGAAAGAGATGAGAATTCCTTTTTACGCAGCGAGTTGCTGTGATCTGGAATGCGCTGCCTGAAAGGGCGGTGGAAGATTCAATAGTAACTTTCAAAATGGAATTGGATAAATATTTGAAAAGGAATAAAATTGCAGGGCTGTGGGGAAAGAGCAGGGGCAGTGGGAACAATTGGATCGTTCTTTCAAAGAGCCAGCACGGGCACGATGGGCCGAATGGCCTCTTTCTGTGCTGTAAGATTTATATAAAAGCTTGGATAATACAAGTGTAAACTTTATCAAAGTTTGATTCAAACAGAAGGAAGTCGGAGCATAAAACTGGTCAATGGGACTGTGGAGCGAGAACAGCTTGTATTGTGAGACAGCAAGTACCTAAAATATACAGCGCATGGTGTTTGTCTCAATGTTATACCAGTGATGGTCATCCCTGCCCTACTTCAATAACTGCACTTGGTGCGAGGGGGAACAGATCCTCTGCCCAGAACATCGCAAATCCAGCCAAACAATTTTTATAGAATTAACCACAAATCATTATTTCAGGTGAATTTACAAAGAATGAACAAATCCTGTCGGGAGCGGAAAGGAGCAGCATAAAAATCAACTTAGGAATTAAATCGAGGGTAAGGGAGGGATATGTGGGTGGGGGAGGGGAGGGGATGTGCGGAGACATGGGGATGTGGGTGGGGGAGGGGGGATGTGGGTGGGGGAGGAGACGTGGGGGAGGGGGGATGTGGGTGGGGGAGGGGGGAAGTGGGTTGGGGAGGGGACGTGGGGGAGCAGGATGTGGGTGGGGGAGAGGGGGCGTTGGTGGGGGAGGGGACGTGAGGGAGGGGGAGGGGACGTGGGGGAGGGGGAGGGGACGTGGGGGAGGGGACGTGGGGGAGGGAGAAGGGACGTGGGGAGGGGGAGGGGTGATGTGGTTGGGGGGGGACGTGGGGGAGGGGTGATGTGGGTGGGGGACGACGTGGGGGAGGGGTGATGTGGGTGGGGGAGAGGACGTGGGGGAGGGGGAGGGGTGATGTGTGTGGGGGAGGGGACGTGGGGGAGGGGGAGGGGTGATTGGATGGGGGAGGGGACGTGGGGGAGGGGGAGGGGTGATGTGGGTGGGGGGGACGTGGGGGAGGGGGAGGGGTGATGTGGTGGGGGGGATGTGGGGGGGTGGGGGACGTGGGGGAGGGGGAGATCAGCACAGCCCGGGTTCAGCTTTCCCGATGTGAAACTTTGAATGGGCCGCGCCGCCCGTTAAAGGGACCACGCATCAAAAAGCAAATGCAGGGTAACACTGATGGGGATATGTGTGGGTGTGAATGGTAACTTGGGCAAGGAGTCAGGGCCTGTGGACTGGACCATCACGAGGAGAAAATAGGTGCAGATAAATGTGAGAAATTATTGCAAAACTATCTGCTGCTGAGTTGCACTGTGACGGATTACTGGCACTTTAACGTTTAGTAATGTTGAATTTTAAAAGAATCAAATCGCCTTAGAATTCCTAATCCCTGTCAGTATAAGTGAAATCACACTTTAGGCGAAACAATATATTTCCATCAAGTTTGGGAAGCTCCTGTGTTCTATTGAGAAGTGAAGTGTGTATAAGAGGGATCCCACAATGCCGTGCTCCCAGTGAGAAGCTACAGTCCCATGGAATGTGGGTCAGATATAGGGCCACAACATCACAGCCCCAATTCTCCAGTCCATGCTCCCAGTGTGTGTGTGCCTCTCGACTGGGAGTGTATTGTTGTAAAATTACCCTCTCTGTAGTAATGCTATTATGAATAAAACCAAATGTAACTTATACTTACTGGTTACATTGAGCTGGGTTCCGTTCCCGCTGATATCGCCCCACACTTTACAGTAATAGGCGGCAGTGTCACTGGGCTGCACGTCTGTGACTGTCAGAATGAAGCTGTTATTGGAGGTGTCTCTGGAAGGCTGGAGACGGTCAGTGGAACCTGGGCTCCCTCGTGTGCTGCCACTTGCCTCATGTGTTAAAACCCACTCCGTATCTTGCCCCGGTAGTTGCCGGTACCAGTGGACATCGGTGTCACTCACTCTGGCGTTCCTCATGGTGCACTGTAACCGCGCCGTGTGACCCTCTGTGACACGTTCCAGGCTCGGAGACTGGGTCAGGACAGGGACAACTGCACCTTTAATGGGAAAATATCAATCACTTAAAAACCGGTCTGAAGGTTGATAAATGTCTGAAATGTTTCAATGAAAACTGCAGGCAGCTCACCTGAGCTTCAGTAAATTCTAAACAACTGATCATTATATGGCCTGATATGAAAAGCTCCAGGATTTCTTTGCTTCATGCATACAGGTGCCTCTGCCACTTCCTCCCCAACCTCCCCGAGTCTTCCTCCCTGATCCCCATCACTGCAGATTCTCCCCAATCTCCCTCCCATGCCTTCTCTTCACTTATTTCCCAAATGATGCTCACACCCTGGCCAAGTGATTTCTTCTCCATACACCTCCTGACTCCTCTTTATCCCTTACTGTCATGTGTCTGACATGTTACTGCTTACACTATTACAAGGTGTGCCACCAGAGGGCACCGCAGTGGGAGACTTGCAGGTTCCCTGTACAGGTGTGCCTGACCTAGTATAAAAGGCAGACCACCAGGTGTGATCCTCACTCTGGAGTTACCAATAAAGGACTAAGGTCACTACAGTTCAAGTACAACACATTGCCTCATGCAATCATTGTCAGCGTATCTAAAGACATAACAATTGGCGACGAGATTAGGAACCTTCACGCGAAAATGGCTACCCTTGGTACATTGCAGCAGTTTGCCGATGCTGATGATTGGGATGTCTTTGTGGAGAGGCTCGATCATTTCTTCACAGCAAAGACCTGGCAGGAGAAACCCGGCCACACTGGCTGATAAGTGCAGAGCTATCCTGCTAACCAGTTGTGGGCCCATCATCTATGACCTCGTCAGGGACTTGCTGGCACCAGCGAAGACAACGACCAAGACGTACAAGGAGCTTGTAACGCTGATCCAAGAGCAACTGAAGCCCAAGGAGAGCATCCTCACAGCCAGACACCGGTTCAGCACCCACCGACGGCCAAGAAATTGCAAAATATGCTGCAGACCTCAGGAGGCTGGTGGCACCGTGTGATTTTGGCGACCACATCACTGAAGCGCTGCGAGACATTTTTGTCATTGGAATCGGCCATGAGAGCCTTCTTCATTAGCTACTGTCTGCGGATACCACAGTCACACTGCAGAAGGCCATCTCTGTGAGCCAGACATTCATGACCTCGACCTGCGTTTCTAGGCAGATGACCCATCCTCAGGACTCAAACCCTGCAAGTACTATGCACAGAGTGGCGTCTTTTAGAGGCTGGACTATAGAACGCAAAACTTCTCAGGGAAGAGAGAACAGACCCCTGAGGCCCTTAGCTCAGAGTTCGCCGAGGGGCACTAACCGAGTAGCTCCATTCTGGCATTGCGGAGGGAATCACAGGGCTCACCAGTGCTGTTTTAAAGACTGTGTGTAAAGGCTGCAGCACAAAGGGCCACCTCAAGCGAATGTGTAAGAGAAATATGACTCACTGTGTCGATGAAGAGTCTGCAGATGGCCATGAATCCAGCGTTGGTTATGAAACGATAGGCAGAGAGACAGCTCAGCCCCATGATGAGGTATATAGCACGTTTACCTACACCACCGAAGGTTCCCCATTGAGGATGGAAGTCGAGATAGATGGTGTTCCAGTCTTCATGGAAGTGGACACAGGGGTGAGCCAGTCAGTAATGAATCAAGAAACCTTTGAGAGGTTATGGGACAATCAGGCTGAATGAACCAAGTTGGTCCTGGTTCAGGCAAAGCTGCGCACCTGCACCGATGAACTTATCCCAGTTGTTGGTACTGCGAATGTAAAGGTACTCCATGATGGCGCGGTGCACAAGTTACCTCTGTGGATTGTTGCAGGTGATGGACCAATGCTACTCGGAAGAAGGTGGATGGAGAAGATCCATTGCAAGTGGGAAGACTTCATCCCTCCAGCAATCGACATCCTCCGCGCTCGGAGGCACAGCAAGCCCTCACTTGAGGGTGGACCCGGCATCAGCAAGCAGACCAGCACAGCACCCGAGGCACAGACCGCTCAGCATGTGGAGATGATCCAGCTGAGACAACCCGAACACACCTTCCAGGCTCCAGTGGCAGGACTCCGGAGGAAGAAAATTGGATCCGAAGGCGACTTCCCAGCTTCGGTGGCAGATCCCGGGAAGAAGAGGATCACCGCAGTCGACATCGTGGATGGAGGGAAGATGGCGCCCAAACCACGAGGTGATGCACCGAAGAAAAAGATGGCGACGGCCAGACCACGAGGTGCTGCGCTGATGGAGCAACACGTGGCACCAGAGAAGAGGATTGGGGTAAAGATGGCAAAGCTCTCTTAAAGGAGGCCTGCAACCCACCACACTTAAAGGGACTGTTCCACATTTTCAAACAATGTAAAGTCAACGGTGAGCCAGATGCAAGATGTGAAATTGATGATCAGCGTTGTGTACATGCAATAAACAAAGAAAAGGTGCGTGATCACGATCGGAGCTACAAGTTATTTATAATGAGTAATGAAACGTTGTGCGATGTAGGATTTCAACTGCACTCAACCAATGCAGTGGGCAGACACCAATCGGGAGCACACAGGTCCAGTGAGCTACCCAATGTAGTAGCCTGCGTCCCTGGGGCCAGAGTTGTGCACCATGGCGTGTCACCTCAAATGTAATGCAAACTTGTTTTTCTGGACTTGAATGTATATGAATGCAATGAACCTCTGGCATAATCTATATGTGGGGGGAGAGAATGGAGTGGTCATGGACACACACACAAACAGTAACCACCAGCACTCTACTGCCAACGAAACACCAACCACTCACCCAAGATAGAAACAACCCGCCAAGGGTCAACCAGATAGAGCTAAGCCCAGAGCACAGTCAATGCAGAGGCGATTTGCACTAAAGGCTTGGGGGAGAGCGATGTCATGTACCCTACATGGTTACTGCTTGCACTATTACAAGGTGTGCCACCAGAGGGCACTGCAGTGGGAGACTTGTAGGTTACCTGTACAGGTGTGCCTGGCCCAGTACAAAAGGCAGGCCACCAGGTGTAATCCTCATGCTGGAGTTATCAATAAAGGACTAAGGTCACTACAGTTCAAGTACAACACACTGCGTCGTGGAGTCATTATCAGAGCATCGAAAAAGACATAACATTTACTGTGTAGCTCACACTACTAGTGACTTTCCTCAAACATTCAAAACCAGTCATCAATCCCCTCCTCAAACAAGCCACCCACCCGCCTGTCCTCTCTGCCTGCTGACCCATCTTCACCTAAACTCCAAGCCCAACCCTCTCAATGCTGCCTGTTCCAATCTGTCCAGTCCAATTCCAGCTCACAGCATTGAAGTGGTCCTGCCCAAGGTCACAACTGATACCCTACAACACTGACATCCTTATCCATGCTCCTGTCACCTCTGGTCTTGATGGCTCCAATGCTCTCATTGCTGGCCTCACATCCTCAGTGAACTCGACTGATTTGTCCAAAATACAGTCGCTCATATCCTGTCCCACAGGAAATCCTCCTCACTGTCATCGTACAAAGGCTCCCTGTCCCTCAATGCACTAAATATAAACTCTTGTCCTCAGCTTCAAATCTCTGACTGGCCTTGTCCCACCTCCAACCTTCTGTAACCTCCTCCAGGCCGATAACCCCGGCACTCTTTGCTTCTTTAACTGTGCATTCACTCCCCCTTCCCCTCCCCCCATTGGTGGAAAAGCCTTTCATTGCCTCAGCCCGACTCCCTCGAGCTCCCTCGCTAAACCCCTCTGTAATGCATTTACTTCTTGGGTTCTTTGCTTTAAGAATTCATAGCAACACATTGCTATCAAGAACTAGTTGGTTTATTAACAAAGGTTTAACAATCCCACTACACATTACCAGTTCATCCACGAGGCTCACAACTGCATACCTCATCGTGGATGACCTGGGCCCAACTGATTGGGGTTTTATTGAGTCTTGTCAACATCACATGACTGGCTAAGCCACTCACAATGCAACAGCTCTACACTATTTTGAGTAGAAACTTTAAATCAAGTTCCTGGAACAGCTCCACAATTATTTTTGTGAACCTATAAATCAAGTGACCCTTGTTAACGGGGGATACTAAAAGCGGCAAATTAAACAAATTAACTTTTAAACTTTAACGATCAAATTAAAATTTGGTTGCTCGGGGTGATGATGCACTCCAGTCCCTCCGGTGCCCACCTCTCGCGGAAGGCCGCGAGCGTACCGGTGGACACCGCGTGCTCCATCTCCAGGGACACCCTGGCTCGGATGTAACCACGGAAGAGAGGCAGGCAGTCAGGCTGAACGACCCCGTCGACCGCCCGCTGCCTGGACATGCTGATGGTCTCCTTGGCCATGCCCAGGAGCAGTCCTATGAGGAGGCCCTCCGACCTGCCCGCTCCCCTCTGCACAAGGTGCCCAAAGATCAGGAGTGTAGGACTGAAGTGCAACCAGAATTTGAGGAGCAGCCCCTTCAAATATTGGAACAGGGCCTGCAACCTCACACACTCAATATAAATATGGAACACGGACTCCTCCAGACCGCAGAAATTACAGGCGGCCTGGGAGTCCGTGAACTGACTTAAAAATCGATTGCACGGGACTGCTCTGTGCAACACCCTCCTGGCCAAATCCCCAATAAATAAAGGGAGGACTCCTGCATAGAGTGCACTCCATTGGGGACCCCCGCCTCATCCGGACGGGAAGATGGTGCACCATTGCATGTCCAGACGGCAGACGAGGATGGCAAGGTAGAGAGTGTGCAGGAGCAGCCCATACAGGAAACCCCTCCGCGCAGAACTGAAAGGCACGGAGGGGATTTCCCGGAAGAGGCTCAAATTGTGAGGCGCCGGCTCCTGAAGGAGGTTTCGGGGCTTGGTGCCGATGAGGAATTCCGTCCGGACGGGGTCAGTTTGGACGGGATCGCCCCTCGTGCTTGAGCATCCTCGACACACCTAACGGAGTCAGGGCCCAGGGCCGTTTTTAGCGACTCGATGGCATTGGCCACACGCTGGACCAGGGTAGGTGCCGTGCCAGCTCTTCAGGCACCATCCAGCACGCTCCTCGCCATCGAGCAGGTCCCTGACCCTGGTCACCTCGCCAGCCACAGCCCCCTCGTCCGCCTGCCACCGAAAACCGCGGTGGTGGAGGTACAGATTCCTGAGCAGCGGCTCCCAAAGGACAGCCGCCACTCCAGACGGGGGAGAGCTGCGTTTGGTGGCGACTCTGTTCCAGACCCTGATGAGTTCCTGGTAAAAGGTGGGCAGCCCCCACATGGTGGTCCTGACACCCCCCAGGCTCACAAACAGGAGCTGCATATCATAATTGAGGCTGTACTGCTGGCGGAAGAAATACATCGCCAGCACACACCACCGAGGAGGGGGCTCAACATACAGCTATCTCTGCAGGGTCTGAAGACGGAAAGTCGCGTGCTGGGTGCTGATGCACACCAATGCCTGCCCTCCTTCAGCAGGAGACTCAGAACCGCAGCAGAGAACCAGTGCTTCCTGTTGTTCCAGAAGAAGTCCACCAGCTTTTTCTGCATCTTGGTGACAAATGCAGGGGGAGGGGTCAAAGTGACCAGCCAGTACCACAGCATAGCGGCCACCAGCTGGTTTATGACTAGCGCTCGACACCTGTAGGACAGCACTCGGAGCAGTCCTGTCCAGCGCCCTCGCCAAGTGGCAATTTGGCCTCCAGCTCTTGCCAGTTCGCCGGCCAGGCTTCCTCGGCAAGGCTAAGGTAGACTCCCAGATAGAGGAGATGTGTCGTGCTCCAGGCAAAAGTCCTGAGCTCCTCCGGCAGGGAGTCCACCTGCCACTCACCCACCAGGAGTCCGGAACATTTCTCTCAGTTGATCCTGGCGGAGGATGCGGCTGAGTAAATCTCCTGGCACTCACGCATCCTCCGCAGTTCAATGGGATCCTCGACCATGAGGAGCAGATCATCGGCGTAAGCCGAGAGGACGACCTCCACGTCCGACCCTTGTAGAGCCAGTCCCGTCAACCTCTTCCGCAAGAGGCGCAGGAAAGGCTCCACTCATATGGCATATAACTGGCTGGACATGGGGCATCCCTGGCGCACACCTCTCCTAAAGCGAAGGGGTGCCGTCAAAGATCCATTAACCTTAATCAGACACTCCGCGGCCACATACAAAAGTCAGATCCAGGCAACGAAATGCGTCCCGAACCTGACAGTGTGCATAGTTCCGAACAGATACTCGTGATCCATCCTGTCGAACGCCTTCTCCTGTCGAGGGAAAGGAAGGCGATCGACAGACCAGCCTCCTGGGAATGGTGGACCAGGTCCTGGACCAGATAGATGTTATCGTGGATTGCCCGGCCCGGGACAGTGCAGGACTGGTCGGGTGGATCATGTGGTCTAGCACGGCCACAAGGCGAGCAGACACAGCCCTGGCAAAAATTTTGTAATCCGTCCTGAGGAGGGAGACCGGGCACCAGTTCTTAAGTTGGCGGAGATCGCCCTTCATAGGCAGCAGGACGATGACTGCCCTGCACCAAGAGAGGGGCATCTCCCCGGTCACCGGACTTTCCCCCAGGACCCGCACGTAGTCGGCCCCAAGGATGCCCTGTGGAACTCCACGGTCAACCCATCCAGCCCCAGGGACTTTCCCCTCGAGAGCTGGTCGAGGGCACCGGTCAGCTCCGCCAGGCCTAGCGGATTGTCCAGATTCTCGGCACCATCCAGCCCGACCTTCGGCAGGTCTTCCCACAAAACTCTACACGCTTCTTCGCTGGACGGATCCGGGGAGAACAGAGCCCCGTAATAGTCTCAGGCCCTGTTGCTGATGCCCTCCGGATCTGAGACCAGAGATCCGTCGTCGGCCAGCAGCGTGAAGAGCTGCTTACGGACCCCGTCTTTTTTCCAGCGAGTAGAAGGGGGAGCCGTGGTCCAGGTTCTGGAGGAACCAGATACGTGACCTCACGAATATGCCTCGAGACCCGACGAGCTGCAGGTCCTTCAGCGCGGCCTTCTTCGCTTTGTACACGGTCTACAGGGCCGGGTCCTCCACGACTTGACCGAGACGGGACTCCAGGTCGAGCACCTCCTTCTCCAGGCGCCCCACCCTGGCCTCCCGCCTCTTGGTCGACCCCTTCGCGTACTCTTGACAGAAGAGACGGAAGTGAGCCTTGCCCACGTCCCACCATAACCTCAAGGAGGGGAAGCCCCCCTGCTTCCTTCTCCAGTCGGACCAGAACCGATGGAACAAATCCTGGAACCGCTTGTCCCCCAGCAGCAGGTTGTTAAAATGCCAGTACGCGGACCCCACCCGCACACGGAGCGAAGCAAGCTCCGCCCACATCAGGTGGTGGTCCGAGCACGGCACCGGCCGCATGGAAGCTGCCGGAACTCAGGAGACGTACGCCCGGGAAATGTACAGGCAGTCGATTCTGGACCTTCCTCTTCCAGGCCTCACCCAAGTGAAGGTGCTGGAGTCGGGATGGAGATTTCGCCAGACGTCCACCAAGTCGAAGGACCCGACCAGATCCCTCAACGTTTCTATCACCGTCAAACTCTGCAAGGCACCGGAGTGGTCCCTCGCCTCGAGGGTGCAATTAAAATCCCGCCCCGAGGACAATGCAGTCGCCGACGTTGACGGAGCCTAGAAGAGTGGATAATTCTTCGAACAAACGCACTTGCTCACTAAATGGAGCGGCACGTCCCCCAGGCGAACCGTGACATGGAGCAAGTGGCCTGGCACAGGCTTCTCGACCCACAAGATCTCCGGCTGAAAATGTGGGGCCAGCAAGATAGCCACCCCACAAGAAGTGGCAGTGAAGTGGCTCATGCGAACCTCTCCTTGCCATTCCAGGAGTCACATGGCCTCATCTCCCGGCACGGTGTGGGTTTCTTGCAGGAAGCTCACCGGATATTTCCCCTCCCGAAGGAGCGAAAAATTATTAAATTCTCAGCGTGCCTCTCTGCCGCCATTGATGTTGAGGCTGGCTACGGTTATCTTCATGACAAGAGCATAGCGCAACCTCTAAATAACCTACTGTGGGGAGGGAGCGGAGTCATGAGATGACCTCCACTCCCTCAGCAACCCAGTGAGGAACGTTCTGAGCCGGTGCAGCTGAAGATGACTTTTTTTGGTCAGGTCCTGTCCGCGCCCATGGTTCTGACGGCGGACGGACCTGATGAGCAGCACCGACTTGGACCATTGGTCCAGGGACAGGTGGGCTCTATTGCGGTGACCCTGGCATTGCACCAAAAAATCCCGGAGTTCCTTGGCAGGAATGAGGGTGGACTCAGCGGCGGGCACGAGGAGATCCATTGCCTCACTGCCGATGGACTCCAAATCCTCTCCCGCGTCCACCACCGAGTCCCCGTCCTCCTCCGGGAGGTTGCCACCAGCGGCCAGTCCGTCGACCGCACAGGGTATGGTGAACGGCCCGGCCGCACCATCCGGCCCTACCTCTGTCACAATCCCACCCCCAGGATCGTTGGCAGAGCAGTCCCCCCTGGGCTCTTCCTGGAATACCGGGTCGGGAAGTGGCAGCGGACGGGGTTCCCCTCCGCCCCAGGCACCGGGGAGCACGGAGAGACCGGGCCGAAGAACTGCTCCAGGTTCTCCAAGTACCCCGGCTCCAACATCAGGACAGAGATTGGTGTTCCTCACCCTCCCCACCACCACCCTCTGACCCAGCGGGCGGGGGTTCTTGTGATACTCTTCTGCCGGGTCGGGCAGATCCCGGGGGATGCTGATGTTTGACTGGGCGAGCTCGGACTCTTCGGCCTTGCCCGCCTCAGTCCCCAGGGCACTCGATCCTGCGGCGATACTTTCTTTTTGCTGCCCCACGGCCTCCGCAACAGACAGTTCTTCTTCCCCATCCCCAGGAGGCTCAGGCTAGACAGCCTTGGCTGTCTCACCCCCCTGAGGGACAG
This sequence comes from Pristiophorus japonicus, assembly GCF_044704955.1. Lineage (NCBI taxonomy): Eukaryota > Metazoa > Chordata > Chondrichthyes > Pristiophoridae > Pristiophorus > Pristiophorus japonicus. The sequence goes on along the minus strand of NW_027253544.1, from coordinate 287,260 downwards.
ACTCCCCCCGCCTTCGGCACATGTTGGGAGCGCTGGTGGGGGACGCGGGACCCTCACCAGGCACCAACTTCTCCACGGAGGGATCTTGGTCCTCCTCCCTTTCCGTGGAGCGGTGCCTCCTTTTCTGTCTGGAGGGACGCGGAAGCTGGGAGACCTCCATATCTGCCGAGGCCTCTGCCTCCGCTCCCTCCTTCCGGGTTTCTTGCCCGCGCCCGACCGCAGGTGGCAAACTCTCCGCAGATGCGGGTATGGTCAAGGGCTTGGGCACAGAATGCCCCACGCTCGCCGGTGGTAAGTTGGGGCTAAGCGCAGTGATAGGGCTGTTTAGCCCACTGAGGGGACTCGGCTGAAGGTGTTTGTCTTTCTTCCGCGCCTTCCTTCCGCGCGGACGCTCTCCCTCCAACCTGCCAGAGGCCGAGATGGCATTGGCCCCCAACGATGCCCGCGCATCTTTGGTTCCTCACACGGACGGTAACGGGGGGAGGACTGGCGGCGGCACCAGCCGAGGCCACTTTAGGTGTTTTGGCGGCCTTGGAGGCGGGGCAGTTCACTGCGGACATGCCCCACCTCTCTACAGGCATGGCACCACACGCTGTCGAGAAGAAGCGGTAGGCTGTCCCCTCGTGGACCACATTGAATGCACCTTCTGTTACCTCCTCCCGGACCAGCTGAACAAAAAGCTGGTGCCGGACGGAGAACACAAGGGAGGCTGGCCTCCCTGAATCCGAGCGGGATCGGCATTATCCCCGCCCTCACCTCCACCAGTTGACGTAGGTGGGGGAGGAGGAGCTCACCGGGAACAAAGGGCGGAACGTTGGAGATGACAATTCTCTGTGCGGTGGTCTCGAGTCCCACCCACCGTGAGCCCCTTATTCAGGGCCAGGGACACTCCCTGCTCTGACCCCAGGAAGAACATAGTCTTCATGTGCATTTTTGAGGTGGCGAGAATGGCCAAGGGGCTGACTACCCCAGCCATTGCCCTCACGCACTCCACAATCGTCATGTTGGGGTGGGTGTAGCTCTTGACCCCATTCTTTTTGGTCAATAATGTAAAAGGTGGCAGGGCAGCAGGGCAGCAGTGACCACCATGTGCGCATGTTTTTGCTGGCCCCGCCCCCGGCGAAGGTGGACTCGCCATATCAGGGTCCCTTTAAAGGCCACACCCACCCCAATGTCACAGGCCTTCAGGGCCTCTTTAATTGAGCAGCGGGAGCTCTTAATTAGGCACACCTCTCCCCTGCGTGTTTAACAATTGGGGAGGGGCCTCTTTCTCTCTGCTGGGTAGTTTTAATTAATAATAGTAATTGCAATTGAGAGTAGGAAAGAGGGGCCTGAGAGAGAGAGAGAGAGAGAGAGTGAGGGGTGGGAAAGAGGGAAGCTGTGAGGGCAGGGTCACCCCTCAGTGTTGGGTGGGTGCTGGCAGGGGTGCACTCTTCGATGGTAAACAAAGTCTTTATCGATGGTCTTCGGGTGGGGGAAGAAGATGTCTTCACCCAGGATAGCTGGAACTACCCAGGTACCATCCTCCACCGGGTCTTAATGATGTTAATTAAGGGAGTTAATTACCCAGGCAGCTCGAGCTGTCCTGGGCCAGGCAATGGGGAGAGGGGTGTTTTAGTGGTGTGTGGGGCCTAGTTATTCACAAGAACCCCACACCCTTACACACACACAAACCCCCACAATGTTCCGGCCTAAATGGTCTCTCCTCCCCCCACCTACAAACTAAAGTATTTTTTGGAGAGTGCAGCCACCTGTCGGTGTTGTAAATGGCTCTGCCTCCTTTCACACAGATGATGGTGTGACAGTTTGTAGTTTGTTCTCTTCCCCTCTCTCCAACTCTGTCGCAGGGGTGTTGAAGCTAGCAGCTCTTGGTCCTCCTCCCTCTCAAGGTGTTAATCCAGCAGGCCTCTTCCTCCTCTCCGAGAGACTCTGGTGGCAGGCAGACAGATAGTTGTAGCAGCTCCTTCTCCACAGGCTCCCAACTCACAAGTGGCTGAAACACTCCCACAACAGCTAAATATATTAGCAACTATTTTATAGAAAACAATCAAGTGCCCCCTGATTAAAGGGGGGGGGGGAACACTCCAAAACATTTATGGTGCCCCCTGTGGGTTTTTTTCCTGAGGGCACCAAAACACAAATTATACAATTGCCCCCTGGCTAAAAGGGAGGGGGCACTAAAACCGACAAACTTAAACAAATTAAACTTTGGACATTAAGATCAAATTAAAATTTGCTGCCGGGGGTGATGATGCACTCCAGTCCCTCCGGCACCCATCGACAACAGCTATACAAACCTGCTCACAGGTTCATACATTACATAACAACATAAGAAATAGGAGCAGGAGTAGGCCATACGGCCCCTCGAGCCTGCTCCGCCATTTAATACGATCATGGCTGATCCGATCATGGACTCAGATCCACTTCCCTGTCCACTCCCCATAACCCCTTATTCCCTTATCGGTAAAGAAACTGTCTATCTCTGTCGTAAATTTATTCAATGTCCCAGCTTCCACAGCTCTCTGAGGCAGCAAATTCCACAGATTTACAACTCTCTGAGAAAAGAAATTCCTCCTCATCTCAGTTTTAAATGGCGGCCCCTTATTCTAAGATTATGCCCCCTTGTTCTACTCTCACTTATCAGTGGAAACATCCTCTCCGCATCCACTTTGTCAAGCCCTCTCACAGTCTTATACGTTTTGATAAGATCACCTCTCATTCTTCTGAATTCCAATGAGTAGCGACCCAACCTTCTCATCCTTTCCTCATAAGTCAACCTACTCATCTCTGGAATCAACCTAGTGAAACTTTTCTGAACTGCCTCCAAAGCAAGTATATCCTTTCGTAAATATGGAAACCAAAACTGCACGCAGTATTCCAGGTGTGGCTTCAGCAATACCCTGTATAACTGTAGCAAGACGTCCCTGCTTCTATACTCCATCCCCTTTGCTATAAAGACCAAGATTCCATTGGCCTTCCTGATCACTTGCTGTACCTGCATTCTACCTTTTGTGTTTCATGCACAAGTACCCCCAGGTCCCGCTGTACTGCAGCACTTTGCAATTTTTCTCCATTTAAATAATAACTTGCTCTTTGATTTCTTTCTGCCAAAGTGCATGACCTCACGCTTTCTCACATTATACTCCATCTGCCAAATTTTTACCCACTCACTTAGCCTGTCGACATCCTTTTGCAGATTTTTGTGTCCTCCTCACACATTGCTTTTCCTCCCATCTTTGTATCGTCAGCAAACTTGGCTCCGTTACACTCGGTCCTTTCTTCCAAGTCATTAATATAGATTATAAATAGTTGGGGTCCCAGCACTGATCCCTGCGGAACCCCACTAGTTACTGATTGCCAACCTGAGAATGAATCATTTATCCCGACTCTCTGTTTTCTGTTAGTTCGCCAATCCTCGATCCATGCTAATATATTACCCCCAACCCCGTGAACTTTGATCTTGTACAGTATCCTTTTACGTGGCACCTTGTCAAATGCCTTCTGGAAGTCCAAATACACCACATCTATTGGTTCCCCTTTATCCACCCTGTTCGTTGCATCCTCAAAGAATTCCAGCAAATTTGTCAAAAGCCCAGCGGGAGATCGAGAGCCAGCGGCAGTTGGTGAGAGGGGAGCGACCTGTCAAAAGCCCAGCGGGAGATCGAGAGCCAGCGGCAGTTGGTGAGAGGGGAGCGACCTGTCAAAAGCCCAGCGGGAGATCGAGAGCCAGCGGCAGTTGGTGAGAGGGGAGCGACCTGTCAAAAGCCCAGCGGGAGATCGAGAGCCAGCGGCAGTTGGTGAGAGGGGAGCGACCTGCCAAAAGCCCAGCGGGAGATCGAGAGCCAGCGGCAGTTGGTGAGAGGGGAGCGACCTGTCAAAAGCCCAGCGGGAGATCGAGAGCCAGCGGCAGTTGGTGAGAGGGAGCGACCTGTCAAAAGCCCAGCGGGAGATCGAGAGCCAGCGGCAGTTGGTGAGAGGGGAGCGACCTGTCAAAAGCCCAGCGGGAGATCGAGAGCCAGCGGCAGTTAGTGAGAGGGGAGCGACCTGTCAAAAGCCCAGCGGGAGATCGAGAGCCAGCGGCAGTTGGTGAGAGGGGAGCGACCTGTCAAAAGCCCAGCGGGAGATCGAGAGCCAGCGGCAGTTAGTGAGAGGGGAGCGACCTGTCAAAAGCCCAGCGGGAGATCGAGAGCCAGCGGCAGTTGGTGAGAGGGGAGCGACCTATAAAAAGCCCAGCGGGAGATCGAGAGCCAGCGGCAGTTGGTGAGAGGGAGCGACCTGTCAAAAGCCCAGCGGGAGATCGAGAGCCAGCGGCAGTTGGTGAGAGGGGAGCGACCTATAAAAAGCCCAGCGGGAGATCGAGAGCCAGCGGCAGTTGGTGAGAGGGGAGCGACCTGTCAAAAGCCCAGCGGGAGATCGAGAGCCAGCGGCAGTTGGTGAGAGGGGAGCGACCTGTCAAAAGCCCAGCGGGAGATCGAGAGCCAGCGGCAGTTGGTGAGAGGGGAGCGACCTGTCAAAAGCCCAGCGGGAGATCGAGAGCCAGCGTACTGGTGCAGCTACAGCGGGAGAGAAAGCAAAATAGAAGTAGAAAGTAATCAAAAAGTGACGTCACAGCCAATGGGGTAAGTGATTGGCTGGTGATTGGTGAGTAGCTTTTCTTTTATTTTTTATATCAGTAAGTGAACTATAACATTGTTATTACCAATTTAAGGGTATCTAAGGTTAAGACATGGCAGGAGAGCTCGGTCATGTGATATGCTCCTCCTGTACCATGTGGGAACTCGGGGACACTTCCGGTGTCCCTGACGACTACGTGTGTGGGAAGTGTATCCGCCTCGAGCTCTTGACGGTCCGCGTTGCGGAATTGGAGCTGAAGGTGGATTCACTCTGGAGCATCCACGATGCTGAGAATGACGTGAGTATCACGTGTAGTGAGTTGGTCTTACCACAGGAGAAGGGTCCACAGCCAGATAGGGAATGGAAGACCAACAGGAAGAGCAGTGCAAGAAAGATAGTGCAGGAGTCCCCTGTGGTCATCCCCCTGCAAAACAGATACACTGCTTTGAGTACTGTTGGGGAGGATGACTCATCAGGGGAGGGCAGCAGCAGCCAAGTTCATGGCACCGTAGGTGGCTCTGCTGCAAAGGAGGGCAGGAAAAAGAGTGGGAGCGCGATAGTGATAGGGGATTCGATGGTGAGGGGAATAGATAGGCGTTTCTGCGGACGCAACCGAGACTCCAGGATGGTATGTTGCCTCCCTGGTGCAAGGGTCAAGGATGTCTCGGAGCGGGTGCAGGACATTCTGAAATGGGAGGGAGAACAGCCAGTTGTCGTGGTGCACATTGGTACCAACGACATAGGTAAAAAAAGGGATGAGGTGCTACGAAAAGAATTTAAGGAGCTAGGAGCTAAATAAAAAAGTAGGACCTCAAAAGTAGTAATCTCGGGATTGCTACCAGTGCCACGTGCTAGTCAGAGTAGGAATCGCAGGATAGCGCAGATGAATACATGGCTTGAGCAGTGGTGCAGCAGGGAGGGATTCAAATTCTTGGGGCATTGGAACCGGTTCTGGGGGAGGTGGGACCAGTACAAACCGGACGGTCTGCACCTGGGCAGGTCCGGAACCAATGTCCTAGGGGGAGTGTTTGCTAGTGCTGTTGGGGAGGAGTTAAACTAATATTGCAGGGGGATGGGAACCTATACAGGGAGACAGAGGGAGACAAAAAGGAGGCAAAAGCAAAAGACAGAAAGGAGATGAGGAAAAGTGGAGGGCAGAGAAACCCAAGGCAAAGAACAAAAAGGGCCACTGTACAGCAAAATTCTAAAAGGACAAAGGGTGTTAAAAAAGCAAGCCTGAAGGCTTTGTGTCTTAATGCAAGGAGTATCCGCAATAAGGTGGATGAATTAATTGTGCAAATAGATGTTAACAAATATGATGTGATTGGGATTACGGAGACGTGGCTCCAGGATGATCAGGGCTGGGAACTCAACATCCAGGGGTATTCAACATTCAGGAAGGATAGAATAAAAGGAAAAGGAGGTGGGGTAGCATTGCTGGTTAAAGAGGAGATTAATGCAATAGTTAGGAAAGACATTAGCTTGGATGATGTGGAATCTATATGGGTAGAGCTGCAGAACACTAAAGGGCAAAAATCGTTAGTGGGAGTTGTGTACAGACCTCCAAACAGTAGTAGTGATGTTGGGGAGGGCATCAAACAGGAAATTAGGAGTGCATGCAATAAAGGTGCAGTAGTTATAATGGGTGACTTTAATATGCACATAGATTGGGCTAGCCAAACTGGAAGCAATACGGTGGAGGAGGATTTCCTGGAATGCATAAGGGATGGTTTTCTAGACCAATATGTCGAGGAACCAACTAGGGGGGAGGCCATCTTAGACTGGGTGTTGTGTAATGAGAGAGGATTAATTAGCAATCTCATTGTGCGAGGCCCCTTGGGGAAGAGTGACCATAATATGGTGGAATTCTGCATTCGGATGGAGAATGAAACAGTTAATTCAGAGACCATGGTCCAGAACTTAAAGAAGGGTAACTTTGAAGGTATGAGGCATGAATTGGCTAAGATAGATTGGCTAATGATACTTAAGGGGTTGACTGTGGATGGGCAATGGCAGACATTTAGAGAACGAATGGATGAATTACAACAATTGTACATTCCTGTCTGGCGTAAAAATAAAAAAAGGAAGGTGGCTCAACCGTGGCTATCTAGGGAAATCAGGGATAGTATTAAAGCCAAGGAAGTGGCATACAAATTGGCCAGAAATAGCAGCGAACCTGGGGACTGGGAGAAATTTAGAACTCAGCAGAGGAGGACAAAGGGTTTGATTAGGGTAGGGAAAATGGAGTACGAGAAGAAGCTTGCAGGGAACATTAAGGCGGATTGCAAAAGTTTCTATAGGTATGTAAAGAGAAAGAGGTTAGTAAAGACAAACGTAGGTCCCCTGCAGTCAGAATCAGGGGAAGTCATAACGGGGAACAAAGAAATGGCAGACCAATTGAACAAGTACTTTGGTTCAGTATTCACTAAGGAGGACACAAACAACCTTCCGGATATAAAAGTGGTCAGAGGGTCTATTAAGGAGGAGGAACTGAGGGAAATCTTTATTAGTCGGGAAATTGTGTTGGGGAAATTGATGGGATTGAAGGCCGATAAATCCCCAGGGCCTGATGGACTGCATCCCAGAGTACTTAAGGAGGTGGCCTTGGAAATAGCGGATACATTGACAGTCATTTTCCAACATTCCATTGACTCTGGATCAGTTCCTATCGAGTGGAGGGTAGCCAATGTAACCCCACTTTTTAAAAAAGGAGGGAGAGAGAAAGCAGGGAATTATAGACCGGTCAGCCTGACCTCAGTAGTGGGTAAAATGATGGAATCAATTATTAAGGATGTCATAGCAGCGCATTTGGAAAATGGTGACATGATAGGTCCAAGTCAGCATGGATTTGTAAAAGGGAGATCATGCTTGACAAATCTTCTGGAATTTTTTGAGGATGTTTCCAATAAAGTGGACAAAGGAGTACCAGTTGATGTGGTATATTTGGACTTTCAGAAGGCTTTCGACAAGGTCCCACACAGGAGATTAATGTGCAAAGTTAAAGCACATGGGATTGGGGGTAGTGTGCTGACGTGGATTGAGAACTGGTTGTCAGACAGGAAGCAAAGAGTAGGAGTAAATGGGTACTTTTCGGAATGGCAGGCAGTGACTAGTGGGGTACCGCAGGGTTCTGTGCTGGGGCCCCAGCTGTTTACATTGTACATTAATGATTTAGACGAGGGGATTAAATGTAGTATCTCCAAATTTGCGGATGACACTAAGTTGGGTGGCAGTGTGAGCTGCGAGGAGGATGCTATGAGGCTACAGAGTGACTTGGATAGGTTAGGTGAGTGGGCAAATGCGTGGCAGATGAAGTATAATGTGGATAAATGTGAGGTTATCCACTTTGGTGGTAAAAACAGAGAGACAGACTATTATCTGAATGGTGACAGATTAGGAAAAGGGAAGGTGCAACGAGACCTGGGTGTCATGGTACATCAGTCATTGAAGGTTGGCATGCAGGTACAGCAGGCGGTTAAGAAAGCAAATGGCATGTTGGCCTTCATAGCGAGGGGATTTGAGTACAGGGGCAGGGAGGTGTTGCTACAGGTGTACAGGGCCTTGGTGAGGCCACACCTGGAGTATTGTGTACAGTTTTGGTCTCCTAACTTGAGGAAGGACATACTTGCTGTTGAGGGAGTGCAGCGAAGATTCACCAGACTGATTCCCGGGATGGTGGGACTGACCTATCAAGAAAGACTGAATCAACTGGGCTTGTATTCACTGGAGTTCAGAAGAGTGAGAGGGGACCTCATAGAAACGTTTAAAATTCTGACGGGTTTGGACAGGTTGGATGCAGGAAGAATGTTCCCAATGTTGGGGAAGTCCAGAACCAGGGGTCACAGTCTAAGGATAAGGGGTAAGCCATTTAGGACCGAGATAAGGAGAAACTTCTTCACCCAGAGAGTGGTGAACCTGTGGAATTCTCTACCACAGGAAGTAGTTGAGGCCAATTCACTAAATATATTCAAAAGGGAGTTAGATGAAGTCCTTACTACTCGGGGGATCAAGGGGTATGGCGTGAAAGCAGGAAGTGGGTACTGAAGTTTCATGTTCAGCCATGAACTCGTTGAATGGCGGTGCAGGCTAGAAGGGCTGAATGGCCTGCTCCTGCACCTATTTTCTATGTTTCTATGTTTCTATGACTTGCCCTTCATAAATCCATGCTGACTCTGCCTGACCAAATTATGCTTTTCTAAATGTCCTGCTACTGCTTCTTTAATAATGGACACCAACATTTTCCCAACCACAGATGTTAGGATAACTGGTCTATAGTTTCCTGCTTTTTGTCTGCCTCCTTTTTTAAATGGGGGCATTACATTTGCAGTTTTCGAATCTGCTGGGAGCTCCCCAGAATCCAGGGAATTTTGGTAAATTATAACCAATGCATCCACTATCCCTGGCGCTACCTCTCTTAAGACCCCAGGATGCAAGCCATCAGTTCCAGGGGATTTATCCGCCTTTAGTCCCATTATCTTACTGAGTACCACCTCCTTCGTGATTGTGATTGTGTTAAGTTTCTCTCCCCATATAGCCCCTTGTCGATCCACTATTGGGATATTGTTAGTCTGACTAAAAATATTTGTTCTATAAAAATACCGTAAAGACTGACTAAAAATATTTGTTCAGAGTTTTCGCCATCTCCATGTTCCCCATTATTAATTCCCCGGTCTCGTCCTCTAAGGACCAACATTTACTTTAGCCACTCTTTTCCTTTTTATATTCCTATAGAAACTCTTGTTATCTGTTTTTATATTTCGTGCTTGTTTACTTTCATAGTCTATCTTCCCTTTCTTAATCATTTTTTAGTCATTCTTTGCTGGCTTTTAAAAGCTTCCCAATCATCTGTCCTCACACTAGTTTTGGCCACTTTGTATGCCCTTGTTTTTAATTGGATACCGTCCTTTATTTTTTTAGTTTGCCACGGATGGCTGCAGAAACATAGAAACATAGAAAATAGGTGCAGGAGTAGGCCATTCGGCCCTTCGAGCCTGCACCGCCATTCAATGATTTCATGGCTGAACATGCAACTTCAGTACCCCATTCCTGCTTTCTCGCCATACCCCTTGATTCCCCAAGTAGTAAGGACTTCATCTAACTCCTTTTTGAATATATTTAATGAATTGCTCTCAACAACTTTCTGTGGTGGAGAATTCCACAGGTTCACCACTCTCTGGGTGAAGAAGTTTCTCCTCATCTTGGTCCGAAATGGCTTACCCCTTATCCTTAGACTGTGACCCCTGGTTCTGGACTTCCCCAACATTGGGAACATTCTTCCTGCATCTAACCTGTCTAAACCCGTCAGAATTTTAAACGTATTTTTGAGATCCCCTCTCATTATTCTGAACTCCAGTGAATACAAGACCAGTTGATCCAGTCTTTCTTGATAGGTCAGACCCACCATCCCGGGAATCAGTCTGGTGAATCTTCGCTGCACTCCCTCAATAGCAAGAATGTCCTTCCTCAAGTTAGGAGATCAAAACTGTACACAATACTCCAGGTGTGGCCTCACCAAGGCCCCGTACAACTGTAGCAACACCTCCCTGCCCCTGTACTCAAATCCCCTCGTTATGAAGGCCAACATGCCATTTGCCTTCTTAACCGCCTGCTGTATCTGCATGCCAACCTTCATTGACTGATGTACCATGACACCCAGGTCTCGTTGCACCTCCCCTTTTCCTAATCTGTCACCATTCAGATAATAGTCTGTCTCTCTGTTTTTACCACCAAAGTGGATAACCTCACATTTATCCACATTATACTTCATCTGCCATGCATTTGCCCACTCACCTAACCTATCCAAGTCGCTCTGCAGCCTCACAGCATCCTCCTCACAGCTCGCACTGCCACCCAACTTAGTGTCATCCGCAAATTTGGAGATACTACATTTAATCACCTCGTCTAAATCATTAATGTACAGTGTAAACAGCTGGGGCCCCAGCACAGAACCTTGCGGTACTCCACTAGTCACTGCCTGCCATTCTGAAAAGTACCCATTTACTCCTACTCTTTGCTTCCTGTCTGACAACCAGTTCTCAATCCATGTCAGCACACTACCCCCAATTCCATGTGCTTTAACTTTGCACATTAATCTCTTGTGTGGGACCTTGTCCAAAGCCTTCTGAAAGTCCAAACACACCACATCAACTGGTTCTCCCTTGTCCACTCTACTGGAAACATCATCAAAAAATTCTAGAAGATTTGTCAAGCATGATTTCCCTTTCACAAATCCATGCTGACTTGGACCTATCATGTCACCTCTTTCCAAATGCGCTGCTATGACATCCTTAATAATTGATTCCAACAAATTCCCCACTACCGATGTCAGGCTGACCGGTCTATAATTCCCTGTTTTCCCTCTCCCTCCTTTTTTAAAAAGTGGGGTTACATTGGCTACCCTCCACTCCATAGGAAGTGATCCAGAGTCTATGGAATGTTGGAAAATGACTGTCAATGCATCCGCTATTTCCAAGGCCACCTCCTTAAGTACTCTGGAATGCAGACCATCAGGCCCTGGGGATTTATTGGCCTTCAATCCCATCAATTTCCCTAACACAATTTCCCGACTAATAAGAATTTTCCTCAGTTCCTCCTTCTTACTAGACCCTCTGACCCCTTTTATATCCGGAAGGTTGTTTGTGTCCTCCTTCGTGAATACCGAACCAAAGTACTTGTTCAATTGGTCTGCCATTTCTTTGTTCCCAGTTATGACTTCCCCTGATTCTGACTGCAGGGGACCTAAGTTTGTCTTTACTACCCTTTTTCTCTTTACATATCTATAGAAGCTTTTGCAGTCCATTTTAATGTTCCCTGCAAGCTTCCTCTCGTACTCTTTTCCCTGCCCTAATCAAACGCTTTTCCTTTCTTTTACACCCTTTCCTCCTCACTGGAATATATTTTTCTTGAGAGCTGTGAAATATCTCCTTAAATGTACGTCACTGTTCATCAACCGTTCTACACTTTAATCTATTTTCCCAATTCACTTTAGCCAACTCTGCCCTTATACCTTTGTCGTCTCCTTTAATTAAGCTTAGTACGCTGGTTTAAGATCCAACTTTCTCACCCTCCATCTGAATTTGAAATTCAATCATGTTATGATCACTCATTCCAAGGGGATCCTTTACTAGGAGATTGTTTATTAATCCTGTCTCATTACACAGGACCAGATCTAAGATCGCCTGCCTCCTGATTGGTTCCATCGGCGAGAGGCGACAGTCCGGGGTGCGTGGAGAGACCTACAAAAGGCCGCAAGACAAGGAGTCAGACAGTGTCTGCGAGAGGATACAGTCCGGGGTGTGTGGAGAGACTTACAAAAGGCCGCGAGACAAGGAGTCAGACAGTGACTGCGAGAGGCGACAGTCCGGGGTGTGTGGAGGCCTACAAAAGGCCGCGAGACAAGGAGTCGGGCAGTGTCTGCGAGAGGTGACAGTCCGCGGTGTGTGGAGGCCTACAAAAGGCCACGAGACAAGGAGTCGGACAGTGTCTGTGAGAGGCGACAGTCCGGGGTGTGTGGAGAGGCCTACAAAAGGCCATGAGACAAGGAGTCGGGCAGTGTCTGCGAGAGGCGACAGTCCGGGGTGTGTGGAGAGACCTACAAAAGGCCGCGAGACAAGGAGTCGGGCAGTGTCTGCGAGAGGCGACAGTCCGGGGTGTGTGGAGAGACCTACAAAAGGCCGCGAGACAAGGAGTCAGACAGTGCCTGCGAGAGGAGACAGTCCGGGGTGTGTGGAGAGACCTACAAAAGGCCGCGAGACAAGGAGTCAGACAGTGTCTGTGAGAGGCGACAGTCCGGGGTGTGTGGAGAGGCCTACAAAAGGCCATGAGACAAGGAGTCGGGCAGTGTCTGCGAGAGGCGACAGTCCGGGGTGTGTGGAGAGACCTACAAAAGGCCGCGAGACAAGGAGTCAGACAGTGTCTGCGAGAGGAGACAGTCCGGGGTGTGTGGAGAGACCTACAAAAGGCCATGAGACAAGGAGTCGGGCAGTGTGTGCGAGAGGCGACAGTCCGGGGTGTGTGGAGAGACCTACAAAAGGCCGCGAGACAAGGAGTCAGACAGTGTCTGCGAGAGGAGACAGTCCGGGGTGTGTGGAGAGACCTACAAAAGGCCGCGAGACAAGGAGTCAGACAGTGTCTGCGAGAGGAGACAGTCCGGGGTGTGTGGAGAGACATACAAAAGGCCGCGAGACAAGGAGTCAGACAGTGTCTGCGAGAGGAGACAGTCCGCGGTGTGTGGAGGCCTACAAAAGGCCACGAGACAAGGAGTCGGGCAGTGTCTGCGAGAGGCGACAGTCCGGGGTGCGTGGGGGCCTACAAAAGGCCGCAAGACAAGGAGTCAGACAATGTCTGCGAGAGGCGACAGTCCGGGGTGTGTGGAGGCCTACAAAAGGCCGCAAGACAAGGAGTCAGACAGTGTCTGCGAGAGGCGACAGTCCGGGGTGTGTGGAGAGACCTACAAAAGGCCATGAGACAAGGAGTTGGACTGAGTCTGCGAGAGGCGACAGTCCGGGGTGCGTGGAGGCCTACAAAAGGCCGCAAGACAAGGAGTCAGACAGTGTCTGCGAGAGGAGACAGTCCGGGGTGTGTGGAGACCTACAAAAGGCTGTGAGACAAGGAGTCGGGCAGTGTCTGCGAGAGGAGACAGTCCGCGGTGTGTGGAGACCTACAAAAGGCTGTGAGACAAGGAGTCGGGCAGTGTCTGCGAGAGGAGACAGTCCGCGGTGTGTGGAGACCTACAAAAGGCCATGAGACAAGGAGTCAGACAGTGTCTGCGAGAGGAGACAATCCGGGGTGTGTGGAGAGACCTACAAAAGGCCGCGAGACAAGGAGTCAGACAGTGTCTGCGAGAGGCGACAGTCCGGGGTGTGTGGAGGCCTACAAAAGGCCATGAGACAAGGAGTCAGACAGTGTCTGCGAGAGGAGACAGTCCGGGGTGTGTGGAGAGACCTACAAAAGGCCATGAGACAAGGAGTCAGACAGTGTCTGCGAGAGGAGACAGTCCGGGGTGTGTGGAGGCCTACAAAAGGCCATGAGACAAGGAGTCAGACAGTGTCTGCGAGAGGAGACAGTCCGGGGTGTGTGGAGAGACCTACAAAAGGCCATGAGACAAGGAGTCAGACAGTGTCTGCAAGAGGCTTGTGCAGCTACAGGGAGAGAGCAAAAAAGAAGTAAGAAATAGAAAGGTGACGTCACAGCCAAGGGGGTAAGTGATTGGCTGGTGACTGGTAAGTAGTTTTTCTTTTTTCTCTTCGAGATCAGTGAGTAACTTTTAGCATTGTTGTTGCCAATTTAAGTTAATCTAAGGGTTTAGTCATGGTAGGAGAGCTCGGACACGTGATATGCTCCTCTTGTATTATGTGGGAACTCAGGAACACTTCCCGTGTCCCTGACGACTACGTGTGCGGGAAGTGTATCCGCCTCCAGCTCCTGACGGACCGCGTTGCAGAATTGGAGCTGAGGGTGGATTCACTCTGGAGCATCCACGATGCTGAGAATGACGTGAATAGCACGTTTAGTGAGTTGGTCTTACCGCAGGTAAAGGGTCCACAGACATATAGGGAATGGAAGACCAGCAGGAAGAGCAGTGCAAGGAAGGTAGTGCAGGGATCCCCTGCGGTCATCCCCCTGCAAAACAGATACACTGCTTTGGGTACTGTTGAGGGGGATGACTCATCAGGGGAGGGCAGCAGCAGCCAAGTTCATGGCACCATGGCTGGCTCTGCTGCATAGAAGAGCAGGAAAAAGATTGGGAGAGCGATAGTGATAGGGGATTCAATTGTAAGGGGAATAGATAGGCGTTTCTGCGGCTGCAAGCGAGACTCCAGGATGATATGTTGCCTCCCTGGTGCAAGGGTCAAGGATGTCTCGGAGCGGGTGCAGGACATTCTGAAAAGGGAGGGCGAACAGCCAGTTGTCGTGGTGCACATTGGGACCAACGATATAGGTAAAAAAAGGGATGAGGTCCGACGAGACGAATTTAAGGAGCTAGGAGCTAAATTAAAAAGTAGGACCTCAAAAGTAGTAATCGCGGGATTGCTACCAGTGCCACGTGCTAGTCAGAGTAGGAATCGCAGGATAGCTCAGATGAATACGTGGCTTGAGCAGTGGTGCAGCAGGGAGGGATTCAAATTCCTGGGGCATTGGAACCGGTTCTGGGGGAGGTGGGACCAGTACAAACCGGACGGTCTGCAGCTAGGCAGGACTGGAATCAATGTCCCAGGAAGAGTGTTTGCGAGTGCTGTTGGGGAGGAGTTAAACTAATATGGCAGGGGGATGGGAACCAATGCAGGGAGACAAAGGGAAACAAAATGGAGACAGAAGCAAAAGACAGAAAGGAGATGAGTAAAAGTGGAGGGCAGAGAAACCCAAGGCAAAAAACAAAAAGGACCACTTTACAGCAAAATTCTAAAGAGTCTAAGTGGGTTAAAAAGGCAAGCCTGAAGGATCTGTGCCTCAATGTGAGGAGTATTCGGAATAAGGTGGACGAATTAACTGTGCAGATAGCAGTTAACGGATACGATGTGGTTGGCTCCAGGATGACCAAGGCTGGGAACTCAACATCCAAGGGTATTCAACATTTAGGAAGGATAGACAGAAAGGAAAAGGAGGCGGGGTAACGTTGCTGGTTAAAGAGGAAATTACTGCAATTGTAAGGAAAGACATTAGCTTGGATGATGTGGAATCGGTATGGGCGGAGCTACGGAATACCAAGGGGCAGAAAACGCTAGTGGGAGTTGTGTACAGACCTCCAAACAGTAGTAGTGATGTTGGGGAGGGCATCAAACAGGAAATTAGGGGTGCATGCAATAAAGGTGCAGCAGTTATCATGCGTGACTTTAATATGCACATAGATTGGGCTAAGCAAACTGGAAACAATACGGTGAAGGAGAATTTCCTGGAGTGCAGAAGGAATGGTTTTCTAGACCAATATGTCGAGGAACCAACTAGTGGGGAGGCCATCTTAGACTGGGTGTTGTGTAATTAGAGAGGATTAATTAGCAATCTCGTTGTGCGAGGCCCTTTGGGGAAGAGTGACCATAACATGGTGGAATTCTACATTAGGATGGAGAATGAAAGAGTTAATTCAGAGACCATGGTCCAGAACTTAAAGAAGGGTAACTTTGAAGGTATGAGGCGTGAATTGGCTAGGATAGATTGGCGAATGATACTAAAGGGGTTGACAGTGGATGGGCAATGGCAGACATTTAGAGACCACATGGATGAACTACAACAATTGTACATCCCTGTCTGGTGAAAAAATAAAAAAGGGAAGGTGGCTCAACCGTGGCTATCAAGGGAAATCAGGGATAGTATTAAAGCCAAGGAAGTGGCATACAAATTGACCAGAAATAGCAGCGACCCCGGGGACTGGGAGAAATTTAGAACTCAGCAGAGGAGGACAAAGGGTTTGATTAGGGCAGGGAAAATGGAGTACGAGAAGAAGCTTGCAGGGAACATTAAAATGGACTGCAAAAGCTTCTATAGATATGTAAAGAGAAAAAGGTTAGGAAAGACAAACGCAGGTCCTCTGCAGTCAGAATCAGGGGAAGTCATAACTGGGAACAAAGAAATGGCGGACCAATTGAACAAGTACTTGGGTTCGGTATTCACTAAGGAGGACACAAACAACCTTCCGGATATAAAAGAGGTCAGAGAGTCTCATAAGAAGGAGGAACTGAGGGAAATCCTAATTAGTCAGGAAATTGTGTTAGGGAAACTGATGGGATTGAAGGCCGATAAATCCCCAGGGCCTGATGATCTGCATCCCAGAATACTTAAGGAGGTGGCCTTGGAAATAGTGGATGCATTGACAGTCATTTTCCAACATTCTATAGACTCTGGATCAGTTCCTATGGAGTGGAGGGTAGCCAATGTAACCCCACTTTTTAAAAAAGGAGGGAAGAGAGAAAACAGGGAATTATAGACTGGTCAGCCTGACATCGGTAGTGGGGAATTTGTTGGAATCAATTATTAAGGATGTCATAGCAGCGCATTTGGAAAGAGGTGACATGATAGGTCCAAGTCAGCATGGATTTGTGAAAGGGAAATCATGCTTGACAAATCTTCTGGAATTTTTTGAGGATGTTTCCAGTAGAGTGGACAACTAGTTAATGTGGTGTATTTGGACTTTCAGAAGGCTTTCGAGAAAGTCCCACACAAGAGATTAGTGTGCAAAGTTAAAGCACATGGGATTGGGGGTAGTGTGCTGACATGGATTGAGAACTGGTTGTCAGACAGGAAGCAAAGAGTAGGAGTAAATGGGTACTTTTCAGAATGGCAGGCAGTGACTAGTGGGGTACCGCAAGGTTCTGTGCTGGGGCCCCAGCTGTTTACATTGTACATTAATGATTTAGACAAGGGGATTAAATGTAGTATCTCCAAATTTGCGGATGACACTAAGTTGGGTGGCAGTGTGAGCTGCGAGGAGGATGCTATGAGACTGCAGAGTGACTTGGATAGGTTAGGTAAGCGGGCAAATGCATGGCAGATGAAGTATAAAGTGGATAAATGTGAGGTTATCCACTTTGGTGGTAAAAACAGAGAGACAGACTATTATTTGAATGGTGACAGATTAGGAAAAGGGGAGGTGCAACGAGACCTGGGTGTCATGGTACATCAGTCATTAAAGGCTGGCATGCAGGTACAGCAGGCGGTTAAGAAAGCAAATGGCATGTTGGCCTTCATAGCGAGGGGATTTGAGTACAGGGGCAGGGAGGTATTGCTGCAGTTATACAGGGCCTTGGTGAGGCCACACCTGGAGTATTGTGCACAGTTTTGGTCTCCTAACTTGAGGAAGGACATTCTTGCTATTGAGGGAGTGCAGCGAAGATTCACCAGACTGATTCCTGGGATGGCGGGACTGACATTTCAAGAAAGACTGGATCAACTGGGCTTGTATTCACTGGAGGTCAGAAGAATGAGAGAGGATCTCGTAGAAATATTGAAAATTCTGACGGGTTTAAGACAGGTTAGATGCAGGAAGAATGTTCCCAAGAATGTTGGGGAAGTCCAGAACCAGGGGTCACAGTCTAAGCATAAGGGGTAAGCCATTTAGGACCGAGATGAGGAGAAACTTCTTCACCCAGGGAGTGGTGAACCTGTGGAATTCTCTACCACAGGAAGTTGTTGAGGCCAATTCACTGAATATATTCAAAAAGGAGTTAGATGTAGTCCTTACTACTAGGGGGATCAAGGGGTATAGCGAGAAAGAAGGAATGGGGTACTGAAGTTGCATGTTCAGCCATGAACTCATTGAATGGCGCTGCATGCTCGAAGGGCTGAATGGCCTACTCCTGCACCTATTTTCTATGTTTCTATTGCAGACTGCTCAATGAACCCTCCAACTCTCCACTTCTCTCTCCAACTTTAGAAACCGTTACAAAAACCCATCATTTTGACCAGCATTTCCGACACTTCTACCAATTTCTTCCTTGACGGCTTGGTGCCTGTCGCCCTAGTTCCATTGTTGTGAAGCACTTTGAGACAATTATGTGAAAGGAGCTTTGTAAATGCAAGTGTTTGTTGTCTTCCACCTGCACTGCCTTTATGTCGATCTAATTCCCACTGAAATCACTGTCACACTGACTCAATGTCAGACTGGAGGGGCGGTGCTCCGCAGCCAGTGCACAAGCAGCGCGGGATGGGGCAGGCGGTCCGGGTGCAACAGATGCAGCCGGAGAAGACATCTGAAGTATTTTCAGGTTGTGTTGAAAGCCTGCGTGGATTCATTATACCCTGAGAAATATGTAAATAGATGTCACTCAGTCCCATGGTGAATCCCCACGTGTCCTCACTTGGTGCCTTTTGCTTGCCCGTTTATAATGGACACTTGTGGTCTTCCCAGCTGCTCACCGCAGAATGTCCACTCGAAGCTGGGACAGAGGGACCGATTTTGGAAAGTTGTTTTTTTCCCCTCCATCTCCTGTACCGCTGTTTCTGCATCGTTGTCCGTGCAATAGTTCTTTTCTGATGTTTCCTTTTTGCACAGCCCTCCAGCCACTGTATTGTTGCTGTCAAGCTGTGAATCTCTTCTCTAACCATACTGCTCTGCACGGAGGCTCACTGGGCCTTGCCAGTGGCTCCTGTGGATTTGGAGGTGGAAGAGGAGTTCAGGGAGGGGGCAGAATGAGTGATGGACTTGTACCTCAGGTGCCTGGCAGCCACTCGGAATTGGCCCTGGCACACCTAGTTGGCCAAGTCCGTGGAGACCTGCATTTGCCCCTTCTGCCACACATGAAAGTCTGTGACATAGTTGGACCTGTTATATTCTTGGGTCTCTTGCTCTGGATCCTTCAGCTTCTAAAGTTTTAGATTCATAGGCGAATCCCCTCGGCCCCAGCAACATCTTCAATGGCTCTGATATACATAGAAGTTACAACATGTGTCACCTGCCCTAATATCTCCTCATGTGGCTCGGTGTCAAATGTTGTCTGATAACGCTCCTGTGAAGCTCCTTGAGACATTTTACTATGTTAAAGGCGCTGTATAAATACAAGTTGTTGTAGCTTGGGGAGGACAGAGCCAGATCAGTAATTCCCTCATGTTGGTCCTCTCACCAGTTGCCGCAAGCCCAGTCTGGCAGCAATGTCCCTCAGGACTCGGCCAGCTCGGTCAGTGCTGGTACTCCCGAGTCTTGGTGATGGACATTGAAGCTGCCTAGCCAGAGTACATTCTGTGCCCTTGTTACCCTCAGTCCTTTCTCCAAGTGGTGCTTATACAAAGTGTGCACTTGCCTTTCAAAGTGGTACCTGGCATTGGACACGAGGAAACAATTTATTTGCATAGACTTTTTTGAGAAGGCAAAAAAGATAATTTCAGGAGACCAGAGCTCTGCCAGGAATCTCGCTGCCAGATAGTCGGAAAATCGTGGGCGGCATCTGCTGAACCTTCCATATATTGTCCCAGTGGGCGAGACTTCCAACATTACTCCTTTACAGTCACACTATAGTCGTACATCGATGTGTTTGTTTAAATCATAAATTGTTAGTTCACAGACCTCAGGCTTCCTACCAGGTTGGCCATGTTCTCTCTCTGGGTCACACCCTCCCAAACCGTCAACAGTCTGTTTGTATTGGGTACATTCCAGACCCACTACAGTCTGTGTGTATTGGGTACATTCCAGACCCACTACAGTCTGTGTGTGTTGGACACATTCCAGACACACTACAGTCTGTGTGTATTGGGTACATTCCAGACCCACTGCAGTCTGTGTGTATTGGGTACATTCCAGACCCACTACAGTCTGTGTGCACTGGGTACATTCCAGACCCACTACGTTCTGTGTCTATTGGGTACATTCCAGACTCACTATAGTCTGTGTGTATTGGGTACATTCCAGACCCACTACAGTCTGTATGTATTGGGTACATTCCAGACCCACTACAGTCTGTGTGTATTGGGTACATTCCAGACCCACTACAGTCTGTGTGTATTGGGTACATTCCAGACCCACTACAGTCTGTGTGTATTGTGTACATTGCAGACCCACTACAGTCTGTGTGTATTGTGTACATTCCAGACCCACTACAGTCTGTGTGTATTGGGTACATTCCAGACCCACTACAGTCTGTGTGTATTGGGTACATTCCAGAACCACTACAGTCTGTGTGTATTGGGTACATTCCAGACCCACTACAGTCTGTGTGTATTGGGTACATTCCAGACCCACTACAGTCTGTGTGTATTGGGTACATTCCAGACCCACTACAGTCTGTGTGTATTGGGTACATTCCAGAACCACTACAGTCTGTGTGTATTGGGTACATTCCAGACCCACTACAGTCTGTGTGTATTGTGCACATTCCAGACCCACTACAGTCTGTGTGTATTGGGTACATTCCGGGCCCACGGACGAGTTTCTCACGGGACTCTATTATTAAATATTTTCTGGCTTTCAACTCCAAAACGAGACGCAGTACTTTGCCGCCCAGCCATTCTGAAAGCGGATTGCACATTCCTGAATTAATTAACAGGCTGAAGGATGGTGTATTGCAGCTTGGAAAGGGTCGAGGGCTCATTTGTTTGCATTGATGAGTGCAGATTTAGTCACTCAGAGATGCATTGTTTTATATATATACCCTGTCAATATCCTGATTTAACCAGGTATGTCACCATTATTCCTATTACTGCACTTGTTTTATGTGGCGGTCGGAAGAGAGGGCTGTGGCTGGTGAGGTGACCAGGGTCAGGGACCTGCTCGATGGCGGAGGAGCGGGCTGGATGACGCCAGAAACGCTGGCGCGGCGCCTAAATTCTGCCAACGTCCGCCACGCGGCCGATGCCATCGAGTCGCTAAAAACAGCTCTGGGCCCTGACTCCGTTAGGTGCATCGAGGAGGCTCAAGCACGTGGGGAGATCCCGTCCGAACTGACCCCCGTCCGGACGGAATTCCTCATCGGCGCCAAACCCCGGAACCTCCCTCGGGGGCCGGCGCCTCACAACTTGAGCCGCCTCGGGGAAATCCCCTCCGTGCCTTTCAGTTCCGCGCGGAGGGGTTTCTTGTACGGGCTGCTCCTGCACACCCTCAACTTTGCCATCCTCGCCTGCCGTCCGGACACGCCATGGCGTACCATCTTGCCGTCCTGAGGAGGCGGGGGTCCCCGATGGAGGGCACTCTACGCAGGGGTCCTCCCACTATTCGTCGGGGACTTGGCCTGGAGGGTGGTGCACGGAGCAGTGCCGTGCAACAAATTTTTAAGCCGGTTCACGGACTCCCAGGCCGCCTGCAATTTCTGCGGTCTGGAGGAGTCCGTGTTCCATGTTTTTATTGAGTGCACGAGGTAGCAGCCCCTGTTCCATTATTTGAAGGGGCTGCTCCTGAAATTCTGGCTGCACTTCAGTCCCACTCTCCTGATCTTTGGGCACCCTGTGCGGAGGGGAGCGGGTAGGTCCGAAGGCCTCCTCGTAGGACTGCTCCTGGGCACGGCCAAGGGTGCCATCAGCCGGTCCAGGCAGCGGGCGGTCGAGGGGGTCGTTCAACCTGACTGCCTGCCTCTCTTCCGCTCTTACATCCGGTCCAGGGTGTCCTTGGAGATGGAGCACGCGGTGTCCACCGGTACGCTCGCGGCCTTCCGCGAGAGGTGGGCACCGGAGGGACTGGAGTGCATCATCACGCCCGGCAACCAAATTTTAGTTTGATTTTACGTTTTTAAGTTTAATTTGTTTTAATTGCCGGTGCTTTTAGTGTCCCCCTTCCCTTTTATAGGGGGCACTGGGGAAAATTGTGATTTTAGTGCCAAAAAAAAAAAAGGGCCTTGTAAATGTCTGGTGTGTCACCCAGGTCGGGTGGCACGGTTTAATGTGTTTTGTTTTGCAGATAAACTCCAAAAAGAGTTTACTGCACTTTTCCCTCAACATGTATTTTCCCGTTGAATCCTGTGTGTGAGGTTTTGTCCCACCATGTGCTCACTTAAACAAATTAAAAACAAATGGAGTTTGTCCCAGATTTCACCCTCCATTCTGTACTTAGAATTTCCACTCAGTGTTGTTACTGTAAAAGTGATAACGTTGTACAACATTTACTTACACATGAGATGTTGGTATTGTAACATTATTAGATATCAAACCAATATAATGTAGAATATACTTACTGGTTACATTCAGCCGGTTTCCATTTCCATAGATTGTTCCCCAAATACCACAGATATAGACCTCGCTGTCTCTGCGCTCCACGCCTCTGATGGTCAGAATGTAGCTGTTACTGGCAACATCTCTGGAAAGCTGAAACCGCTCAGAGAAACCGCGTGATCGGTAAACCCAGCCATCTACATAATGAGAAAATATTATGTGTTTCCTATCCTGTGAGAGGTACCAGTGTACAGTATATTTATCCACACGGTCATTCACATTGCTGGTCTCCAGGGTACACCGAAACTTCACCATCCCACCCTCGGGCACCGTCACAACTTCTGGGGACTGGATAAGAACCGGACTTGCCTTTAGACCTGTGAATAGTAAATAACTGAGGATCAGAACAGATGAGGAACAACATGAAGTAATAAGTTGAAACCGAAGTGATTATAAAATCTCCTGTGTGTTTGCGAATGGATATTGGTCTGAAATCCCACTCCTCTGTTTCCCGCGGGCGCTCGACAGAAAATGGTAAAAAAGATGTGCACCGACCTTTTCCTGCTGCGCCCACCAGAGATCCCGGTCCTGAGGCCTACTCTCCCTGCACATCGGAGCGTGTGTCTGTCAGGACGGATGTATGTTGGAGCTGGAGTGACATGGCACTGGGCAGCCAATCCAGGTCAAGTATTTTCTCATTCATAATAATGGGAACTCGGTCAGTAGGAGTTCTCATTATGATTGAGAAACACTCCCCCCCAACATCCAAACACAAGTAAAAAATAGAAAAAACACATCACATATTTAAGATTAATTTAAATTAAAGTTAATAAATGTCTTCGAAAAAAATATTATTTTTCAAACTTTTTTTTAAAAGATTTTTCATTATGGTTTAAAATAAACTTACCTTAGTGGACAGTGTTTTTAACATTAAAATGTGCTTTTTAAATGTTATTGTTACTTGTTTTTGTATGTTTCAAAGCTGGTTTTCTGCACATGCGCATTGCACACCGAAAACCGGCTTTTGTGATGCCTTCCCCGGTCCGTACACACTCCGTACAGACTCAGGGAGGCCGGGATATCTGCCCCAATGTGTATCATCAGTAATTTGTAGCCGAGTTGTTCAAACATATCCTGAGCTTAGCTGTCCCACATTGCCCTGTACTGACCAACAATCCCAGTGTGAACAGGCAGCCCAAAAACACATACACTGCAACTGAACTCAGAACTCCTGCTGTGGATATGTTCTTTGCTGCCTTTACCACGGAGGTTGGTACAACAAGGATCAGAAAATCAGGTAAAAAGCTGCCAGTTTTAGTAATATTGTGCGATACCCAACACAAGATTCTGATGTGGGTTCAGATACAGAAGGCTCTCGGTCCACTTCATCTCATCCTTCCAGAATTCCAATACTACCATCGTCCCATTGCAGCGTCCAGCAGTTTGTAAACCTGTCCCGTGTTCTGGCCTCGCCTGGGAACCTGTTCCAGCTTTTGATCACCGTCTTCAAATAACTGAGTCCTGAACTTGGCCTTTACAATCCTGACTGTGCCCTCCTGCCCTGTTTATATCTGAAACTATTGTTCTGGGTTTGCTCTACCTACCCCCACAACACGTGCTGTCCTTCCCCTGGGGCACGGGTACCTCCTATTGTTTATTTCCAATATTTTTATTCATTTATTCGTGGGCATCGCCGGTAAGGCCAGCATTTATTGCCCATCCCTAATTGCCTTAGAGAAGGAGGTGGTGAGCCGCCTTATACAACTGAGAGCAAGTGCTCTACTCGGAACTCCGACACGGCAAGCGAGCCCCAGGTGGGCAGAGGAAACGTTTCAAGGACACCCTCAAAGCCTCCCTAATAAAATGCAACATCCCCACTGGCACCTGGGAATCCCTGGCCCAAAGACCGTCCTAAGTGGAGGAAGAGCATCCGGGAGGGCGTTGAGCACCTGGAGTCTCGTCGCCGAGAGCGTGCAGAAACCAAGCGCAGGTAGCAGAAGGAGAGTGCGGCAAACCAGTCCCATCCACCCTTTCCTTCAACCACAGTGTGTCCCACCTGTGACAGAGACTGTAATTCCTCTATTAGACTGTTCAGTCACCTGAGAACTCACTTCTCGAGTGGAAGCAAGTCTTCCTCGATTCCGAGGGACTGCCTATGATGATGATGACAACTGAGTGGCTTTTTAGACCATTTCAGAGGGCAGTTAAGGGTCAACCACATTGCACTGGGTCTGGAGTCACATATAGGCCAGACCGGGCAAGGGCGGCAGATTTCCTTCCCTAAAGGCCATTAATGAACCAGATGGGTTTTTATGACAATCCAGTGGTTTCATGGTCACCATTACTGACACTGGATTTTTATTCCAGATTTATTTATTCACTGAATTTAAATTCCCCAGCGGCCGTGGTGGGATTTGAACTCATGTCTCTGGATCATTAATCCAGGCCTCTGGATAACTCATCCAATGATATAACCACTATGCTACCGTTCCCGATATATACGGCACCTTTCATTTATTCTTACTGAACACCATTCATCATTAATCAGCCCAGCTGGGAAGCTTTTTGAGCTCTCTTTGTGAGATCTTGGCTGCGTCCACTGAATCCACCCCCCCACCCCCCGAGTCCACCCCCCCCCGTCCCCGCTCAATCCACTCTCCCCCCCCACCCCCCCGAGTCCACCTCCCCCCGGTCAATCCACACTCCCCCCCACCCCCCGAGTCCACCCCCCCCCCCCGCTCAATCTACACTCCCCCCCCACCCCCCGAGTCCACCTCCCCCCACCCCCACTCAATCCACACTCCCCCCCCCACCCACTGAGTCCACCCCACCCCCACCCCCGCTCAATCCACACTCCCCCCCCACCCCCGAGTCCACCTCCCCCCACCCCCGCTCAATCCACACTCCCCCCACCCCCCGAGTCCACCTCCCCCCACCCCCGCTCAATCCACACTCTCCCCACCCACTGAGTCCACCCCCCCCCACCCCCGCTCAATCCACACACCCCCCACCCCCCGAGTCCACCTCCCCCCACCCCCGCTCAATCCACACTCTCCCCACCCACTGAGTCCACCCCCCCCACCCCCGCTCAATCCACACTCTCCCCCCCACCCACTGAGTCCACCCCCCCCACCCCCGCTCAATCCACACTCCCCCCCCACCCCCGAGTCCACCTCCCCCCACCCCCGCTCAATCCACACTCCCCCCACCCCCCGAGTCCACCCCTCCCCCCACCCCCGCTCAATCCACACTCCCCTCCACCCCCCGAGTCCACCACACCCCCGCCCCCGCTCAATCCACACCCCCCCCCACCCCGAGTCCACACCTCCTCCCACCCCCGCTCAATCCACACTCCCCCCCCCACCCCGAGTCCACCGCCCCCCACCCCCGCTCAATCCACACTCCCCCCCCCACCCCGAGTCCACCTCCCCCCACCCCCGCTCAATCCACACACTCCCCCCTACCCCCCGAGTCCACTACGCCCCCCGCCCCCGCTCAATCCACACTCTCCCCCCCTCCGCGAATCCACAGTTCCTCCCCCCCCGACCCCTGCTGAATCCACAGTCCCACCCCCCCATCCAAGGCAAGTCAAAAAATCTCCTTTGTGCGGCCACAAATCTCCCTTGCCCCAAACTCCAACCCACTTCCCCCATTTACCTGGAAATTGTCGGGCCGCCAGGGGCCACCGGATCTTCACCTCCAGCAGACACTCTGTGCCCTCTTCCCAGCCTGGAGTGGGCGGCAGTCTTTATACAGACCCGGGAGGTGCAGAGATCACTCCCCAAGACCCACTCTGGGTTAAAATCGACCGGCGGTATTTATACAGACCCGGGAGGTGCAGAGATCACTCCCCAAGACCCACTCTGGGTTAAAATCGACCGGCGGTATTTATACAGACCCGGGAGGTGCAGAAAGACCACTCCCCAAGACCCACTCTGGGTTAAAATCGACCGGCAGTATTTATACAGACCCGGGAGGTGCAGAGATCACTCCCCAAGACCCACTCTGGGTTAAAATTGACCGGCGGTATTTATACAGACCCGGGAGGTGCAGAGACCACTCCCCAAGACCCACTCCGGGTTAAAATCGACCGACAGTATTTATACAGACCCGGGAGGTGCAGAGACCACTCCCCAAGACCCACTCTGGGTTAAAATCGACCGACAGTATTTATACAGACCCGGGAGGTGCAGAAAGACCACTCCCCAAGACCCACTCCGGGTTAAAATCGACCGGCAGTATTTATACAGACCCGGGAGGTGCAGAGACCACTCCCCAAGACCCACTCCGGGTTAAAATCGACCGGCAGTATTTATACAGACCCGGGAGGTGCAGAGATCACTCCCCAAGACCCACTCTGGGTTAAAATCGACCGGCAGTATTTATACAGACCCAGGAGGTGCAGAGATCACTCCCCAAGACCCACTCCGGGTTAAAATCGACCGGCGGTCTTTATACAGACCCGGGAGGTGCAGAGATCACTCCCCAAGACCCACTCCGGGTTAAAATCGACCGGCAGTATTTATACAGACCCGGGAGGTGCAGAGATCACTCCCCAAGACCCACTCTGGGTTAAAATCGACCAGCAGTATTTATACAGACCCGGGAGGTGCAGAGAGACCACTTCCCAAGACCCACTCCGGGTTAAAGACCCCAGAGAATGACCTGTGAAGTGCTCCGGTGGGGATCTGGAAAAGGTTAAAGGGCAAAAGTGATGCGTGCAGAAGACAAAAGGAGGCCTAATGGGAGAAATAAAATAAATAAAAGACTTATACGAAACGCAGAGTGTGAGTAGAATGAGAAGAATGAAACACTGGTCTTGCTGCTGATAAACCTGTGGTCAAATCTGATTTTTAATTTGCATTCTGAAAACCTGAGCGATACAGTAAATAAAGGGGAGCAGTTTCAGCAGGAGATCTTTCCATTCCCAATACAATAAATGTGTTATTTAAAGAGAGAATCCCTTCACAGCACAGGGATGTACAACAGTGACTCCCTTCAGTAGGTACCATTGGCTCACTCCATTCCCCCCGAACGTGGCAGCTAACAAACTCCCATTGGAACAGCTATTTCAACTGCTCACTATCTGCAATTTATCTTTTCAAAGTTCCATTATATGTGTCTTCCCTTGTCCACCGCCCCTCCCTTAGTTCCACATTGGCAGCCACTTGACCAATTAGAATGATGGTTTCTGAATCAGGGTCAATCCTCCAATCCATTTGTCTCAATCCTTCCCTCATCTCTTTAAATTTAGCAATTATAAAGTTGTAAACCTGGCTCCTGGCCTTTGGTATAATTGGGTCTCAGATAGAAACATACACAGGATGCGGCCATTCGGCCCATGGTACCTGTGCTGGCCCTTTGCAAGAGCTATTCAATTACTCCCATCCCCTGCTCTCCCCCCATAGCCTTGCAAAATTTTCCTTTTCAAGTATTTATCCAATTTCCTTTTGAAAGTTGTTATTGAATCTGGTTCCACCGCCCTTTCAGGCAGTGCACTCCAGATCATAACAAAGGGGAGGGTTACTGATGGGGGCAAGGTGGTTCATGGTCAAACATGACAGCCCCCTGCCACGCTACTCACTGCCTTCCCCACTGCCCCATACCATGCTACTCACTGCTTCCCCACTGCCCCATACCATGCTACTCACTGCCTTCCCCACTGCCCCATACCATGCTACTCACTGCTTCCCCACTGCCCCATACCATGCTACTCACTGCTTCCCCACACCATGCTACTCACTGCCTTCCCCACAGCCCCATAGCATGCTACTCACTGCCTTCCCCACTGCCCCATACCATGCTACTCACTGCTTCCCCACTGCCCCATACCATGCTACTCACTGCCTTTCCCACTGCCCCATACCATGCTACTCACTGCCTTCCCCACTGCCCCATACCATGCTACTCACTGCCTTCCCCACTGCCCCATACCATGCTACTCACTGCCTTCCCCACTGCCCCATACCATGCTACTCACTGCTTCCCCACTGCCCCATACCATGCTACTCACTGCCTTCCCCACTGCCCCATACCATGCTACTCACTGCCTTCCCCACTGCCCCATACCATGCTACTCACTGCTTCCCCACTGCCCCATACCATGCTACTCACTGCCTTCCCCACTGCCCCATACCATGCTACTCACTGCTTGCCGTCAGGGGAGGGGGGATGGTGAAAATGGTCAGGGAAGGGGAAGGGGGAGTGAACACGGTCGGGGGAGGGGGTGAACACTGTCAGGGGAGGGGGAGAGGGTGAACACGATCGGGGGGGTGATGGGGTGAACACGGTCGGGGGAGGGGGAGGGGGTGAACACGGTCGGGGGGGAACAGTGTCGGGGGAGGGGGTGAACACGGTCGGGGGAGGGGATGAACACGGTCGGGGGAGGGGATGAACAGGGTCGTGGAAGGGGGAGGGGGTGAACACGGTCGGGGGAGGGGAGGGGGTGAACACGGTCGGGGAGGGGGAGGGGGTGAACATGGTCGGGGAGGGGGAGGGGGTGAACACGGTCGGGGGAGGGGAGGGGGTGAACACGGTCGGGGAGGGGGAGGGGGTGAACATGGTCGGGGAGGGGGAGGGGGTGAACACGGTCGGGGGAGGGGAGGGGGTGAACACGGTCGGGGGAGGGGAGGGGGTGAACACGGTCGGGGAGGGGGAGGGGGTGAACACGGTCGGGGGAGAGGGATGGGATGAACATGGTCAGGGGAGGGGGAGGGGGTGAACACGGTCGTGGGAGGGGGAGGGGTGAACACGGTCGGGGGAGGGGGAAGGGGGTGAACACGGTCGGGGGAGGGGGTGAACTCTGGAGGGGGAGGGGGTGAACACGGTCGGGGGAGGGGGAATGGGGTGAACACGGTCAGGGAGGGGGAGGGGGTGAACACGGTCGGGGGAGGGGGAAGGGGGTGAACACGGTCAGGGAGGGGGAGGGGGTAAACACGGTCGGGGGAGAACACGGTCGGGGGAGGGGGTGAACACGGTCAGGGAGGGGGAGGGGGTGAACACGGTCGGGGGAGGGGGAGAACACGGTCAGGGAGGGGGAGGGGGTGAACACGGTCGGGGGAGGGGGAGAACACGGTCGGGGGAGGGGGAGGGGGAGAACACGGTCGGGGGAGGGGGTGAACACGGTCGTGGGAGGGGAGGGGTGAACACGGTCGGGGGAGGGGGAAGGGGGTGAACACGGTCGGGGAGAACACGGTCGTGGGAGGGGGAGGGGTGACCACGGTCGTGGGAGGGGGAGGGGTGACCACGGTCGTGGGAGGGGGAGGGGTGAACACGGTCGGGGGAGGGGGAAGGGGGTGAACACGGTCGGGGAGAACACGGTCGTGGGAGGGGGAGGGGTGACCACGGTCGTGGGAGGGGGAGGGGTGACCACGGTCGGGGGAGGGGGAGGGGATGAACACGGTCGGGGGAGGGGAGAACACGGTCGGGGGAGGGGAGAACACGGTCGGGGGAGGGGATGAACACGGGAGGGGGAGGGGTAGGGGATGAACACTGTCGGGGGAGGGGAGAACACGGTCGGGGGAGGGGGAGGGGTAGGGGATGAACACTGTCGGGGGAGGGGAGAACACGGTCGGGGGAGGGGAGAACACGGTCGGGGGAGGGGAGAACACGGCCGGGGGAGGGGAGAACACGGTCGGGGGAGGGGGTGAACACGGTCGGAGGAGGGGGAGGGGAGAACACGGTCGGAGGAGGGGGAGGGGGTGAACACGGTCGGAGGAGGGGGAGGAGGTGAACACGGTCGGGGGAGGGGGAGGGGAGAACACGGTCGGAGGAGGGGGAGGGGGTGAACACGGTCGGAGGAGGGGGAGGAGGTGAACACGGTCGGAGGAGGGGGAGGAGGTGAACACGGTCGGGGGAGGGGGAGGGGAGAACACGGTCGGAGGAGGGGGAGGGGGTGAACACGGTCGGAGGAGGAGGAGGGGGTGAACACGGTCGGGGGAGGGGAGAACACGGTCGGAGGAGGGGGAGGGGGTGAACACAGTCGGGGGAGGGGGTGAACACGGTCGGAGGAGGGGGAGGGGGTGAACACGGTCGGAGGAGGGGGAGGAGGTGAACACGGTCGGGGAAGGGGGAGGGGAGAACACGGTCGGAGGAGGGGGAGGGGGTGAACACGGTCGGAGGAGGGGGAGGAGGTGAACACGGTCGGGGGAGGGGGAGGGGAGAACACGGTCGGAGGAGGGGGAGGGGGTGAACACAGTCGGGGGAGGGGGTGAACACGGTCGGAGGAGGGGGAGGGGGTGAACACGGTCGGGGGAGGGGAAGGGGGTGAACACGGTCGGGGGAGGGGAGAACACGGTCGGAGGAGGGGGAGGGGGTGAACACAGTCGGGGGAGGGGGTGAACACGGTCGGAGGAGGGGGAGGGGGTGAACACGGTCGGGGGAGGGGGTGATCACGGTCGGGGGAGGGGGAGGGGAGAACACGGTCAGAGGAGGGGGAGGGGTGAACACGGTCGGGGGAGGGGAGAACACGGTCGGGGGAGGGGGAGGGGTGAACACGGTCGGGGAGGGGGAACACGGTCGGGGGAGGGGGAACACGGTCGGGGGAGGGGGAGTTGAGAACAATGGTCGGGGGAGGGGAGAACACGGTTGGGGGAGGGGTGAACACGGTCGGGGGAGGGGTGAACACGGTCGGAGGAGGGGGAGGGGAGGGGTGAACACGGTCGGAGGAGGGGGAGGGGATGAACACTGTCGGGGGTCCTCCAGCCCTTCAACCCTCCGGGAACTCTGCACTCCAATTCTGGCCTCTTGTGCATCCCCCACTTCCTTCGCCCCACCATTCTGGTGGCCGTGCCTTCAGCTGTCTGGGCCCGAAGCTGTGGCATTCCCTCCCTAAACCTCTCCGTCTCTACTTCCTTTTGGTCACTCCTTAAACCCGACCTCTTCACCTGGCTTAATATCTGTTTATGTGGCTCGGTGTCAAATTGTGTCTGATACCGTTCCTGAGAAGCACCTTGTGAGGGTTTATTACGTTAAAGGCACTATAAATACAAGTTGTTCTCATTGAATGGGTCGGGCTGCAGCCCACAATTGGATTTGTGCAGCCACAAACACACTCGGCAAACAGCGAGGGGGAGCCCGGCTTCTCCAAGTATTGGCGGACCGGATTAAACACACGGAGAACTGCAAACCCCAAATTCTGGTTCGAAAACGAATGGAGTTGTGAGCATCAGTGAATAAATGGGAGCAGTGGCAATACCAACAAATCAGTAAGTTAGTGGGACAGTGAGAACTGAACCAACTCCAGAGCCATGGACACACGGAAATCAATTCCTGAAGCAGCAGGCACATCAGCAGATGAATGGATTAACAGCAACATTGGTGAATTGAGAGAGAATGGGCTAGCAACAAATCAATAAAGGAAGGGAGCAGCTGGCACTGGTGAACTAATACCCTTCTTACCTTTGCTGCCACTGCTTCCTGCCCCCGAGGCTGTTAACCCACTTTCACTGGTTCACCAGCGGTTTACGTTTCAAAGCACTGTGACCCATCCTCGTGTATTTGCTGACTACAAGGCAAGTTCAAAACACTAAAGGTGGTTTCAGCGAAGAAAGAGGCTTTTACTTTGCTGCAGCACTTGGACAGTTAATATATATTTGTATAATATAATCAGTTTATGTTCTTTCAAAAATTCCTGCGTAAAATCCACTGGTGGCTGTATTTTAATATAGATTGCTGTATAGATAGAGACACATAAATAGGTGTATCCCACTCAATGATGTTCACAAACACCCCATACAAGTAAAACACATTCAAAAATATTCTGATTTGTCTTTCTTGGATCCAAAATGGATGACCTCACACTTCCCTGTAATAAACCCCACCTGCCATAGTTTTGCCCACTCACTGAGTCTGTCTATGTATCTTTGTAACTTCCTGTTCACATCTGCACAACTTACTGTGTCTCCTAACTCAGTGCCATCTTGGATGTGTAACTCAATCCCTCCATCCAAATCACTAATAAATATGGTGAAGAGCTGAGTCCCGATCCCTGGGAAACACCACTTGTCACATGCTGCTAATCAGAGTACCTGTCACTGTCTCCTATCTCTCAACCAATGACCAACACATGTCACTGAGTCCCCTTCAATTCCATGCCTTCTCATGTTTC
Organism: Pristiophorus japonicus; assembly: GCF_044704955.1. Lineage (NCBI taxonomy): Eukaryota > Metazoa > Chordata > Chondrichthyes > Pristiophoridae > Pristiophorus > Pristiophorus japonicus. The sequence goes on along the minus strand of NW_027253544.1, from coordinate 254,976 downwards.
ATAATCTGTCAGGAACCTGATCTTTCTGGAAGTTCATGCAGACCATATCCATAGACACTCCCCTATCCACCATGTGAGTGAGCTCCTAAACACATTCAGCTCGATGAACCAGACATGACCTAGTCTTCACAATCCATGCTGGCTCTCTTTGATCAGCTCAGACTTGTCCACGTGCTCGGTCACTCTGTCCCTGGTGATCTATTCCAGCAACTTCCCCACAACTGACATTAAACTGACAGGTCAGTAGTTACTTGGGGGCCAAGTTTTGGCCTGAGTTGCTCCTGTTTTTTTGGAGCAACTGGTTTAGAATAGAGTATCTTAGAAATTGCAATTCTCGGCATTTAGTTTGCTCCAGTTCTAGTCAGTTGGAACAGTTTCAGTTTGGAACAGCTTTTTATTTTCAAAAGAGGGCGTGTCCGGCCACTTTTGAAAGTTTAGGCAGTGAAAACATACTCCAAACTAACTTAGAATGGAGTAAGTGTAGATTTTTGTACGCTCAGAAAAACCTTGTCGACACTTACAAAATCAGGCGTAGGTTACAAATCAGGCGTAGGGAATGGCAGGGTTTAAAGGGAAGTTTACAAACATTAAACACTTCAGTTTTACAAATAAAGAGCCATCATCAATAATAAATGATAAATACATTAATAAATCAACCAATAAATCAATCAAAACAAAATAAACAAACATTTTTTTAAAATAAAAAAATCAATAAATAAAACATTTTCTACTTGCCGACTGCAGCACCGGGAGTCCTCCAACAGTGTGCTGGGACATCCCCCGCCCCAGTGTGTCTCTATCTCTCTGTCTGTCAGAGTCTGTGTTTCTGACAGTGAGGGGAGGGGGAAGGGGGTGGGGGAGGAGGGGGTGGGGAGGAGGAGGGGGGAAGAGGGGGTGCGGCAGGGAGAAGGGGGGGAAAGGGGAGGAGAGGGGAGGGGAGGGGAGAGAAGGGAGGGAGAGAAGGGTGGGAGGGAGAGAAGGGAGTGGGGGAGGGAGGGAGAGAAGGGAGTGGGGGAGGGAGGGAGCGAAGGGAGGGGGGAGGGAGGGAGACAAGTGAGGGGGAGGGAGGGAGAGAATGGAGGGAGGGAGGGAGAGAAGGAGGGAGAGAAGGGAGGGGGAGGGGAGAGGGAGGGAGAGAAGGGAGGGGGAGGGAGGGAGAGAGAGAAGGGAGAAAGGAAAGGGAGGCTGAACGGGCCGGGCCCAAGACTTCGGGCTGGGCCTGTTTTTAGCACCGGATTTCCAGGTAGGCGCCGTCGGGTCCAGGGTCCGTGGTCCGGCGGGGGTCGGGATCGCGGGTCGGGGTGGGTGGGGGTGGAGGTCGGGTCGGCGGGGGGTCGTGTCCGGTCCGGGGGGGGAGCGGGAGTCGAGTTAGGAGTCGGGAGGGGGGAGGTGAAGGTCGGAGGGTGGGGGGGTCGGGTCGGGTCCGGTAGGGGGGAGCGGGAGTCGAGTCGGGGGGGGGGAGGTGAGGGTCGGGGGGTGGGGGGGGGTTGGGTCGGGTCGGGAGGAATCAGGAGCTGGGCGTGGGAGGTGCAGCCTTATCCACGCAGCCCCAGTGAGGCTATTCGGCCAGGGCTCGGGGCTGTGTGCTTCAGGCCCCTCCCACACAGTTTTGGGCACCTGGAGCTACTGCACATGCGCGCCCACTGTAGCGCGCATGTGCAGAGGTCCCGGCACTGTTTTCAGAGCAGGGACCTGGCTCCGCCCCCCACAGCTCGTGATGCACCGCGCCCAGCTCCAGAGGACCTGCAGGGAGCCGGAGAATAGGTAAGTTTTTTTTTTAAGGCACACTTTGTGGCGTGAAAAACGGGCGTCCAGTCGGGGCGTGGCCCGAAACTTGGGCCCTTGCTTTCTGCCTCCTCCCTACTTCAAATATGGAGCACCATTTTCAATTTTCCAGACCAAGGACATAATTCCTGATTCTAGAGAACTCTGGAAAACAATGAAACACATCTACAATTTCCTCACTGGTTTCTTTTAATATCCGGGGTGGTAACCAGCAGGTCCTGGAGATCTGTCTCTCTTCAGTCACAATATTTACACAGTGACATTTTTTACATGCATTAACTCCAGTATGTTCTTCTAAATGGATGCAAAGTTTCCATTGCCCAAGTCTGCCGTGCCCTTATTATCTATTATAGTCTCGCCTGTATCTGTCTTTATTGGGCCCACATTCCCCTTCAGCTGCTCCCTTTCTCCAAATAAACTGAAACACCCATCAGTGCCTTTGTCACCTCGAGACTTGACTATTCCAACACACTCCACATTCAACCCTACGTAAACTAGAGGTGATCCAAAACTCGGCTGTCCGTGTCCTAACTCGCACCAAGTCCCACTCACCCATCACCCCTGAGCTCGCTGACCGACATTAGCTTCCGGTTAAGCAATGCCTCGATTTCAAAATTCTCATCCTTGTTTTCAAATCCCTCCATGGCCTCGTTCCTCCCTATCTCTGTAATCTCCTCCAGCCCCACAATCCCTGCCCCCCGCCCACGCAAGATATCTGCGCTCCTCTAATTCTGCCCTCTTGCCCATCCCTGATTATAATCGCTCCACCATTGGTAGCCGTACATTCTGTTGCCTGGGCCCCAAGCTCTGGAACTCCCTGCCTAAACCTCTCTACCTCTCTTTCCTCCTTCAAGATAATCCTTAAAACATACCTCTTTGACCAAGCTTTTGATCACCTGCACTAATTTCTGCTTATGCAGCTCGGTGTCAAATTTTATCTCTCATACTCCTGTGAAGCCCCTTGGGAAGTTTCACTACGTTAAAGGTGCTATATAAATACCAGTTCTTGTTGTTGATGATAACTTCTGCTGTTTGCTTTGATAATCTTCACCAGTTTTTTCTGTATTCCTTTATGCAGCTTTTACTTTCTTTGTATCCCTTTGTTGCTTTATTTCCACGTTGCCGTGCATTTGTGTCAGCCTTTGCTTTTAGTATAATACTGTTTCTTACCTCACAGGAGGGGCCAGCCTACTGATAGCTCACCCAACGCCTGTTCTTCACAAGTGAATCTGAACAATACATCGTGGATGGCTTCTCAGCCTGGAAGAGCAGTTGATCCTATTGGTCTCCACACCCCAGCAGTCACACACACAGACCAGGAGTGGGATAACTGGGCAGTCTGGCTCAGTGTCACATCTTACCGGGTATTTGTCCACTGAACCATGAGAAATCCCAACATATCTCAATTCTTAAACATAAATATCTGACTGCAAAATACCCGACTCACACCACCCGGCCACAATCGCGAAATCAAACTCAGAAATGTGATCATATGAAACCAAACCCAGGTTGGATGCCCCCACTCTGGGCATTTACTTACCCACTGCGACACAGAGGGTCAGAGTCACGGCTGTGAGCCTCGGGCCAAACATTTCAAATTAATTATTTTTAAAAGATGAAATTCCTGTTCATTCACACACTGTATAATATGCTACCGTCGATGTTTCAGAGATAGCTGATTGTCACTGAACTTCCTTACAGGGTTCTCACAGCTCAAGTACAAACCACATAAAGAGGAACGAATAACAAGAGCAAGTGGGCCGTCCTCTGGAAAAACATATTCACACAAAGAAAGACTTGCATTTATATAGCGCCTTTCACGAGCACCAGATGTCTCAAAGCGCTTTACAACCAATGAAGTACTTTTGGAGTGTAGTCACTGTTGCAATGTGGGAAACGGGGCAGCCAATTTGTGCACAGCAAGCTCCCACAAACAGCAATGTGATAATGACCAGATAGCCCGTTTTTGTTGTTGATTGAGGGATAAATATTGGCGAGGACACAGGGATAACTTCCCTGCTCTTATTTGAAATGGTGCCATGGGAGCTTTTACATCCACCTGAGAGCAGACAGTGTCTCAGTTTGTCTCATCCGAAAAACAGCACCTCCGACAGTGCAGCACTCCCTCAGCACTACACTGGAGTGTCAGCCTAGATCTATGTTCTCAAGTTCCTGGAGTGGGACTTGAACCCACAACATACTGACTCAGAGGTGAGAGAGCGACCCACTGAGCCACAGTTGACACTTACAAACAAGCAGCGAAACTAGTTTGTACCAATCGCTTTTGAATGCAGTATTTCCCGTTCGAGTCGAGAAGCACAGTATGGGCCAGGCTGAGTGGACCCGTGGGTCTATTCCCGTCCAGAATTTTCAAATATTCTTAAAATATCACTAGAAATGTAACACTTGAGAAATCCTCTCAACGGAGCTGAAAATCTGCATCCCTTCCGGCACATTCCTGCAGTAACTCCGGTGGACCTTTGGTAAAAAGGCCACAAGTTGGGCCTGGGCCCTGGATACCCAGGTCCTGCCCTTACGTGGGTGAACCTGCTGGGTCTGGTAAGGGGTGAGGCCTCTGCCCGGCCCAAACAGGCCAGCGACGTAGGAGGTGGTGAAGTGAGGGACTCCCAACACTGAGAATTCCGGCATTCCCTGCCTCTCACTCACTGGGCATACCACAGGAGGCCGGAACCAGTGGACCAGACAAAGTGAGGCCAGGAGTACCAGCTTCTTCGAAGGTGGAGGTGGGGCCGGGAGAACAAGGCTGGTCAGGTGTGGTTCAGTGGGTCACTCTCTCACCTCCAGGTCAGAAGGTTGTGAGTTCAAGTCCCACTCCGCACTCCTCAACACATCATCCAGGATCACACTCCAGTGCAGTACTGAGGGAGTGCTGCGGTGTTGGAGGTGCCATCATTCGATGAGACATTAACCGAGGCCTTGTCTTCCCTCTCAGGTGGATGTAAAATATCCCACGGCACTAACCAAAGAATAGGGGCGTTCTCCCCGGAGTCCTGGCTAAGATTTATCCCTCAACCAACATCACTAAAACTGATTATCTGGTCATTATCACATGCTGCTAGTGGGATCTTGCTGTGCACAAATTGGTTGCTGCGTTTCCGATGTTACAACAGTGACTACACTTGTAAATTACTTCATTGTCGGTAAAGTGTGTTGGGACTTCCTGCGGTTGTGAAAGGTCTGTAGAAATGCAAGTCTATCTTTCTTTCGTTATTGGTTCCTCACACTGGTAGCTGTGGGTCCCTGATACACCCGCTTCTCTTGCTGCTATTTAGATTACTGCTTCAAAGTAAACCAGCAAACTGGGGCCAGAGGATACAAACAAAAATTAGAGCAAAGTACATTTAAAACTGAGTATCAGAGGGCTAAATGTTTCAACGCTGTACAGGAACACTGGGATTATTCTAACTGAAATAGGACCATGTGACAAGTTAGGATTCTCGAGGGATCAGAAGGGACCATTTTGCCTTTTCTCATCCCACAGAGATCTGGGAATAGATACACAAATCTCTAAACATAGCAACACAATTTGATCAAGGCATAAAGAGTGCAAACAAAGTACGAGGGTTCATTTGTAAAAATAGTATTCAAAAAAGTAGGAAGGTTTTGTTAAATTAGTGCAGAACCTTGCGTCGACCACACTTGGAACTATTGTAGCGGTTCTGGTCTCCATACTACAAAAAGGATATTGAACCACTGGAGAAAGTGCAGGAAAGATTTACAAGCACCTTCTCAGAATTCAGAGGGTGCAACTTTGGGGAAAGATTGAGCAGCCAGCGACTCTTTTCTCTGCAAAAGATGAAGAGGAGACCTGATTGAGGTCTTTAAAACCATGAAAGGTTCGATAGGGTGGGTGTGGAGAGATTGTTTCCACCTGTGAGTGAGTCTAGAATAAAGGGACAGAAATAGGTAAGATAGTCACTAACAGATCAAATAAAGAATTTAGGAGGGATCTGTTGACAGAGAGTGGTGAGAATGTGGAACTCGATGCCACACAGAGCAGTTGAAGCTGGTGGCTTGGTGCATCCATGAGGGAGAAGGGATCGAGGGATACTATGGCAGGGTGGGAAGTGGTAAAGAAAGAAAGACTAGCATTTATATAGCGCCTTTTATGATCACCGGATGTCTCAAAGTGCTTTACAGCCAATGAGGTACTTTTGGAGTGTAGTCACTGTTGTAATGTAGGAAACGCGGCAGCCAATTTGCGCACAGCAAGCTCCCAGCAAGTGATAATAACCAGATAATCTGTTTTTTTTGTTATGTTGATTGAGGGATAATTGGCCAAGACACCGAGGATAACTCCTCTGCTCTTCTTCCAAATAGTGCCATGGGATCTTTTACGTCCATTTGAGAGAGCAGACGGGACCTTGGTTTAACGTCTCATCCGAAAGACGGCATCTCCGACAGTGCACCACACTGGAGTGTCAGCCAAGACTTTTTTGTGCTCAAGTCTCTGGAGTGGGACTTGAACCCACAACCTTCTGACTCAGAGGCGAGAGTGCTACCCACATTTTTTTAATATAATTTATTCAACATTAAAAACATTTACAACATCGTGATCATTCCACTGTATCATACAAATCCTTTCCATCACTCGCACAGCCGTTCCTCCAACACACAGTAACATCAGAACCTGAAGTTTAATTTGTCTCCCGTAACATATATTAATCTATAGTACTTTAAAAATGATCATAACCAAACCTTCCGAACTCTTTCTAGGATATCCTCATCCCAAAAAGACAAAACAGGTCAGTGCTTTAAAACACTGCAACAACTGCTGCAATTTCTTCTCCCCCCTCAGTCCGTTCACATTAATCGAGACCAATGTATCATGGCTCCTAATAAAAGTATGCCTGATAATTCCCATCATTTAATCTCTGGCTCTTCCCTTCTCTCAAGCTGCTTCTCAACTTTTGGGGCCGCTGTTGCTTTCTCCTGCAGCCTCCGGCTCTTTTTCACCTCCTGTTTGAACCTTCCCTGCCGTTTCAGCCTCTTCCTTACAATCGGTTTAGGCCGAGGAGCTGCCCCTTCTCCCTCCTTCTGCCTCTCACTAACCTTTCCCTTTGCACATAATGGCACCCCACCCCCCACTTCCATATCTCCATCCCCCTGACTCCTCACTCTCGAGCTCTTCTGTAATCTCCCGTCCCTGCCCCCCGTCAGATACATCGGCCCCGAACTTGTGGAAGCTAAGTTCTGCCCAAGTTCCACCCAAAGGACCGCTGAGATACCTGACGGTACTTTGGGCGGGAGTTTGGTGGAAAAGTCCTGGAAAGACCGCTCGGCGGCAAAAAAAACATTTACACCATGAATCTGGGCGGCAGTGGGCGGGACCTCCCAATCTCAGCACCAAATGCAATCCTCGGCAAAGTACCGCCGCGGATTGAGTCGGGCCCAGGGAGGGCGAACAGATAAAATTCAAACTTTCCAAAAAATAAAAAAACACTGGAAAGCCTTCAGGGGACCCCATCCACATGAATCGCAGGAAAATAAAAATAAAAGAAGTTTACTAACCTTTTTTTGCGGGATTCGTACTTACTGTTGAGCTTAGACCTGCCTCCACGCGGTGATCCTTCCCCCTGCTGCAGCGGACTCCCGCCTGGACCAAACTGGCAGCTCGGCGGGCGGGAGGACACTGACGTGAGTTGCACACCAGCGGACAGTTCCCAGCGGTCTTCCCTGCCCGCCGGCGGGAGGTCTCCACCAAACTGGCTGGGAGGGGAGACCGCCCATTAAACCCAGTGGCAGCGGGCGGTGAGTGCACCAAGTTCGGGCCATTATCTCCCTTCGACAGTCTTCCTGCTATCGTGGTTTCTCCAACAGTGCCGCTCCCAGCGGCCTCAGCTCCACCACTGACCCTTGCTCCCCGTTTCTTCTCTCTCTGGGACAATGGTGCGTCTTCACCTATCTTGCTCCCTTTTGGCTTCTTTGTCTCCCCACTCGTTGTCCTGCTGCCCCTTTAAGACTCCTGCCTCTTGCACCCTCTCCTTGTCTTGCCCCCTCCTGCTCCCCAGGATATCTGACTCCCCGCCTTTCTTTGGAGTACTTACACTTACCCCGCTCCCACCTCCGCTCTCCCCACGGACACCCGATTCCTTAGGGTGAGCTGAGCCGTATTATGGCTCGACTCTGCCCTTGACCAATGCTGCCCCCCGCTGTCTTTGTCCTTTTCCACCACACTTGGTATGTTTTCCACCATCTCCATCCTGTTCTCTGCTCCGCAATTTTCTGCCTCTTCTTGTGCTCTTTTCTCATTCCGTTCGCCGGCAGTGTCCTCCGCCTGCTCTGCTCCTCCAGCCACTCCACTCACACCTCCTGCTCATTCTCCCATCTCCTCGTCACTCGAGGGGCTTCCTTCTGCCTCACACTCAGAGGGTGGGGCCTTTGTGACACACCCCACAGCTCTCTGGCTTGCAGCTCCAAGTAATGTGTCCAGATTCACCGCAGTTATAGCAGTACAGGTCTGGACAGCTTCTTCCAAGCTGGTCGTGTCCGAGACAATAATAGCAAATCTTCACCTGGTTACCATGCAGTACCCGGAAGTACTGCAGTCCTTCCATTGTCTCAAATTTCATGTTGCAGGGTAATGACATCATCCCCTCTGGGAAGCACATCTTTACATAACGGGTTCCACCTGCTTCCCGCGTTCCTGGAGAGTATCTCCTCTTTATTGCCGAGCAAATTTTAATGTCCCACGACGATGTTTCCAATAAAGTGGACAAAGGAGAACCAGTTGATGTGGTATATTTGGACTTTCAGAAGGCTTTCGACAAGGTCCCACACAGGAGATTAATGTGCAAAGTTAAAGCACATGGGATTGGGGGTAGTGTGCTGACGTGGATTGAGAACTGGTTGTCAGACAGGAAGCAAAGAGTAGGAGTAAATGAGGACTTTTCGGAATGGCAGGCAGTGACTAGTGGGGTACCGCAAGGTTCTGTGCTGGGGCCCCAGCTGTTTACACTGTACATTAATGATTTAGACGAAGGGATTAAATGTAGTATCTCCAAATTTGCGGATGACACTAAGTTGGGTGGCAGTGTGAGCTGCGAGGAGGATGCTATGAGGCTACAGAGTGACTTGGATAGGTTAGGTGAGTGGGCAAATGCGTGGCAGATGAAGTATAATGTGGATAAATGTGAGGTTATCCACTTTGGTGGTAAAAACAGAGAGACAGACTATTATCTGAATGGTGACAGATTAGGAAAAGGGAAGGTGCAACGAGACCTGGGTGTCATGGTACATCAGTCATTGAAGGTTGGCATGCAGGTACAGCAGGCGGTTAAGAAAGCAAATGGCATGTTGGTCTTCATAGCGAGGGGATTTGAGTACAGGGGCAGGGAGGTGTTGCTACAGTTGTACAGGGCCTTGGTGAGGCCACACCTGGAGTATTGTGCACAGTTTTGGTCTCCTAACTTGAGGAAGGACATACTTGCTGTTGAGGGAGTGCAGCGAAGATTCACCAGACTGATTCCCGGGATGGTGGGACTGACCTATCAAGAAAGACTGAATCAACTGGGCTTGTATTCACTGGAGTTCAGAAGAGTGAGAGGGGACCTCATAGAAACGTTTAAAATTCTGACGGGTTTGGACAGGTTGGATGCAGGAAGAATGTTCCCAATGTTGGGGAAGTCCAGAACCAGGGGTCACAGTCTAAGGATAAGGGGTAAGCCATTTAGGACCGAGATAAGGAGAAACTTCTTCACCCAAAGAGTGGTGAACCTGTGGAATTCTCTACCACAGGAAGTAGTTGAGGCCAATTCACTAAATATATTCAAAAGGGAGTTAGATGAAGTCCTTACTACTCGGGGGATCAAGGGGTATGGCGTGAAAGCAGGAAGTGGGTACTGAAGTTTCATGTTCAGCCATGAACTCGTTGAATGGCGGTGCAGGCTAGAAGGGCTGAATGGCCTGCTCCTGCACCTATTTTCTATGTTTCTATGTTTCTATGTTTCTATGACTCCAACTTTTTTATTAGCACATGGTCCTCAATATAAACCGTCAGGTTTAAGAATGAGACCACCACCTCTTCAGAGTACAGCAGAGATACATCCAAGAACTTATCACCAACCTTCAAACTCAGTAAAAGTCTTCCCACCTCCTCTCAGCCACTGACCGTCACCTCGAACCCAACATTGGGCTTTGGTCGGCAGGCAAAGCAGCTTCTCTCACCGCAGTCCTCATGTACTGCCTGGATAATGTCCCAAGCTCGTATCTCCTTATCCTCGCACTGCACCACCACCGTGTTTTCTTTTCCCAATCTCCTGGGGTCCCGGCCCAAATCTTTGGGTCTTTTATTCTCCCTTCCCCCAACATTTTCTCCCCTGATTAAATGCATCCTGGGAACATTGTTCCCTGAGGGGCCAGCACTCCGGGTCCCTGCACTCCGGGTCCCTCAGCAGACATCAGTTCATGGGCCAAAATGGCCCTAAACCCAACAGCAACTTTTTACAAACTCACTCCACCCCCAGCATTAATCAAACAACCAGCAGTCCCTGCTCACTCCTGGCCCCTCCCACCGAGAGAGTGCTACCCACTGAGTCACGGCTGATGGTAATTCGAGTGGGAGGAGCTTGTGTGGTGTATCAACACCGGCGCAGACCCATTGGGCCTCAGGGCCTGTGTGCGTTGTAGATTATGTATAATTCATCCCTAATTCTTCCTACGTTCTTAACATTACCACTTATTATAGGATATCAGGTCAGCATTTACAGGAAATACCCTGGTTGGGCATTTTCCTGTTGTGGTACGGCTTCTAAGAGGTTGTTCATGGCCCGGTTTTGGATGCCAATCACGTGTATGAAACACCAAAATCTGTTCCTGTTACGGAAGTATCATTAAGGAAGCAGTGAAAGAGGAAGTCAATTCGAAATAAAACCACTGCAGATTATTTATAGATTGACCATTTTTGAAAGAGCGGCTTTGTTTGTGGGTTTGATGACGTGTGTACATACACTTCAAACTGGGGATAACACCCACCCCTGCTGATGGTCACTTGGGCTATGTACAGTGACATTTAGAAACATAGAAACATAGAAAATAGGTGCAGGAGCAGGCCATTCAGCCCTTCTAGCCTGCACCGCCATTCAATGAGTTCATGGCTGAACATGAAACTTCAGTACCCCCTTCCTGCTTTCTCGCCATAACCCTTGATCCCCCGAGTAGTAAGGACTTCATCTAACTCCCTTTTGAATATATTTAGTGAATTGGCCTCAACTACTTTCTGTGGTAGAGAATTCCACAGGTTCACCACTCTCTGGGTGAAGAAGTTTCTCCTCATCTCGGTCCTAAATGGCTTACCCCTTATCCTCAGACTGTGACCCCTGGTTCTGGACTTCCCCAACATTGGGAACATTCTTTCTGCATCTAACCTGTCTAAACCCGTCAGAATTTTTAACGTTTCTATGAGGTCCCCTCTCATTCTTCTGAACTCCAGTGAATACAAGCCCAATTGATCCAGTCTTTCTTGATAGGTCAGTCCCGCCATCCCGGGAATCAGTCTGGTGAACCTTCGCTGCACTCCCTCAATAGCAAGAATGTCCTTCCTCAAGTTAGGAGACCAAAACTGTACACAATACTCCAGGTGTGGCCTCACCAAGGCCCTGTACAACTGTAGCAACACCTCCCTGCCCCTGTATTCAAATCCCCTCGCTATGAAGGCCAACATGCCATTTGCTTTCTTAACCGCCTGCTGTACCTGCATGCCAACCTTCAATGACTGATGTACCATGACACCCAGGTCTCGTTGCACCTTCCCTTTTCCTAATCTGTCACCATTCAGATAATAGTCTGTCTCTCTGTTTTTACCACCAAAGTGGATAACCTCACATTTATCCACATTATACTTCATCTGCCATGCATTTGCCCACTCACCTAACCTATCCAAGTCACTCTGCAGCCTAATAGCATCCTCCTCGCAGCTCACACTGCCACCCAACTTAGTATCATCCGCAAATTTGGAGATACTGCATTTAATCCCCTCGTCTAAATCATTAATGTACAATGTAAACAGCTGGGGCCCCAGCACAGAACCTTGCGGCACTCCACTAGTCACTGCCTGCCATTCTGAAAAGTACCCGTTTACTCCTACTCTTTGCTTCCTGTCTGACAACCAGTTCTCAATCCACGTCAGCACACTACCCCCAATCCCATGTGCTTTAACTTTGCACATTAATCTCTTGTGTGGGACCTTGTCGAAAGCCTTCTGAAAGTCCAAATATACCACATCAACTGGTTCTCCTTTGTCCACTTTACTGGAAACATCCTCAAAAAATTCCAGAAGATTTGTCAAGCATGATTTCCCTTTCACAAATCCATGCTGACTTGGACCTATCATGTCACCATTTTCCAGATGCACTGCTATGACATCCTTAATAATTGATTCCATCATTTTACCCACTACTGAGGTCAGGCTGACCGGTCTATAATTCCCTGTTTTCTCTCTCCCTCCTTTTTTAAAAAGTGGGGTTACATTGGCTACCCTCCACTCCATAGGAACTGATCCAGAGTCAATGGAATGTTGGAAAATGACTGTCAATGCATCCGCTATTTCCAAGGCCACCTCCTTAAGTACTCTAGGATGCAGGCCATCAGGCCCTGGGGATTTATCTGCCTTCAATCCCATCAATTTCCCCAACACAATTTCCCGACTAATAAAGATTTCCCTCAGTTCCTCTTCCTTACTAGACCCTCTGACCCCTTTTATATCCGGAAGGTTGTTTGTATCCTCCTTAGTGAATACCGAACCAAAGTACTTGTTCAATTGATCCGCCATTTCTTTGTTCCCCGTTATGACTTCCCCTGATTCTGACTGCAGGGGACCTACGTTTGTCTTCACCAACCTTTTTCTCTTTACATACCTATAGAAACTTTTGCAATCCGCCTTAATGTTCCCTGCAAGCTTCTTCTCGTACTCCATTTTCCCTGTCCTAATCAAACCCTTTGTCCTCCTCTGCTGAGTTCTAAATTTCTCCCAGTCCCCAGGTTCGCTGCTATTTCTGGCCAATTTGTATGCCACTTCCTTGGCTTTAATACTATCCCTGATTTCCCTAGATAGCCACGGTTGAGCCACCTTCCCCTTTTTATTTTTACGCCAGACAGGAATGTACAATTGTTGTACTTCATCCATGCGGTCTCTAAATGTCTGCCATTGCCCATCCACAGTCAACCCCCTAAGTATCATTCGCCAATCTATCCTAGCCAATTCTCGCCTCATACCTTCAAAGTTACCCTTCTTTAAGTTCTGGACCATGGTCTCTGAATTTACTGTTTCATTCTCCATCCTAATGCAGAATTCCACCATATTATGGTCACTCTTCCCCAAGGGGCCTCGCACAATGAGATTGCTAATTAATCCTCTCTCATTACACAACACCCAGTCCAAGATGGCCTCCCCCCTAGTTGGTTCCTCAACATATTGGTCTAGAAAACCATCCCTTATGCACTCCAGGAAATCCTCCTCCACCGTATTGCTTCCAGTTTGGCTAGCCCAATCTATGTGCATATTAAAGTCACCCATTATAACTGCTACACCTTTATTGCATGCACCCCTAATTTCCTGTTTGATGCCCTCCCCAACATCCCTATTACTGTTTGGAGGTCTGTACACAACTCCTACTAACGTTTTTTGCCCTTTGGTGTTCTGCAGCTCTACCCATATAGATTCCACATCATCCAAGCTAATGTCTTTCCTAACTATTGCATTAATCTCCTCTTTAACCAGCAATGCTACCCCACCTCCTTTTCCTTTTATTCTATCCTTCCTGAATGTTGAAAACCCCTGAATGTTGAGTTCCCAGCCCTGATCATCCTGGAGCCACGTCTCCGTAATCCCAATCACATCATATTTGTTAACATCTATTTGCACAATTAATTCATCCACCTTATTGCGGATACTCCTTGCATTAAGACACAAAGCCTTCAGGCTTGTTTTATTAACACCCTTTGTCCTTTTAGAATTTTGCTGTACAGTGGCCCTTTTTGTTCTTTGCCTTGGGTTTCTCTGCCCTACACTTTTCCTCATCTCCTTTCTGTCTTTTGCTTTTGGCTCCTTTTTGTTTCCCTCTGTCTCCCTGCATTGGTTCCCATCCCCCTGCCATATTAGTTTAAATCCTCCCCAACAGCACTAGCAAACACTCCCCCGAGGACATTGGTTCCAGTCCTGCCCAGGTGCAGACCGTCCGGTTTGTACTGGTCCCACCTCCCCCAGAACCGGTCCCAATGCCCCAGGAATTTGAATCCCTCCCTGCTGCACCACTGCTCAAGCCACGTATTCATCTGCGCTATCCTGCGATTCCTACTCTGACTATCACGTGGCACTGGTAGCAATCCCGAGATTACTACTTTTGAGGTCCTACTTTTTAATTTAGCTCCTAGCTCCTTAAATTCGTTTCGTAGGACCTCATCCCTTTTTTTGCCTATGTCGTTGGTACCAATGTGCACCACGACAACTGGCTGTTCTCCCTCCCATTTCAGAATGTCCTGCACCCGCTCCGAGACATCCTTGACCCTTGCACCAGGGAGGCAACATACCATCCTGGAGTCTCGGTTGCGGCCGCAGAAACGCCTATCTATTCCCCTCACAATTGAATCCCCTATCACTATCGCTCTCCCACTCTTTTTCTTGCCCTCCTGTGCAGCAGAGCCAGCCACGGTGCCATGAACTTGGCTGCTGCTGCCCTCCCCTGATGAGTCATTCCCCTCAACAGTACCCAAAGCGGTGTATCTGTTTTGCAGGGGGATGACCGCAGGGGACCCCTGCACTACCTTCCTTGCTCTACTCTTCCTGCTGGTCTTCCATTCCCTATCTGGCTGTGGACCCTTTCCCTGCGGTAAGACCAACTCACTACACGTGATACTCACGTCATTCTCAGCATCGTGGATGCTCCAGAGTGAATCCACCTTCAGCTCCAATTCCGTAACGCGGACCGTCAGGAGCTGGAGGCGGATACACTTCCCGCACACATAGTCGTCAGGGACACCGGAAGTGTCCCTGAGTTCCCACATGGTACAGGAGGAGCATAACACCCGACCGAGCTCTCCTGCCATGACTTAACCCTTAGATACACTTAAACTGGTAATAACAATGTTAAAAGTTACTGACCAATATAAGAAGAAAAAGAAAAACTACTCACCAATCACCAGCCAATCACTTACCCCCTAGGCTGTGACGTCACCTTTGTTTTTTTGCCTTCTCCCTGTAGCTGCACCGGTACGCCTCTCGCCGACCCCGGACTCGCGCTGCTCCGAGCTCCCGCCTCCTCGACTGACTGCTCGACTCCCGCTGGCCTTTATAGGCCTCTCGCCGACCCCGGACTCGCGCTGCTCCGAGCTCCCGCCTCCTCGACTGACTGCTCGACTCCCGCTGGCCTTTATAGGCCTCTCGCCGACCCCGGACTCGCGCTGCTCCGAGCTCCCGCCTCCTCGACTGACTGCTCGACTCCCGCTGGCCTTTATAGGCCTCTCGCCGACCCCGGACTCGCGCTGCTCCGAGCTCCCGCCTCCTCGACTGACTGCTCGACTCCCGCTGGCCTTTATAGGCCTCTCGCCGACCCCGGACTCGCGCTGCTCCGAGCTCCCGCCTCCTCGACTGACTGCTCGACTCCCGCTGGCCTTTATAGGCCTCTCGCCGACCCCGGACTCGCGCTGCTCCGAGCTCCCGCCTCCTCGACTGACTGCTCGACTCCCGCTGGCCTTTATAGGCCTCTCGCCGACCCCGGACTCGCGCTGCTCCGAGCTCCCGCCTCCTCGACTGACTGCTCGACTCCCGCTGGCCTTTATAGGCCTCTCGCCGACCCCGGACTCGCGCTGCTCCGAGCTCCCGCCTCCTCGACTGACTGCTCGACTCCCGCTGGCCTTTATAGGCCTCTCGCCGACCCCGGACTCGCGCTGCTCCGAGCTCCCGCCTCCTCGACTGACTGCTCGACTCCCGCTGGCCTTTATAGGCCTCTCGCCGACCCCGGACTCACGCTGCTCCGAGCTCCCGCCTCCTCGACTGACTGCTCGACTCCCGCTGGCCTTTATAGGCCTCTCGCCGACCCCGGACTCGCGCTGCTCCGAGCTCCCGCCTCCTCGACTGGCAGCCAGTACAATCAGTCTGGTTACAAATGTCACAGATAAGAGAGGACAAGAACAAATGATTTTGAGAGTTCCTCCTTGTTACTGTGTTTTCACAATTTTACGGGAGAGGAAATTGTGAGCTTGTGATCTGGGCACACTTCGACACCTTCTTCCACTTCTGTAATATCGCCCGTCTCTGCCCCTGCCCATCTGCTACTGAAACCCTCCCACGTTCCCTACAGACACAACTATTCCAACACTCTCCTGGCCGGCCTCACATCTTCACCCTTCATAAACTTGAACTCATCCAAAACTCTGCTGCCCTTAGCCTAACTCGTACTAGTCCCATTCACCCATCACCCGCTGACCGACATTAGCTCCCAGTCACCAACACCTCTGTCATGTATTCAACCAGCATTGTAACCCATGTATAATCTGACCTCAGTTGTACACTGTGAGAACAATGACCACTGGGCGGGAGACACTCCTAACCTGGACCTTCAGGTATAAAAGGGGAAGCTCCACCCACTTCCTGCACTTGAGTGCTAAGCAATAAAGGACAGGTCACAGACTGACCTCTCAAGCATGGGCCTCGTATGCATTTATACTGTATAGTAAGGACGTGCCAATAGCAACAAGAAACTGGGATTTAAACCACGCGAGCATGGCCACTAGCAGAACAGACGAGAGGTACTGTGTTAAGGAATGGTTGGGAGAGAGATTCAACATTGTTAAAGCAGCACACAGTTCTCCAGGCAGACAAGGGCAGTTGGGCATGCCCCAACATGTTGTCGAACCCAGAGGGGGAGTTCGACAGAGACAATGGCAAGCTGAACGGCAATTCACGCCATTGCAAGGGACAATGCGGCCAGTAATGGGGCCATCAACACCTGTTAATGGCACAATCAAGGGCAATAACAGGGGCAGTCAGGGACGATCGACTGGCAAGGGACCTTTTGTTCCAAACCACAGCTCATGCTGGAGGCGTGGAGGCACACACTCAGCCGGAGTTTGCAGAGGTGAGCAAAATACCTGCAGAAATTGCAGAAATGAACGCTGGGGGAAATCGCTGGAAGTTGAAGTTCAGCGAGTTCATGTGGAGCACGTATACAGTTCATACACCAGGACACCACCGATAATGAGGAAAGTGCTCCTCAATGGCATCCCAGTATCAATGGAGTTAGACACGGGGGCCAGCCAGTCCCTGATGGGTATCAAACAGTTCGAAAAGTTGTGGGCGTCCAAGGCCAGGAGGCCAAAATTATCGCCGATTGACGCACAGCTACGGACTTACACAAAGCAGATCATTCCGGTGCTAGGCAGCGCCACGGTAGTCGTGACCCACAAAGATTCGGAGAACAGACTGCCACTCTGGATTGTCCCAGGGGACGGTCCCGCACTACTGGGGAGGAGTTGGCTTGCTGTCATGAACTGGAAATGGGACGATGTCAATGCAATTTCCTCTGTGGAGCGAGTATCATGCTCACAGGTCCTGGACAAATTTGACTCAGTATTTCAACCCGGCATTGGCACTTTCATGGGGGCCAAGGTAGTGATTCACATAAACCCGGACGCCAGGCCAGTACACCAGAAGGCCAGAGCAGTGCCGTACGTGATGCGGGAAAAGATAGAACGCGAATTGGACCGCCTGCTGAGGGAAGGCATCATCTCGCCAGTCGAATTCAGTGACTGGGCGAGCCCAATTGTGACGGTGCTCAAGGCGGATGGGTCGGTCAGGATATGTGGCGATTACAAGGCCACCATCAATCGGGTGTCACTCCAAGACCAGTACCCGCTACCGAGAGCAGAGGACCTCTTTGCGATGCTATCCGGTGGCAAACTTTTTTCAAAATTGGACCTGACCTCAGCTTACATGACCCAGGAGCTGGCGAGTGAGTCGAAGAAGCTGACCACCATCACGACACACAAGGGGTTGTTTGAGTACAACAGATGTCCGTTCGGGATTCGCTCGGCCGCCGCGATCTTCCAACGAAATATGGAAAGCCTCAAGTCGATTCCAGGGACGGTGGTTTTTCAGGACGACATCCTCATTACGGGTTACGATACTGAAGAACACCTCCACAACCTGGAGGAGGTGCTACGCAGACTGGACCGGGTAGGGCTGCGACTGAAAAAGGCGAAGTGCGTCTTCCTAGCTCCAGATGTAGAATTCCTGGGGATGAGGGTAGCAGCAGACGGGATCAGCCCTACTGCGTCCAAGACGGAAGCGATGCAGAGAGCACCCAGACCCCGTAACACGACGGAGCTGCGTTCGTTCCTGGGGCTCCTGAACTATTTTGGTAACTTTCTTCCCAAATTGAGCACGCTGCTAGAGCCGCTACACGTGCTCCTACGCAAAGGTCGCAAATGGGTCTGGGGGGACAGCCAGGAAAGGGCTTTTAATAGAGCACGCAATTTGTTCTGTTCCAACAATCTGTTAACGCTATATGACCCATGTAAGAAACCTGTGTTAATGTGCACCACTGCCAGCAACTACAATCCTCAATTCATCTGACCTCACTCGCCTCCACCCACTCTCATTACACATCCTGAGGTGGCACCGTGACCATGTTCCTCAGAGGCATGCCATTCCCACTCCTTATGCATCTGCCTGATTCTCACCTTGCACTGCATCCATCAGATGCACACATTCCTCACAGGTCTGCAGGATGAAGAGTGCGCAGAATGCCAGGGAGAGGGCCAGCACCAGAGGAAGGGGGAGGTGAGCTTGTTAAGGGAGTGAGGATGAGAGGAGGTGCGTGAACTTGTCCGATTGGTGCTGATGAAAGTTATTTTATGTGAGGGTGAGGAGCGATGTGACTGGAGTAGGATTGACAGTACTGAGTGAGGGAGGGTGCATTGGAGGGTGCCAGAGATGTAGCCCAGCGGGACAACACAGCGGGCCCAGACCAGAGGAGGGCAGCACAGGAGGAATGCTGCCCACCAGTGTGAGTCCACTGCTATTTATCGTTCTCCTGCCCTCTCAGCAGCTGGATAGCAGAGGATCTCACTTCTACATGGGATAACCCCTGCAATGAATCAATTACTCAAAACCACTCTGGCAACTCACATTGCCTGCCATGTGGGCTACTGTTAGTCTTCTTGGACACTTCATTTAAAGCGTCAGTGTACCTCTACATCGCAGCATGTACTCAAAGAAGAGAAATTGGCCTCACCACTCACCTGCCCTTCATATTGTCTGCTCTGCCTCAGATGGCCTACGATAGTTTAGACATACAACCAGGTTCTTCCACCCAATCATTCAGCTTCCTGAAGCAACAAACCTTTTCTCATTGTGATATTATGCAGAACACAGCAAACTCGAATGATTCTGGAGACTAGGATGTATTGATTCTTGGTTACACTGTAGGTCTCCACTGGATTTATCTAGCACCTAAAATGGGATTTGAGAATTAAGAACATAAGAAATAGGAGCAGGAGTAGGCCATTTGGCCCCTCAAGCCTGCTCCGCTATTTAATATGATCATGGCTGATCTGATCTTGGGCTCAGCTCCACTTCTCTGCCCGCTCCCCATAACCCTTCATTCCCTTATCATTCAAAAATCTGTCGATTTCCACCTTAAATATATTCAATGACCCAGCCTCCACAGTTCTCTGGGGCAGAGAATTCCACAGATTTACAACCTTCAGGGAAGAAATTCCTCCTCATCTCAGTTCTAAATGGGCGACCCCTTATTCTTAAATTATGCCCCCAAGTTCTAGATTTCCCCCACGAGTGAAAACATCCTCTCTGCATCAGACTTGTTGAGCCCCCTCAGTATCTTAGATGTTTCAATAAGATCACCTCTCATTCTTCTGAACTCCAATGTGTATAGGCCCAGCCTTTCTTCATGGGTCAACCCCTTCATCTCCGGAATCAACCTAGTGAACCTTCTCTGAACTGCCTCCAATCCAAGTATATCCTTCCTTAAATAAGGAGACCAAAACTAGATGCAGTACTCCAGGTGTGGCCTCACCAACGCCCTGTACAGTTGTAGCAGGACTTCTCTGCTTTTATACTCTATCCCCCTTGAAATAAAGGCCAACATCCCATTTGCCTTCCTGATCACTTGCTGTAACCTGCATACTCACTTTTTGTGTTTCATGCACAAGGACCCCCAGGTCTCTCTGTACTACAACATTTTGTAATCTCTCTCCATTAAAAAATAATTTGCTTTTTTATTTTTCCTGCCTCACACTTTCCCACCATATACTCCATCTGCCAAATTTTTGCCCACTCACTTAGCCTGTCTATATCCCTTTGCAGATTCTTCATGTCCTCCGCACAACTTGCTTTCCCACCCATCTTTGTATCATCAGCAAACTTGGCTACATTACACTCAGTCTGCTCTGTGACACTTTGTGCAGTGGCATGGGCTGTGGTGTATCTGTTGCCCACCCATCCCCAGCCTCCAGAAGCCTTACTGGAGCCGTGAGCCATGAATGCAAGGGGCAGCTTTCTGAGGCTCTGGTGGTGGAAAAGTTCAATGACGACTTTCTTGATTTGTAGGGAAGAATCACGCTGACTATGATCACCTCCAATCTAGCCCCTTTTCCATATCCTTCGCGATACCATAATAGGATTCCACTGGGAAGTTCATGTCCCCAATGCAAGGTAGTGATGTGAGCAGAGATCAGTAAAATTAATAGCAAAAGTCCAGACTGAAGCACTGGAGTATTAAAGACGCCAATCTACCGGCAAAGTAATGCTAATCTTCAACAGCTGCACATTACATGGCCTCCTCGATACTCTATCCATCTCAGGAATACCTTCTTGCATCTCGTACTATAACTTACATAGTAAGGGGAAGAACTTGGGGCAGAGCTTTGGGAAAATGGGTCAGGGGAGTAAGCCATTCCCATCAGACAGGTGGGCTCCTGACAGACGATAAAGGGGTCTGGTGCTTTTTTGGGAATATAACTCGGGCAGTTTTGTAGCAACAGGTTTGAGGCTGTCGCCCAAGAACTCAATTTACTCAATCGCCCCAAAATGACGGATAATTCGGAGGAAATCACACAGCATATCACCACAAACTAAATTAAAAGCAACCACACCCAGAAAGAGGAAAACACCATTTCTATTTACTCAGACTTTCATGGATGTTGCTGCAGTGAGCCCAGTCTGTGGTGCTGTGCTGTATCCAGCACAGGCTGGGCCAAGAACAACTTGCCTTTAACAGTCCCTTACCGCAGAAAAATATTTCATGGCGCTTAAAAGAGGTGTGAGGGAAGCAGGTGTCAAGCCAAAGGAGGAGCGATTGGAGAAGATGATCAAAAGCTCCTTCCTATTCTCTCAATTTAGCAAGGTCCACTCCAGGAGCACGGATCCTCTGAGAGCTCACCATCGCTGAATCGATGCACATATCTTCATTCTATTCCACAGTGATTAGTTTTCTTCCCCTCTGTTATATATGTAAACTTGTATATACCTTGTACAACCACCAGAGGGCTCATCCCCTGGAGTCCCAAAGGATCCCACAATCACTTAAGGGGGCCTCACAGGCTGGAGAGGCACTCTGGAGACCTGCAATAAAAGACTACGGTCACACTTTACTTTGAGCTCACAGTAACCAGTCAGACTCTTTATTCATACATAATAACTGGCGACGAGTTACAGATGACAAACCCAATGATGCCAGCAACAGTGGGCACCCTGTAGAAATTCTCGGAGGGAGATGATTGGGAAACCTCCGTGGAGCGACTCGACCAATATTTCGTGGCCAACGAGGTGGAAGGAGAAGCGAACACTGCCAAACGAAGAGCAATTCTCCTCACTGTTTGCAGGGCACCAACATATGGCCTCATGAAAAATCTGCTTGCTCAATCGAAACCCAGAGAGAAATTGTATGATGATTTGTGCACATTGGTCCGGAAGCATCTGAACCCGAATGAAAACGTTCTGATGGCGAGGTACCGGTTCTACACCTACAAAAGGTCTGAAGGCCAGGAAGTAGCGAGTTATGTTGCCGAGCTAAGACGCCTTGCAGGACATTGTGAATTTGAAGGACATTTGGAGCACATGCTCAGAGACTTGAAGTGATACAAGTGATATGAAGTGATACTTCGCAAACTTTTGACTGTGGAGACCCCAACCTTGAGTAAGGCCATAGCGTTAGTCCAGGTGTTCATTGCCACCAGTGACAATACTAAGCAAATCTCTCAGCACACGAGTGCTGCTACAAGTACTGTGAACAAAGTAATGTTGTTTTCAAATCGCAACGTACAGGGCAGGCCCCACATGCCTGCAGCTGCACATCCGCAGATGTCTCTGAGTCCACCATCAAGGGTGATGAATGCAAGGCCATTAACACCTTGTTGGCGCTGCGGAGGTGATCATCGTTTCCATTCATGCCACTTCAAAGGGTACGTTTGTAAGGGCTGTGGAACAATGGGACACCTCCAATGTAAGTGTAGGCAAGTTGCAAACCCTGTTAATCCTGCAAACCACCATGTTGCAGAGGAGGGCAGATCACGACGAACCAGAGCCTCAGACCGAGGAGGCAGAGGTATATGGGGTGTACACTTTTACCACAATGTGTCCCCCGATAATGCTGAAGGTTGAACTAAAGGACTCCCGGTGTCAATGGAGTTGGACACGAGCGCGAGCCAGTCCATTATGAGCAAAAAGACTTTAGAAAAATTGTGGTGCAGCAAGGCCTCAAGGCCAGTCTTGACTCCCATTCGCACGAAACTGAGAACTTACACAAAGGAACTGATTCAAGTAATCGGCAGTGCTACAGTAAAGATCTCCTACGATGGAGTGGTGCACAACCTACCACTCTGGTTCCACGCTGCTCAGCAGGAGCTGGCTGGGAAAGATACGCTGGAACTGGGACGACGTCCGAGTGCTCTTGTCCGCTGATGACACTTCGTGTGCCCAGGTCTTAAACAAGTTCCCTTCGCTGTTCGAACCAGGCATCGGGAAGTTCAAGGAGCAAAAGTGCAGATCCACCTAATTCCGGGGGCGCGACCCATCCATCACAAGGCGAGAGCAGTACCGTACATGATGAAAGGATAGAGATCGAGCTGGACCGGCTGCAAAGAGAGGGCATAATTTCGCCGATTGAATTCAACGATTGGGCCAGTCCGATTGTTCCAATCCTCAAGGAAGATGGCACCGTCAGAATCTGTGGTGATTACAAAGTAACTTTCAATCGTTTCTCCCTGCAGGATCAATACCCACTACCAAAGGCTGATGACCATTTTGCTATGCTGGCAGGAGGAAAGACGTTCATGAAGCTGGAGTTGACCTCAGCCTACATGATGCAGGAGCTGGAGGAATCATCAAAGGGCCTCACCTGCATCAACACGCACAAAGGTCTCTTCATTTACAACAGATGTCCGTTTGGAATTCGATCAGCGGCGGCGATATTCCAGAGAAACATGGAAAGCTTACTGAAGTCGGTCCCATGCACAGTGGTTTTCCAGGACGACATCTTGGGTACAGGTCAGGACACAAGTGGGCATCTGCAGAACCTGAAGGTTCTTAGTCGACTCAACCGCATGGGGCTCAGGTTAAAACGCTCGAAGTGCATTTTCCCGGTGCCTGAAGTGGAGTTCCTGGGGAAAAGAATCGCGACAGACGGCATCAGGCCCACCGATTCGAAGACGGAGGCAATCGAGAACGCACTGAGGCCACAGAACATGACGGAGCTGTGGTCGTGTCTAGGACTCCTGAACTATTTTGGTAACTTCTTACCAGGTCTCAGCACACTGTTAGAACCACTGCACACCTTACTGTATAAAGGAGACGAATGGGTATGGGGAAAAAGCCAAGAAAATGCCTTTGTAAAAGCTAGAAGATTGTTATGCTCAAACAAATTGCTTGTGTCGTATGATCCATGTAAGCGTTTGGTACTAACATGTGATGTGTCGTCGTATGGTGTCGGGTGTGTATTGCAACAAGCTAATGATTTTGGGAAATTGCAACCAGTTGCTTATGCATCCAGAAGTCTGTCTAAGGCTGAGAGCGCCTACAACATGACTGAAAAGGAAACGTTAGCGTGTGTTTATGGGGTAAAGAAAATGCATCAATATCTGTTTGGGCTAAAATTTGAATTGGAAACTGATCATAAGCCACTAATATCCCTGTTTTCCGAGAGTAAGGGGATAAATACGAATGCATGAGCCCGCATCCAGAGATGCGCGCTCACAACTACGCCATCCGCCACAGGCCAGGCACAGAAAATTGTACCGATGCTCTCAGTAGGCTGCCGTTGCCCACCACGGGGTGGAAATGGCTCAGCCCACAGATTTAGTCATGGTTATGGAAGCATTCGAGAGTGAACAATAGTCACAGCCCGACAGATTAGAACCTGGACAAGCCAAGACCCCTTACTGTCCCTAGTAAAAAATTGTGTGCTTCACGGGAGCTGGTCCAGTGTCCCAGTGGAAATGCAGGAAGAGATAAAGCCGCACCAGCGGCGCAAAGATGAAATGTCTAAACAGGCAGACTGCCTTCTGTGGGGCAATCGGGTAGTGGTCCCCAAAAAAGGCAGACA
Source organism: Pristiophorus japonicus (assembly GCF_044704955.1). NCBI lineage: Eukaryota > Metazoa > Chordata > Chondrichthyes > Pristiophoridae > Pristiophorus > Pristiophorus japonicus. The sequence continues at coordinate 230,617 of NW_027253544.1, read as the reverse complement.
CACTTTCAGCAGTGACTTCCACAGTACCCATCCAGGCATCGTAATGATAAAATCGATAGCCAGATCCCACGTGTGGTGGCCCGGTATCGATGCGGACTTAAGAGTCCTGCGTGCACAAATGTAACACATGCTCACAGTTAAGCAATGCCCCCAGGGAGGCACCACTAAGTTTATGGTCTTGGCCCTCCAAACCGTGGTCCAGGTTCCATGTCGACTATGCAGGCCCGTTTTTGGGTAAGATGTTCCTTGTGGTTGTAGATGCGTACTCCAAACGGATTGAATGTGAGATACCACTGAAAGCCTGCGGGCCATGTTTGCCACGCACGGACTACCTGAAGTCCTTGTGAGTGACAACGGGCCATGTTTTACCAGTGCTGAGTTCAAAGAGTTCATGACCCGTAACAGGATTAAACATGTTAGATCTGCCCCGTTCAAACCAGCATCCAATGGTCAGGCAGAGCGAGCAGTGCAAACCATCAGGCAGGGTTTGAAGAGGGTAACTGAAGGCTCACTGCAGACTCGCCTATCCCGAGTCCTGCTTAGCTACAGCACGAGACCCCACTCGCTCACTGGGATTCCACCTGCTGAACTGCTCATGAAAAGACAAGGCTCTCGTTAGTTCACCCTGATCTACATGAACAGGTAGAGAGCAGCCGGCTTCAACAAAGTGCATACCATGACAGCGCAAATGTGTCACGCGAAATTGAAATCAATGATCCTGTGTTTGTATTGAATTATGGACAAGGTTCCAAGTGGCTTCCTGGCACCATTGTGGCCAAAGAGGAGAGCAGGGTGTTTTGGGTCAAACTTTACAATGGACTCATTCACCGGAAACACTTGGACCAAATCAAACTCAGATTCACGGACTATCCCGAGCAACCCACCTTGGACCCTACCTTCTTTGACCCCCAACATACACACCAGCGACGACCAACACCGCGGTTGGCCACGAAGCAGAACCCATCACCCGCAGCAGCCCAGCAGGACTCACCACACCAGGCAGCCCAGCAAGGCCAGCTGCACAGCAGCCCAGCGAGGGTCCAACAAACGATTCACCAAAACCAGCATTTGTACCGAGACGATCAACCAGGGAAAGTAAGGCCCCAGATCGACTCACCTTGTAAATAGTTACAATGTTGACTATGGGGGGGCGGGAGGGGAGAAAGAGTGTTGTGATATATGTGAACTTGTATATACCTCGTACAACCACCAGAGGGCTCATCTCCTGGAGTCCCAAGGGATCCCACAATCCCTTGGGAGCACAGGTACTTAAGGAAGCCGAACAGGCCGGAGATGCACACTGGAGACCTGCAATAAAAGACTAAGGTCACACTTTACTTTGAGCTCACAGTATCCAGTCAGACTCTTTATAATATCCTCACCCTGAAGTTGTGTCCCACTGTGGGGAATGATTCCACAGGTGGTGACAGCCTTCTGATAGCTCATCCAAATGTCTGTTCTTTATAAATGAGTCAGGACAATACATTCTGGATGACTTCTTGAAGAGCAGCACAGCTGAGTCTATTGATCGTCACACCCAAGCAGTCAGGCGTGGGATAACTGGGCAGCGTGGCTCAGTGTCACATCTTACCGGGTATTTGCCCACTGAACCATGAGAAATCCCAACATATCTCAATTCTTAAACATAAATATCTGACTGCAAAATACCCGACTCACACCACCCGGCCACAATCGCTAAATCAAACTCAGAAATGTGATCAGGAAAAACCAAACCCAGGTTGGGTGCCCCCACTCTGGGCATTTACTTACCCACTGCGACACAGAGGGTCAGAGTCACGGCTGTGAGCCTCGGGCCAAACATTTCATCAAATTTATTTTTAAAAGATTACATTCACACACTGTGTGTTACTGGCAGTGTTTCAGAGATGGCTCAATGTCACTCAACTTCCCTATGTTCTTTGTCGATTACAAACCACAAACAGGAAGGAGTGAGAACAAATCGTGTCCTGAAAATGTAGTCACACATCACAGACAAGCAGCCACGACTTGCAATCGATTTGTTTCTCTTCCCTCCAGTTTCTCTCCTGAAGGAAGGGACTTGCTGGGGCGGAGATTCACGGGCACTGGCAGCCCTTCCACATCTTACCCCCAAATCCATTCTTCCCGTGTGAGATAGATACAGCGGCCAAAAGATTTGTCCACACACTGCCCGTTTTTCGACCGCTAACCAGCTTAACATCCCAATATGGCGGGCAGGAAGTGCACACATTTTAATCTGCAAGTGTGGCACCCGCCATTTTGGTTAAGGTGGACACACTGGCATCAGAACCGCACATCGGTGGCATTTATAGGGCAGATTTAGTTATTTAAATGAGCATTGCAGCACCCGTTCTGGAAAGTCCCTCGCTTCACTCACCGTGTGCAGAACTCACACAGCACAATGTGTCGCTAATCAGTGGGAACCCCCTCACCAGAGCTCTTAAAGGGCTCATTTGCCATTAGCTATTATAGAGACGTGGTTGCAAAGTGACCACAGTTGGGAACTAAATATTTCAGGATACTTAACTTTTAGAAGAGATAGGCCAAATGGAAAAGGAGGAGGAATAGCCCTGATAATCAAAGGATGGTAAAAAGCCAGTAGAGGGAAAGGATCTTAGCTCAGGAAATCAAGAAGTAGAATCAGTTTGGGTGGGGCTAAGAAACAGCAAGGGGCAGAAAACATTTGTGGGAGTTTATAGGCCCACAAACAGTAATGGTAATGTAGGGCACAATATCAATCAGGAAATTAGAGGTGCATGTTAAGAAGGTAATACAATACTCATGGGGGACTTTAATCTACATATAGACTGGGCAAACCAAATTTGCAGTAATAGCGTAGAGGACAAATTCTTTTTTCTCAACCAGTATGTTGAGGAACCAATTAGAGAACAGGCTATTTTAAATGTGGTAGTGTACAATGAGAAAGGGTTAATTAATAAAATTGTAGTAAAGGGGCCCGTGGGAAGAGTGACCATAATATAATAGAATTTTACATTAAGTTTGAAAGTGATTTAGTTAAACACAAAACTAGGGTCTTAAATCTAAACAAAGCAAACTACGTAGATATGAAGGGTGAGTTGGCTAAGGTAGATTGGAAAACTACATTAAAGGGTACGATGGTAGACAAGCAATGGCTCATATTTAAAGAATTAATACATAATTTACAACAAACATACATTCCTTTACGGCAATAAAACCCGAGAGGAAAAGTGGTCCAACCGTGGCTAACAAGAGAAGTTAAAGGTAGTATTAGATCAAAGGAAGAGGCTGATAATAATGCCAAAAAGTGCAGTAAGCCTGAGGATTGGGAGAATTTTAGAACCCAGCAAAGAAATTGACAAAGAAAGAGAAAGCAGAATATAAAAGTAAATTAGCGAGAGACAAAAACAAACTGTAAAAGCTTCTATAGGTTTGTAAAAAGGAAAAGATTAGCAAAAGTAAATGTGGGTCCCCTACTGGCTGACACAGGAGAAATTATAATGGGGAATAAGGAGATGGCAGAGAAATCAAATAAATACTTTGTGTATGTCTTCAGGGGCGAAGGGTGTTAAAAAGACAAGCTCGAAGGCTCTGTGCCTCAATGCGAGGAGTATTCAGAATAATGTGGACGTATTAACTGCGCAGATAGCAGTTAACAGAAATGATGTAATTGGCATCACAGAGACATGGCTCCAGGGTTACCAAGGCTGGGAACTCAACATCCAGAGGTATTCAACATTTAGGAAGGATAGACAGAAAGGAAAAGAAGGTGGGGTGGCGTTGCTGGTTAAAGAGGAAATTAATGCAATAGTAAAGAAGGACGTTAGCTTGGATGATGTGGAATCTGTATGGGTGGAGCTACGGAATACCAAAGGGCAGAAAACGCTAGTGGGAGTTGTGTACAGACCACCAAACAGTAGTAGTGAGGTTGGGGACAGCATCAAAGAAGAAATTAAGGATGCATGCAATAAAGGTACAGCAGTTATCCTGGATGACTTTAATCTACATATAGATTGGGCTGACCAAGCTGGTAGCAATGCAGTGGAGGAGGATTTCCTAGGGTGTATTAGGGATGGCTTTCTAGATCAATATGTCGAGGAAGCAACTAGAGGGCTGGCCATCCCAGACTGGGTGATGTGTAATGAGAAAGGAGTAACTAACAATCTTGTTGTGCGAGGCCCCTTGGGGAAGAGTGACCATAATATGGTAGAATTTTTATTAAGACGGAAAGTGACACAGTTAATTCAGAAACTAGGGTCCTGAACTTAAGGAAAGGTAACTTCGATGGTATGAGACGTGAATTGGCTAGAATAGACTGGCAAATGATACTTAAAGGGTTGACGGTGGATAGGCAATGGCAAACATTTAAAGATCACATGGATGAACTTCAATAATTGTACATCACTGTCTGGAGTAAAAATAAAACAGGGAAGGTGGCTCAACCGTGGCTAACAAGGGAATTAAAGATAGTGTTAAATCCAAGGAAGAGGCATATAAATTGGCCAGAAAAAGCAGCAAACCTGAGGATTGGGAGAATTATAATACAGCAGAAGAGGACAAAGGGTTTAAATAGGAGGGGAAAATAGAATATGAGAGGAAGCTTGCTGGGAGCATAAAAACTTACTGCAAAAGCTTCTATAGATATGTGAAGAGAAAAAGATTAGTGAAAACAAACATAGGTCCCTTGCAGTCAGATTCAGGTGAATTTATAATGGGGAACACAGAAATGGCAGACCAGTTAAACAAATACTTTGGTTCTGTCTTCACGAAGGAAGACACAAATAACCTTCCGGAAATAGTCGGAGACCGAGGGTCGAGTGAGAAGGAGGAACGGAAGGATATCCTTATTCGGCGGGAAATTGTGCAAGGAAAATTGATGGGATTGAAGGCCGATAAATCCCCGGGGCCTGATAGTCTGCATCCCAGAGTACTTAATGAAGTAGCCCTAGAAATAGTGGATGCATTCGTGATCATTTTCCAACAGTCTATCGACTCTGGATCGGTTCCAATAGACTGCAGGCAGCTAATGTAACACCACTTTTTAAGAAAGGAGGGAGAGAGAAAACGGCTAATTATAGACCGGTTAGCCTGACATCAATAGTGGGGAAAATGTTGGAATCAATTATTAAAGATGAAATAGCAAATTTGGAAAGCAGTGACGGGATCGGTCCAAGTCAGCATGGATTTATGAAAGGGAAATCATGCTTGATAAATCTTCTAGAATTTTTTGAGGATGTAACTAGTACAGTGGACAAGGGAGAACTAGTGGATGTGGTGTATTTGGACTTTCAAAAGGCTTTTGACAAGGTCCCATACAAGAGATTGATGTGTAAAATTAAAGCACATGGTATTGGGGGTAATGTACTGACATGGATAGAGAATTGGTTGGCAGACAGGAAGCAGAGAGTGGGGATAAATGGCAGCCAGTGACTAGTGGGGTGCCGCAGGGCTCAGTGCTGGGACCCCAGCTATTTACAATACATATTAATGATTTGGATGAGGGAATTGAGTGTAATATCCCCAGGTTTGCAGATGACACTAAGCTGGGTGGTGGTGTGAACTGTGAGGAGGACACTAAAAGGCTGCAGGGTGACTTGGATAGGTTAGGTGAGTGGGCAAACGCATGGCAGATGCAGTATAATGTGGATAAAGGTGAGGTTATCCACTTTGGTGGCAAAAACACGAAGGCAGAATATTATCTGAATGGTGGCAGATTAGGAAAAGGGGAGGTGCAACGAGACCTGGGTGTCATGGTACATCAATCATTAAAAGTTGGCATGTCAGTACAGCAGGCGGTGAAGAAAGCAAATGGTATGTTGGCCTTCATAGCTAGGGGATTTGAGTATAAGAGCAGGGAGGTCTTACTGCAGTTATATAGTGCCTTGGTGAGGCCTCACCTGGAATATTGTGTTCAGTTTTGGTCTCCTAATCTGAGGAAGGACATTCTTGCTTTTGAGAGAGTGCAGTGAAGGTTCACCAGACTGATTCCCGGGATGGCAGGACTGACATGAGGAGAGACTGGATCAACTGGGCCTGTATTCACTGGAGTTTAGAAGGATGAGAGGGGATCTCATAGAAACATATAAAATTCTGATGGGACTGGACAGGTTAGATGTAGGAAGAATGTCCCTGATGTTGGGGAAGTCCTGAACCAGGGGACATAGTCTAAGGATAAGGGGTAAGCCATTTAGGATTGAGATGAGAAATTTCTTCACTCAAGAGTTGTTAACCTGCAGAATTCCCTACCGCAGAGAGTTGTTAATGCCAGTTCATTGGATATATTCAAGAGAGAGTTAGATCTGGCCGTTACGGCTAAAGGGATCAAGGGGTATGGAGAGAATGCAGGAAAGGGGTTCTGAGGTGAATGATCAGCCATGATCTTATTAAATAGTGGTGCAGGCTCGAAGGGCTGAATGGCCTAATCCTGCACCTATTTTCTATGTTTCTAAGAAGGCACGAAAAGACTCCCGGAAATAGTGGAGCAGCAAGGGTTTAGCAAGAATGAGGAATTGAAAAAAAATTTGTATTAGTAAAAAAAATTGTACTGGGGAAATTAATCGGACTGAAAGCCGATAATGGGGTCTGGGGTACTGAAGTTGCATGATCATATTGAATGGTGGTGCAGGCTTGAAGGGCCAAAAGGCCTACTCCTGCACCTATTTTCTATCCTCTGGACCTGATGTCCTACATCCTCAGGTTTTGAAAGAGTTGGCTATCGAGATAGTGGATGCATTGGTTGTCATCCTCCAAATACGATAGGTTCTAGAATGGTTCCAGAAGGTAGCTAAAGTAACCCCGCTATTTACGAAAGGAGGAAGAGAGAAAACGGGGAACTATAGGCCAGTTAACCTGACATCAGTCGTAGGGAAAATGCTAAAATCTATTAAGAATGTGGTAACAGGGCACTTAGAAAGTAATAATAGGATTGGGCAGAGTCAACACAGATTTATGAAAGGGAAATCATGTTTGTCAAATCTGTTAAGAGTTTTTTTTGAGGATGTAACGAGCAGGATGGATAAGGGGGCAATCAGTGGATGTGGTGTATTTGGATTTTCAGAAGCCATTCGATATGGTGCCACACAAGAAGTTATTGACCAACATTAGGGCTCATGGGATTGGGGGTAATATACTAGCATGGATTGAGGATTGGTTAATGGACAGAAAACAGAGAGCAGGAATAAATGGGTCCGGTTCTCCTAATCTGGAACCAGTTCTGGGGGAGGTGGGACCAGTACAAACCGGACGGTCTGCACCTGGGCAGGACCGGAACCAATGTCCTAGGGGGAATGTTTGCTAGTGCTGTTGGGGAGGAGTTAAACTAATATGGCAGGGGGTGGGAACCAATGCAGGGAGACAGAGGGAGACAAAAAGGAGGCAAAAGCAAAAGACAGAAAGGAGATGAGGAAAAGTGGAGGGCAGAGAAACCCAAGGCAAAGAACAAAAAGGGCCATTGTACAGCAAAATTCTAAAAGGACAGAGGGTGTTAAAAAAGCAAGCCTGAAGGCTTTGTGTCTTAATGCAAGGAGTATCCGCAATAAGGTGGATGAATTAACTGTGCAAATAGATGTTAACAAATATGATGTGATTGGGATTACGGAGACGTGGCTCCAGGATGATCAGGGCTGGGAACTCAACATCCAGGAGTATTCAACAGTCAGGAAAGATAGAATAAAAGGAATAGGAGGTGGGGTAGCATTGATGGTTAAGGAGGAAATTAAGGCAATAGTTCGGAAGGGCATTAGCTTGGATGATGTGGAATCGATATGGGTAGAGCTGCAGAACACCAAAGGGCAAAAAACGTTAGTGGGAGTTGTGTACAGACCTCCAAACAGTAGTAGTAATGTTGGGGAGGGCATCAAACATGAAATTAGGGGTGCGTGCAATAAAGGTGCAGCAGTTATAATGGGTGACTTTAATATGCACATAGATTGGGCTAACCAAACTGGAAGCAATACGGTGGAGGAGGATTTCCTGGAGTGCATAAGGGATGGTTTTTTAGACCAATATGTCGAGGAACCAACGAGGGGGGAGGCCATCTTAGACTGGGTGTTGTGTAATGAGAGAGGATTAATTAGCAATCTCGTTGTGCGAGGCCCCTTGGGGAAGAGTGACCATAATATGGTGGAATTCTGCATTCGGATGGAGAATGAAACAGTTAATTCAGAGACCATGGTCCAGAACTTAAAGAAGGGTAACTTTGAAGGTATGAGGCGTGAATTGGCTAGGATAGATTGGCGAATGATACTGAAGGGGTTGACTGTGGATGGGCAATGGCAGACATTTAGAGACCGCATGGATGAACTACAACAATTGTACATTCCTGTCTGGCGTAAAAATAAAAAAGGGAAGGTGGCTCAACCATGGCTATCAAGGGAAATCAGGGATAGTATTTAAGGCCAAGGAAGTGGCATACAAATTGGCCAGAAATAGCAGCGAAACCGGGGACTGGGAGAAATTTAGAACTCAGCAGAGGAGGACAAAGGGTTTGATTAGCGCAGGGAAAATGGAGTGCGAGAAGAAGCTTGCAGGGAACATTAAGACGGATTGCAAATGTTTCTATAGATATGTAAAGAGAAAAAGGTTAGTAAAGACAAACGTAGGTCCCCTGCAGTCAGAATCAGGGGAAGTCATAACGGGGAACAAAGAAATGGCGGACCAATTGAACAAGTACTTTGGTTCGGTATTCACTGAGGAGGACACAAACAACCTTCCGGATATAAAAGGGGTCGGAGGGTCTAGTAAGGAGGAGGAACTGAGGGAAATCCTTATTAGTCAGGAAATTGTGTTGGGGAAATTGATGGGATTGAAGGCCGATAAATCCCCAGGGCCTGATGGACTGCATCCCAGAGTATTTAAGGAGGTGGCCTTGGAAATAGTGGATGCATTGACAGTCATTTTCCAACATTCCATTGACTCTGGATCAGTTCCTATGGAGTGGAGGGTAGCCAATGTAACCCCACTTTTTAAAAAAGGAGGGAGTGAGATAACGGGGAATTATAGACCAGTCAGCCTGACATCGGTAGTGGGTAAAATGATGGAATCAATTATTAAGGATGTCATAGCAGTGCATTTGGAAAGAGGTGATATGATAGGTCCAAGTCAGCATGGATTTGTGAAAGGGAAATCATGCTTGACAAATCTTCTGGAATTTTTTGAGGATGTTTCCAGTAGAGTGGACAAGGGAGAACCAGTTGATGTGGTATATTTGGACTTTCAGAAGGCTTTCGACAAGGTCCCACACAAGAGATTAACATGCAAAGTTAAAGCACATGGGATTGGGGGTAGTGTGCTGACGTGGATTGAGAACTGGTTGTCAGACAGGAAGCAAAGAGTAGGAGTAAATGGTAACTTTTCAGAATGGCAGGCAGTGACTAGTTTGGTACCGCAAGGTTCTGTGCTGGGGCCCCAGCTGTTTACATTGTACATTAATGATTTAGACGAGGGGATTAAATGTAGTATCTCCAAATTTGCAGATGACACTAAGTTGGGTGGCAGTGTGAGCTGCGAGGAGGATGCTATGAGGCTGCAGAGCGACTTGGATAGGTTAGGTGAGTGGGCAAATGCATGGCAGATGAAGTATAATGTGGATAAATGTGAGGTTATCCACTTTGGTGGTAAAAACAGAGAGACAGACTATTATCTGAATGGTGACAGATTAGGAAAAGGGGAGGTGCAACGAGACCTGGGTGTCATGGTACATCAGTCATTGAAGGTTGGCATGTAGGTACAGCAGGCGGTTAAGTAAGCAAATGGCATGTTGGCCTTCATAGCGAGGGGATTTGAGTACAGGGGCAGGGAGGTGTTGCTACAGTTGTACAGGGCCTTGGTGAGGCCACACCTGGAGTATTGTGTACAGTTTTGGTCTCCTAACTTGAGGAAGGACATTCTTGCTATTGAGGGAGTGCAGCGAAGGTTCACCAGACTGATTCCCGGGATGGCGGGACTGACCTATCAAGAAAGACTGGATCAACTGGGCTTGTATTCACTGGAGTTCAGAAGAATGAGAGGGGACCTCATAGAAACGTTTAAAATTTTGACGGGGTTAGACAGGTTAGTTGCAGGAAGAATGTTCCCAATGTTGGGGACGTCCAGAACCAGGGGACACAGTCTAAGGATAAGGGGTAAGCCATTTAGGACCGAGATGAGGAAGAATTTCTTCACCTAGAGAGTGGTGAACCTGTGGAATTCTCTACCACAGAAAGTTGTTGAGGCCAATTCACTAAATATATTCAAAAAGGAGTTAGATGAAGTCCTTACTACTAGGGGGATCAAGAGGTATGGTGAGAAAGCAGGAATGGGGTACTGAAGTTGCATGTTCAGCCATGAACTCATTGAATGGCGGTTCAGGCTAGAAGGGCCGAATGGTCTAATCCTGCACCTATTTTCTATGTTTCTATTTTCAGGTTGGTAGATTGTCACTAGTGGGGTGCCGCAAGGATTGGTGCTTGCTCCTCAGCTATTCACAATCTATATCAATATCAATGATTTGGATGAGGCAACCAAATGTAATATATCCAAATTTCCTGATGATACAAAGCTAGGTGGGAATGTAAGTTGTGATGAGGATGCAACGAGACTTTAAGTGAATATAGACAGGCTAAGTGGGTGGGCAAGAACATGGCAAATGGAATATAATATGGAGAAATGTGAAGTTATCCACTTTGGTAGGAACAATGGAAAAGCAGAGTATTTTTTTTAAATGGTGAGAGATTAGGAAATGTTGGTTTTCAAAGGGACCTGGGTGTCCTTGTGCATGAATCACAAAGTTAACATGCAGGTACAGCAAGCAATTAAGAAAGCAAATGATATGTTGGCCTTTATTACATGAGGATTTGAACATAAGAGTAAAGCGGTCTTACTGCAATTATATAGGGCCCTGGTGAGACCGCACCTGGAGTATTGTGTACTGCTTGGTCTCCTTACCTAACGATATACTTGAGGGAGTGCAACGAAGGTTACCAGACTGATTCCTGGGATGGGGTGATTGTCCTATGGGGAGAGATTGAGTAGACTAGCCCTATATTCTCTAGAGTGTAGAAGAATAAGAGGTGGTCTCATTGAAATTCTTACAGGGCTTGACAGGGTAGATGCAAGGAGAATGTTTCCTCTGTGCTCACAGTCTCAGAATAGGGGGTCGGCCATTTAGGACTGAGATGAGGAGAAAGTTCTTCACTCAGAGGTTGGGGAATATTTGGAATTCTCTACCCCAGAGGGCTGTGGAGGCTCAGTCTTTGAGTATGTTCAAGACAGAGATCGATAGATTTGTGAATATTGCAGGAATCAAGGGATATGCAGGAAAGTGGAGTTGAGGTAGAAGATCAGCCAAGATCTCAATGAATGGCGGAGTAGGCTCAAGGGGCCGAATGCCTACTCCTGCTCCGAATTCTTATGTTCATGCAGAACTTACAGGTCAGTTGCTGGTTTCTCATTACAGGTTGGAACTTCTGGACATTTTTGTGAGTTTTACCACTCTAGAACATTCAATGGCCTCAATATTTTATTGTCAGGTGCTGCGTGAACACTGAAGGCCCCAATACGGGGGCAGGAAGCGCAGACACATTTCTGACTGGAATTTTGCCACCTGCCATATTGGGAAAGGAGTCAGGAGCTGCGCCACTGGCAAATTTAAAATGAATGTCAGGTGCACGCAAATCTTTACCCGTGGTTTCCCTGTGATGGACTTTAAATTTTCAGCTATCCCAGCAAGTGCCCCACCATGTGCTGGTCTCACTCAGAAAATCGTGGTGCTAACCGGCAGGAAACGCCCCTGCCAGGGGGGATTTAAAGGGACCATGCTGAACTCACAGGCGAGTTTGTCTTTTTAGGCTGATGGTTCAACTCCCCAGGATTGTTTGCTGCGTTTTAGCACTCTGCAAATTAGACTTTATCGGCTTCGGCGGAGATTTAGCTGTTGTCAGATTGCTGGTATTTGTGAGGCAGATAGTTTGCCTGTACCCACGGGTTAGGCTCATAGGGCTGCCTTTGGGGTTGGAAGTTGAGTGGGAGCAGCAGGACAGGCATCCCAGAGCAGGAGCAGCAGCCAGAAGAGGGAGGAGGAGGAGGAGGAGGAAGAGCGGGGGACTGTGTAAGAGGCCATATCCTCAGAGTATTCAGGGAGCACTTCCCCGACCTTAACTACACGCAGGAGCAATGTATGAGGTGCCTTTGCTGTACTAAGGAGGCTGTGGCTAAGCTCTATCACCAGCTCGAGCCACACACCAGGGCATGGACAGCACTGCCTGTGACTGCCACGCTCACCATCGCCCTCAATTTCTATGCTATGGGCTCCTTTCAGTCTGCAACAGGTGACACTAGAAACATCTCAGAGTGCAGTCAACAGATGTATCAGTGAGGTCACTTCAGCTCTATCTGCCAAAATTAACTGCATTTCCTTTCCGATGGACAGAGTGAGATGTTTCCCCAGTGGCTGCAGCTTGGGAGGTGTGAGGTTACTGAGCTTCCATTGAGGACACTTCAGATGGCTGTGGTGGGTGACTTCAACCAGCTGTGTTGAGAGAGCCTGGCTGAAGCCCGCAGAATTACAGCGTGGGCTAGAGCAGTTTGAGCCGACTGGCTGTGTGACACCAACAAGGTCATTGTTTCCCCTGCCAGCTGCTTTGTCAGACAGGCTGCCATCCTGAGAGAGGACAGCCGGTGCCTCTCCCATGGAGTCATGGCCATGCTCTTGGGCTGGAGCCTCAGTTCTGCTCTGCTCGAGAACGCAGTACAGATGTGACGTGATGCTCTGTGAGTTCCCGTCAACAGTGAGCCCCAAAGCCAAGATGGCAGCCATCCAAGCTTGTACTGCTATCCAAACTGTCAGCAGAGGCACTATCATGGCAGAGCTGACCATGTTGGACAGAATAGTCTCCACACTCTGCACAAAGCTTTGAGACAAGTTGGAGCTGGACTGCTCCATGATCCGTGACATTGTGCACATGCTCTCTGGCAGGCTGCCCAGTGACACTAGCCTAGATGCCCATGAGCCTTCTTTGCTAGTCTGGGCCCTCGAGGTCTGCATCTGAGTCCTTTGTAGCAGAACTAAATGCGACCACGCCCCTGGCGAGCTGACAGCTGTGACGTCCTACCCCCAGCCCTATTGACTAGAATAGACTGGCGAGTGATACTTAAAGGGTTGACAGTGGATAGGCAATGGCAAACATTCAAAGATCACATGGATGAACTTCAACAATTGTACATCTGGAGTAAAAATAAAACGGGGAAGGTGGCTCAACCGTGGCTAACAAGGGAAATTAAGGATAGTGTTAAATCCAAGGAAGAGGCATATAAATTGGCCAGAAAAAGCAGCAAACCTGAGGACTGGGAGAATTTTATAATACAGCAGAGGAGGACAAAGGGTTTAATTACGAGGGGGAAAATAGAGTATGAGAGGAAGTTTGCTGGGAACATAAACACTGACTGCAAAAGCTTCTTTATTTATGTGAAGATAAAAGATTATGAAAACAAACGTAGGTCCCTTGCAGTCAGATTCAGGTGAATTTATAACAGGGAACAAAGAAATGGCAGACCAGTTGAACAAATACTTTGGTTCTGTCTTCACGAAGGAAGACACAAATAACCTTCCGGAAATACTAGGGGACCGAGGACCTAGTGAGAAAGAGGAACTGAAGGATATCCTTATTAGGCGGGAAATTGTGTTCGGGAAATTGATGGGATTAAAGGCCGATAAATCCCCGGGGCCTGATAGTCTGCATCTCAGAGTACTTAAGGAAGTAGCCCTAGAAATAGTGGATGCATTCATGATCATTTTCCAACAGTCTATCGACTCTGGATCAGTTCCTATGGACTGGAGGTTTGCTAATGTAACACCACTTAAAGGAGGGAAAGAGAAAACAGATAATTATAGACCAGTTAGCCTGACATCAGTAGGGGGGAAAATGTTGGAATCAATTATTAAAGATGAAATAACAGCGCATTTGGAAAGCAGTGACGGGATCGGTCCAAGTCAGCATGGATTTATGAAAGGGAAATCATGCTTGACAAATCTTCTGGAATTTTTTGAGGATGTAACTGGTACAGTAGACAAGGGAGAACCAGTGGATGTGGTGTATTTGGACTTTCATAAGGCTCTTGACAAGGTCCCACACAAGAGATTGGTGTGCAAAATTAAAGTACATTGTATTGGGGGTAATGTATTGACGTGGATAGAGAACTGGTTGGCAGACAGGAAGCAGAGAGTTGGGATAAACGGGTCCTTTTCAGAATGGCAGGCAGTGACGAGTGGGGTGCCGCAGGGCTCAGTGCTGGGACCCCAGCTATTTACAATATACATTAATGATTTAGATGAAGGAATTGAGTGTAATATCTCCAAGTTTGCAGATGACACTAAGCTGGGTGTGAGCTGTGAGGAGGACGCCAAGAGGCTGCAGGATGATTTGGACAGGTTAGGTGAGTGGGCAAACGCATGGCAGATGCAGTCTAATGTGGATAAATGTGAGGTTATCTACTTTGGTGGCAAAAACACGAAGGCAGAATATTATCTGAATGGCGGCAGATTAGGAAAAGGGGAGGTGCAATGAGACCTGGGTGTCATGGTACATCAGTCATTGAAAGTTGGCATGCAGGTACAGCAGGCAGTGACTTTTAGATCGGTTTAATTGGCAGGGAACTACTAAGTAGCTGTTTGGTGTTTAAGTAAATTTTAGTAAGTGAATAATCTAAGGGTTAAGTCATGGCAGGAGAGCTCAGACCCGTGTCATGCTCATCCTGTGCTATGTGGGAAGTGTCCCTGACTACTGTATGTGTGCGAAAAGTGTCCAGCTGCAGCTCCTGACAGACCACATGATGGCATTGGAGCTGCGGATGGACTCACTCTGGAGCATACGCGATGCTGAAAATGTTATGGATAGCATATTTAGTGAGTTGGTCACACCGCAGGTAAGAGTTAGGACTGATAGTGAATGGGTGACCAAGAGGCAAGGCAAGAGCAGGAAGGTAGTGCAGGAGTCCCCTGCGGTCATCTCCCTCCAAAACAGATATACCGTTTTGGATACTGTTGGGGGAGATGACTTACCAGGGGAAGGCACCAGCAGCCAGGCTCATGGCACCATGGGTGGCTCTGCTGCACAGAAGGGTTGGAAAAAGAGTGGGAGAGCTATAGTGATAGGGAACTCTATTGTAAAGGGAATAGATAGGAGTTTCTGCGGCCGCAACCGAGACTCCAAGATGGTATGTTGCCTCCCTGGTGCAAGGGTCAAGAATGTCTCGGAGTGGCTGCAGAGCATTCTAGAGAGGGAGGGTGAACAGCCAGTTGTCGTGGTACATATCGGTACCAACGATATAGGTAAGAAGCGGGAAGAGGGCCTACAAGCTGAATTTAGGGAGCTAGGAGTTAAATTAAAAAGTAGGACCTCAAAGGTAGTAATCTCTGGATTGCTACCAGTGCCACGTGCTAATCAGAGTAGAGGAAGCAGGATAGTTAGAATACATGGCTTGAGCAGTGGTGCAAGAGGAAGGGATTCAAATTCCTGGGATATTGGAACAGTTCTGGGGGAAGTGGGACCTGTACAAAAGGGACGGTCTGCACTTGGGCAAGACTGGAACTGATGTCCTGGGGGTAACATTTGCTAATGTAGTTCGGGAGTGTTTAAACTAATATGGCAGGGGGGTGGGAACCTATGCAGCAAGACAGGGCGAAGTAATATGGTATCAGAAACAGATGGTAGAAAGGTAACAAGCAATAGTGGAACGCCGAGTAAACAAAGGCAAGAGACAAAAAGGGCCACACTACATCATAATTCTAAAAGGACAAAGGGTGTTAAAAAAACAAGCCTGAAGGCTTTGTGTTTTAATGCAAGGAGTATCTGTAATAAGGTGGATGAATTAACTGTGCAAATAGATGTTAACAGATATGATGTGATTGGGATTACGGAGACGTGGCTCCAGGATGATCAGGGCTGGGAACTCAACATCCAAGGGTATTCAACATTCACGAAGGATAGAATAAAAGGAAAAGGAGGTGGGGTAGCATTGCTGGTTAAAGAGGAGATTAATACAATAGTTAGGAAGGACATTAGCTTGGATGATGTGGAATCTGTATGGGTAGAGCTGCAGAACACCAAAGGGCAAAACAAGTTAGTGGGAGTTGTGTACAGACCTCCAAACAGTAGTAATGTTGGGGAGGGCATCAAACAGGAAATTAGGCGTGCATGCAATAAAGGTGCAGCAGTTATCATGGGTGACTTTAATATGCATATAGATTGAGCTAACCAAACTGGAAGCAATACGGTGCAGGAGGATTTCCTGGAGTGCATAAGGGATGGTTTTCTAGACCAATATGTCGAGTAACCAACCAGGGGGGAGGCCATCTTAGACTGGGTGTTGTGTAATGAGAGAGGATTAATTAGCAATCTCGTTGTGCGAGGCCCCTTGGGGAAGAGTGACCATAATATGGTGGAATTCTACATTAGGATGAAGAATGAAAGAGTTAATTCAGAGACCATGGTCCAGAACTTAAAGAAGGGTAGCGTTGAAGGTATGAGGCGTGAATTGGCTAGGATAGATTGGCGAATTATACTTAAGGGGTTGACTGTGGATGGGCAATGGCAAACATTTAGAGACCACGTGGATGAACTACAACAATTGTACATCCCTGTCTGGTGTAAAAATAAAAAAGGGAAGGTGGCTCAACCGTGGCTATCAAGGGAAATCAGGGATAGTATTAAAGCCAAGGAAGTGGCATACAAATTGGCCAGAAATAGCAGCGAACCCGGGGACTGGGAGAAATTTAGAACTCAGCAGAGGAGGACAAAGGGTTTGATTAGGGCAGGGAATATAGAGTATGAGAGGAAGCTTGCAGGGAACATTAAGACGGATTGCAAAAGCTTCGACAGATATGTAAAGAGAAAAAGGTTAGTAAAGACAAACGTAGGTCCCCTGCAGTCAGAATCAGGGGAAGTCATAACGGGGAACAAAGAAATGGCAGATCAATTGAACAAGTACTTTGGTTTGGTATTCACTAAGGAGGACACAAACAACTTTCCGGATATAAAAGGGGTCAGAGGGTCTAGTAAGAAGAAGGAACTGAGGGGAATCCTTATTAGTTGGGAAATTGTGCTGGGGAAATTGATGGGATTGAAGGCCGATAAATCCCCAGGGCCTGATGGTCTGCATCCCAGAGTACATAAGGAGGTGGCCTTGGAAATAGCGGCTGCATTGAGAGACATTTTCCAACATTCCATACACTCTGGATCAGTTCCTATGGAGTGGAGGGTACCAAATGTAACCCCACTTTTTAAAAAAGGAGGGAGAGAAAACGGAATTATAGACCAGTTAGCCTGACATCGGTAGTGGGTAAAATGATGGAATCAATTATTAAGGATGTCATAGCAGCGCATTTGGAAAAAGGTGACAAGATAGGTCCAAGTCAGCATGGATTTGTGAAAGGGAAATCATGCTTGACAAATCTTCTGGAATTTTTTTGATGATGTTTCCAGTAGAGTGGACAAGGGAGAACCAGTTGATGTGGTGTATTTGGACTTTCAGAAGGCTTTCGACAAGGTCCCACACAAGAGATTAATGTGCAAAGTTAAAGCACATGGGACTGGGGGTAGTGTGGATTGAGAATTGTTTGGCAGACAGGAAGCAAAGAGTAGGAGTAAATGGGTACTTTTCAGAATGGCAGGCAGTGACTCGTGGGGTACCGCAAGGTTCTGTGCTGGGGCCCCAGCTGTTTACATTGTACATTAATGATTTGGACGAGGGGATTAAATGTAGTATCTCCAAATTTGCGGATGACACTAAGTTGGGTGGCAGTGTGAGCTGCGAGGAGGATGCTATGAGGCTTGGATAGGTTAGGTGAGTGGGCAAATGCATGGCAGATCAAGTATAATGTGGATAAATGTGAGGTTATCCACTTTGGTGGTAAAAACAGAGAGACAGACTATTATCTGAATGATGACAGATTAGGAAAAGGGGAGGTACAACGAGACCTGGGTGTCATGGTACATCAGTCATTGAAGGTTGGCATGCAGGTACAGCAGGCAGTTAAGAAAGCAAATGGCATGTTGGCCTTCATAGCGAGGGGATTTGAGTACAGGGGCAGGGAGGTGTTGCTACAGTTCTACAGGGCCTTGGTGAGGCCACACCTGGAATATTGTGTTCAGTTTTGGTCTCCTAACTTGAGGAAGGACATTCTTGCTATTGAGGGAGTGCAGCGAAGGTTCACCAGACTGATTCCCGGGATGGCAGGACTGACATATGAGGAGAGACTGGATCGACTGGGCCTGTATTCACTGGATTTTAGAAGGATGAGAGGGAATCTCATAGAAACATATAACATTCTGAGGGGGCAGGACAGGTTAGATGCAGGAAGCATATTCCCAATGTTGGGGAAGTCCAGAACCAGGGGACATAGTCTCAGGATAAGGGGCAAGTCATTTTGGACTGAGATGAGGAGAAACTTCTTCACTCAGAGAGTTGTTAACCTGTGGAAATGCCTACTGCAGAGATTTGTTGATGCCAGTTCATTGGATATATTCAAGAGGGAGTTAGATATGGCCCTTATGGCTAAAGGGATCAAGGGGTATGGAGAGAAAGCAGGAAAGGGGTACTGAGGTGAATGATCAGCCATGATCTTATTGAATGGTGGTGCAGGTTCAAAGGGCCAAATGGCCTCCTCCTGCACCTATTTTCTATGTTTCTAGACGCTGAGCATTTGTGCCCTGTGTGTCACCGCGTGTAGACATCTACTCTAATCAAGCCTATAAGGTCCGCATGATACCAGTATCTGAGTTGGTGTCTGTGACTGCATCTTCCGGAAGGCTGGCCTCCTCTGCCTATACTCCTCTTCTCCATTATCATGACCTAAAATGGAGAGAGAGAAACAAAGGTTAGCCTGTGGTGAGAATGGAGTGCCGAGAGAGAGAAGTGCTGAAAGTATCTGAAGCTTGCAGTGAGAGTGGTGAGAGAGGTCAGAAGGGACAGAGAGAATGAGGTGTGAAGACACCCTGTGCAACGTCACCTCCAGTTGCCCCAACCTCTGCCAGTTGCCTCGACATCAACTCTCTCCCGCCCCTGATGGCAAGCACGTTTTCTTCAAGGGCGGGGAAGGAGAGTGTGCAGGTGGACTGTGCCTCCTCCGGTGACAGTTGCTGTCTTGAGTTGTGTGTGACCACCTTCTGCAAGAAAACAGTGTCATGTTAGTGAGAGACTTGAGGAACATGTGGTGGTCATGCTGGAATAGCTGATAATGAGTGTGTGAGATGTGAGTTGTGGGCAAGTCAGGGTTGTACCCGTGATGAGTGTCTGAGTATGAGAAGGAGAAGCAGTGAAGTATGGTTTAGTGAGTGTAGGAGAATGAAGGGAACTTATGGAAGGGACTTGGGTGCTGTGAGGTGGTGCAGCTGTGAGCAGGGATGAGATCAGTGTTCGTATCTTAACAACTCCAGGTAGATCATTAAATGTCTTCCGGCATTGTAGCCACGATCTGGGTGCAATATTCCTGCCATTGACATGCTCTGCAATTCCTTCGCGCTGCCTCCACAGTAGATGCCCGGAGAGGCTCCTGGCCGGAGGTGGACCTGGAGGGGCACCTGGCCAGGGGTGGACCTGGAGGGGCTCCTGGCCAGGGGTGGACCTGGAGGGGCTCCTGGCCAGGGGTGGACCTGGAGGGGCTCCTGGCCAGGGGTGGACCTGGAGGGCCAAGATTTCCCTCAGTTCCTCCTCCTTACTAGACCCTCTGACCCCTTTTATATCCGGAAGGTTGTTTGTGTCCTCCTTAGTGAATACTGAACCAAAGTACTTGTTCAATTGGTCTGCCATTTCTTTGTTCCCCGTTATGACTTCCCCTGATTCTGACTGCAGGGGACCTACGTTTGTCTTTACTAACCTTTTTCTCTTTACATACCTATAGAAACTTTTGCAATCCGTCTTAATATTCCCTGCAAGCTTCTTCTCGCACTCCATTTTCCCTGCCCTAATCAAACCCTTTGTCCTCCTCTGCTGCACCACTGCTCAAGCCACGTATTCATCTGCGCTATCCTGCGATTCCTACTCTGACTAGCACGTGGCACTGGTAGCAATCCCGAGATTACTACTTTTGAGGTCCTACTTTTTAATTTAGCTCCTAGCTCCTTAAATTCATTTCGTAGGACCTCATCCCTTTTTTTACCAATGTGCACCACGACAACTGGCTGTTCTCCCTCCCATTTCAGAATGTCCTGCACCCGCTCCGAGACATCCTTGACCCTTGCACCAGGGAGGCAACATACCATCCTGAAGTCTCGGTTGCGGCCGCAGAAACGCCTATCTATTCCCCTCACCATTGAATCCCCTATCACTATCGCGCTCCCACGCTTTTTCCTGCCCTCCTGTGCAGCAGAGCCAGCCACGGTGCCATGAATTTGGCTGCTGCTGCCCTCCCCTGATGAGTCATCCCCCCCAACAGTACTCAAAGCGGTGTATCTGTTTTGCAGGGGGATGACCACAGGGGACCCCTGCACTACCTTCCTTGCACTGCTCTTCCTGCTGGTCTTCCATTCCCTATCTGGCTGTGGACCCTTCTCCTGCGGTAAGACCAACTCACTACACGTGATACTCACGTCATTCTCAGAATCGTGGATGGTCCAGAGTGAATCCACCCTCAGCTCCAATTCCGCAACGCGGACCGTCAGGAGCTCGAGACGGATACACTTCTCACACACGTAGTCGTCAGGGACACCGGAAGTGTCCCTGAGTTCCCACATGGTACAGGAGGAGCATATCACGTGATCGAGCTCTCCTGCCATGCCTTAACCCTTAGATACCCTTAAATTGGTAATAACAATGTTACAGTTCACTTACTGATATAAAAATAAAAAGAAAAGCTACTCACCAATCACTAGCCAATCACTTACCCCATTGGCTGTGACGTCACCTTTTGATCCCTTTCTACTTCTATTTTGCTTTCTCTCCCGCAGTAGCTGCACAAGTACGCCTTTATAGGCCGCTCCGACACTGCTCCCACCTCTCACCAACTGCCGCTGGCTCTCGATCTCCCGCTGGGCCTTTATAGGCCGCTCCGACACTGCTCCCACCTCTCACCAACTGCCGCTGGCTCTCGATCTCCCGCTGGGCCTTTTATAGGCCGCTCCCCTCTCAGCAACTGCCGTTGGTTCTCGATCTCCCGCTGGGCCTTTTATAGGCCGCTCCCCTCTCACCAACTGCCGCTGGCTCTCGATCTCCCGCTGGGCCTTTTATAGGCCGCTCCTGCCTCTCACCAACTGGGCCAGAGGTGGGTCTGGAGGGGCTCCTGGCCAGAGGTGGGTCTGGAGGGGCTCCTGGCCAGAGGTGGGTCTGGAGGGGCTCCTGGCCAGAGGTGGGTCTGGAGGGGCTCCTGGCCAGAGGTGGGTCTGGAGGGGCTCCTGGCCAGAGGTGGGTCTGGAGGGGCTCCTGGCCAGAGGTTGGTCTGGAGGGGCTCCTGGCCAGAGGTGGGTCTGGAGGGGCTCCTGGCCAGAGGTGGGTCTGGAGGGGCTCCTGGCCAGAGGTGGGTTTGGAGGGGCTCCTGCCCAGAGGTGGGTCTGGAGGGGCACCTGCCCAGAGGTGGGTCTGGAGGGGCTCCTGGCCAGAGGTGGGTCTGGAGGGGCTCCTGGCCAGAGGTGGGTCTGGAGGGGCTCCTGGCCAGAGGTGGGTCTGGAGGGGCTCCTGGCCAGAGGTGGACCTGGAGGGGCTCCTGGCCAGAGGTGGACCTGGAGGGGCTCCTGGCCAGAGGTGGACCTGGAGGGGCTCCTGGCCAGAGGTGAACCTGGAGGGGCTCCTGGCCAGAGGTGGACCTGGAGGGGCTCCTGGCCAGAGGTGGACCTGGAGGGGTACTTGCCCAGAGGTGGGTCTGGAGGGGTACCTGCCCAGAGGTGGATTTGGAGGGGCTCCTGGCCAGAGGTGGATCTGGAGGGGTACCTGCCCAGAAGTGGGTCTGGAGGGGTACCTACCCAGAGGTGGATCTGGAGGGGTACCTGCCCAGAGGTGGATCTGGAGGGGCTCATGGCCAGAGGTGGATCTGGAGGGGTACCTGCCCAGAGGTGGATCTGGAGGGGCTCATGGCCAGAGGTGGATCTGGAGGGGTACCTGCCCAGAGGTGGGTCTGGAGGGGCTCATGGCCAGAGGTGGATCTGGAGGGGCTCATGGCCAGAGGTGGATCTGGAGGGGCTCATGGCCAGAGGTGGACCTGGAGGGGCTCCTGGCCAGAGGTGGATCTGGAGGGGTACCTGCCCAGAGGTGGATCTCGTTCCTCCTGTCCATTAGTTGCCCCCCCACCCCACCACCGCACTACAGGACGAGCAGCCAATGAATAGTACGAGTGGTGCTGCATGCACGACTGCATCAGTAAAATGATCAGGCAGGACAAATATCACAAGCTCTTTAATGTCAGTAAGTCCTGTTGCAGAAATGTTGGTAAAGAAGGAAAACTATCAGTTAGTTGAATATTTTGGGTTCCTGATTTTAGTATGAAAACCCACCTATGAACCCGATGATCAATCTCTTGATGTGATGTTTGTAGTTTGAACAACTGGATGAAATCACCTCTGTGACAACTACCTATCTGTGCCCAAATTGTCAGCCATGTTTTCTACATTACAACAGTGACGACAGCTCAAAAGTACTTCCCTGGCTGTAAAGGGCTTTGGGACTAAAGGTCATGAAAGGCGCTATATTAACATAAGTTCTTTCTTTACTCGGCTGACCCTGTGGCTCGTTGGGTCGGGGAGAGAGAGAGATTAAAGGAAGGAAGTTAATGAATGCTGTAACAACACAGGATATACATTAAAACGGGTCACGTTCCTTCCGTGGACTCCAAGCACCTGTGACACCGCACTGCTCCATTTCATCCCCTCCCCCCAGACTTAATATTAATCATATCCCTTTCCTGCTTATTCCATGGCAAAGATATATCTCCAGGTGCTCTGTACAAATACAAGTTGTTTTATTGATTTTGTTATTGCCACTTTGCCAGCTGCTTTATTATTCCTGTACATTTTGTAAACTTTATGCATTTTAATAGATTAACTTGCAGAGATTATTGTGGTCCAATAGTTGTGGTACTACCAAATCAGAGCCCAAATCTCAGCATGGGAAATTGTGAAATAAAATGTTTTAAATCTGGGTAATTTATGGGCTGGCACCAGACAAAGG
Organism: Pristiophorus japonicus; assembly: GCF_044704955.1. Lineage (NCBI taxonomy): Eukaryota > Metazoa > Chordata > Chondrichthyes > Pristiophoridae > Pristiophorus > Pristiophorus japonicus. The sequence goes on along the minus strand of NW_027253544.1, from coordinate 207,511 downwards.
ACCATGAAAGCTGCTGGATTGTCATTAAAAAGCCAACTGATACAATAATGTCCTTCAGGGATGGACGTGCTACCTCTAACTGTTCTGACCTACACGTGACTCCAGTCCCACACGACATTGCTGACTCAATGCAACCGGCAACTAAGGCTGGGCATTGAATATTCCTCATCAGTACCACACATACCCCAGAACAAATAGATAAACCAGTTATATAGCAGTTTCCAGAAAAGCACTTCACAGCCAATGAAATCATTTTGACTTATAGCCACTTATTTATGAAAACACAGCAGCCAATTTGTGCACAGCAAGCTCCCACAAACAGCAATGAGATAAACGTTCAGACAATTTGTTTTAGTAATGTTGGCTGAGTGACAAATATTGTCCGGGACAGCGGGAGGTCCAAATCGCGGTGGGACAGCGGGAGGTCCAAATCGTGTCACAGCACCTTTTATATCCCATGAACAGACAAAGCCTCAATTTAATGTCTCAATCAACAGGCATCACACCCGATAACACCACACTCACTCGGTACTGTATTGAACTACCAGCTTACTCCTCACGAACCGATATAGAGGCCCTGATATCTACACGGAGGCTGAACATGGACAGAAAACGCGGTAAGAGCAGGACACTTGGGTCCAGCTGAACTTAACGGCGAGACCCCATTACATTGGCCTGGAAATCCCGGCCTCCCCAGGTCCGTACGGAGTGTGTACGGACCCGGGAATGCATCGCAAACGTCGGTTTTCAGCGCACAATGCGCATGCGCTGAAAAACGGGTTTTCCGATCTGTCAAGGCTTGACAGATCATCCGCATCTCGGGAGCGAGGACATTTGCTTGGGCAAGACTGTGGGATTTACCCATATCTTGCCCAGCAAATGTCCTCAAAACTCTTGCACCTGATAAAAGCAGGTGCATAGCCTACTGTTACAGGCATAAGAGTTTTAAAGCACAAAAATATAATAAAATTTTAAAAACACATTTTATTGTTAAAAACCCTGCCCACCAAGGTAAGTTTATTTTTAACCCTAATTACAAAACTTTTTTAAAAAATCGGAAAAATCTTTTTTTTCTAATGCATTTTTAAGTTTAATTTCAATTAATTTTAATTATGTGAGGTGTGTTTTTAAATTTTTTATTATGGTGTTTATTGTGTTTGTTTTTTCTCATTAATAGCAATGAGAACTGGTAGATACGGAGTTCTCATTGCTATTAATGAGCAAGTTGTGGAATATTGTACCTGATTGGGTGAGCAGTCACATGTGACTGCACCTTCTGTGAGGGAACCTGGAGGACGAGAGCACCTTTTGCAGCACGGGATGAGAAGGCTTCCCTAACGCAATCCCATGCTCCTCCGGGACCACCAGGTACATTCGTAGAAATTTTTCAGGTCGGACGCCTCCACCCGCAATTTCTGGCCCAATGTAATTCCATGTCCTGCCCGGCAGCTGGACACATGGACAGCCTGGTCAGCGGTAGGGAGGGAACAGCAGCGGCAACACTTGGTCGGTCCACGGCAACCCGGAGGGAGAGAGATGGACAGGTTGTGATCTGGAGGGGCTGAGAGAGGCCACAGGCAACCCGTGCAGCAACAGTACATTTTAAATCAGGCTCCCAATTGCACTGTGGGAGCCTGATTTAAATACCTTAATAAAGTGTCCTGCCGCTCCAGGGCAGGATGCTTGGAGACCACAATAACCCTCCCCTTCTTGCGTGGTATGTTGGGGACGTGTTCCTAGTATTTAACTCTTGAACACACCTCTCCTGCTCAACGTGGAAGGCAAAAATATCAAAGTCTGGCTCAGATTTCACCCTCTATTCTGTAGGCATAACTCCGTATTGTTACTGGAAAAGAAACAGTTTGTGTAACATAAATAAGATGCTTGTATGGTAACATAGTTGGGAATAAAAGCAATATAATGTAAAAGGTACTTACCGGTTACATTCAGCCGGGTTCCATTTCCATAGATTGTTCCCCAAATACCACAAATATAGACAGTGCTGTCTCTGTGCTGCACGCCTCTGATGGTCAGAATGTAGCTGTTAATGGAAACATCTCTGGAAAGCTCAAACTGTTTAAAGAAGCCATTGTTTTGTTAAACCTCGCCAGCTACAGAAAGAGTCAATAAAGGTTTGCTTTTCCCAATTGATGGGTGGTACCAGTGTACAGTATATTTATCCACATGGTCATTCACATTGCTGCTCTCCAGGGCACAGCGAAACTACACCATCCCATCTTCGAGCATCGTCACAACTTCTGGGGACTGGATAAGAACCGGACTTGCCTTTAGACCCGTGAATAGTAAATAACTGATGATCAGAACAGATGAGGAACCACAAGATATAATCAGTGCTCAACAGGTCGAGGGCAGGTCGAGACAGGGGCCCGGTTTGTGAGCAAATAGCAGAGAGGGGTTGGGGACTGGAACAGTGGGTTAGAGGCAGGCCTGAAGGCAAAACGTCACAAAGCATTTTAATCAACAGCAGGGCTTTTTTATTGGGAGTTTGAAATATTTAAAATTTTTATGCCAGTTACGTTTTCATTTGTAAAAGTATTTTAAGTGAGTTGATCGGTTTACTACTTGTACTTTTTTATTGTTAAAACTGCTGTTTCCCGTAGTTATGAAGTTACGTGAATGTTACTAAAAGGAGAAAAGGAGAAAACAAAATTTGATGCTCGTGTTCCCAGCAAAACCGCTACTCTCTCCCTCCCTGGTGATTCTCCGGTACAGCTCCCACCTTCCCTTCATTAAGTCGAATGAGGTGAGGGGAGGGGTCAGCAGCTGGATGGCCTCCCAGATTCTCAACTATGGAAGTGTTGCTGGCTGAAGTGTGGACCACTAAGGGGCACAATGGACATATATGTTAGAGGGATCATCAAATGAGGCCATATGGGTCGAACTGAAAAGTTAAAAAGGGACGATCACACGGCTGGGAGTGTATTATTGACCCCCAAACAGTGGGAGGGAGATAGAGGAGCAAATATGTAGGCAAATTATTGTGAAGTCCAAAAACCAAAGGGTAGTAATAGTCGGGGATTTTAACTATCCAAATATTGATTGGGACAAATTTAGTGTGAAGGCTATAGAGGGTGCGGAATTCTTGAAATGCATTCAAGAGAACTTTTTTTAGTCAGTCTGTAGCAAGCCCAACACGAGAGGGGGCTGACTTGGATTTAGTTTTGGGGAATGAAGCTGGGCAGGTTGAAGGGGGGGAGAGCACCAGTGCCAGTGACTATAATTCAGTCAGATTCAAGTCGGTTACGGATAAGGACAAGGATAGGCCTGGAATAAAAGTTCCAAATTGGGGAAAAGCTAATTTTGTTAAGTTAAGGAGTGATTTGGCCAAAGTGGACTGGAAACAGCTACTTGTGGGTAAATCAGTATCGGAACAGTGGGAGTCATTTAAGGAGGAGATCTGGATGGCTCAGGCCAAATATGTGCCCTTAAAGAAAAAGGCTGGGAAAAATAATTCTCGAACCCCCTGAATGTCTAGGGACTTACAGGGGAGGATTAAGAAAAAAAGGGATGCTTATGTCATATACCAACGGCTAAATACTTTAGAATCTTTAGAGGAATATAGAAAGAGGCAAAATTAAAAAGGATATTAGGAATGCTAAGAGAGAGCATGAGAAATTCTTGGCTGGTAAAATTAAGGAAAACCCCAAGATCTTCTATCAATATATTAAGAGTAAGAGGGTAACTAAAGAAAGAGTAGGGCCTATTAGAGACCATGAGGGTAATCTTTGTGTGGAGGCGGAAGATGTTGATAAGGTTCTTAACGAATACTTTGCATCTGTTTTCACAAAGGAAAGGGGTAATGCAGATACTGCTATCGAGGAGGAGTGTGATATTCTGGATGAAATAAATGGAGTGAGAGGGGAAGTATTAAAGGATTTAACAGCTTTGAAAGTAGATAAGTCCCCAGGCCCGGATGAAATGCATCCCAAGCTGTTGAGCGAAGTAAAGGAGGAAATAGCAGGGGCCTTGACCATCATTTTCCAGTTGTCTTTGGATCTGGGCATGGTGGCGGAGGATTGGAGGACTGGTAATGTAGTACCCTTGTTTAAGGGAAAAAGGGATAGGCCGAGTAATTACAGGCCTGTCGGCCTAACCTCAGTGGAGGGAAAATTATTGGAGAAAATCCTGAAAGACAGGATAAATCTGTATTTGGAAAGGCAAGAATTAATTAGGGACAGTTAGCACGGATTTGTTAAGGGAAGATCGTGTATTACTAACCCAATTGAATTTTTTGAGGAGGTAACCAAGAGGGTCGATGAGGGTAGTGCGTACGATGTAGTATATATGGACTTTAGCAAAGCTTTTGATAAGGTCCCACATGGTAGACTAGTCATGAAGGTTAAAGCCCATGGGATACAGTGGCAAGTTGGATCCAAAATTGGCTTGGAGGTAGGAAGCAAAGGGTAATGGTTGATGGATGCTTTTGTGAGTGGAAGGTTGTTTCCAGTGGGGTTCCGCAGGGCTCAGTAGTGGGACCGTTGCTTTTTGTGGTATATATCAATGATTTAGATTTGAATATAGTGAGCATGATTAAGAAGTTTGCTGACGACACGAATATTGGCTGTGTGGTTGATAATGAAGAGGAAAGTCATGGGCTGCAGGAGGATATCAGTCTACTAGTCAGATGGGCAGAGCAGTGGCAAATGGAATTCAATTCAGAGAAGTGTGAGGTGATGCACTTTGGGAGGGCTAATAAGCAAAGGGTATACACATTAAGTGGTAGGTCACTTAATAGTGTGGATGAACAAAGGGACCTTGGAGTGTTTGTCCACAAATCCCTGAAAGTAGCAGGCCAGGTGGATAAGGTGGTTAAGAAGACATACAGAATGCTTGCCTTTATTTCCCGAGGCATAGAATATAAGAGCAGCGAGGTTATGCTTAAATTGTATAATACTTTGGTTAGGCCACAGCTGGAGTAGTGTGCGCAGTTCTGGTCACCGTATTATAGGAAGAACGTGATTGTACTAGAGAGGGTGCAGAAGAGATTTACTAGGATGCTGCCTGGAATGGAGAATCTTAGTTATGAGGACAGATTGGATAGGCTGGGTTTGGTCTCATTGGAACAAAGGAGGTTGAGAGGAAACATCATCGAGGGGTACAAAATATTGAGGGGCCTGGACATAGTGGATAGTAAGGGCCGATTTCCATTGGTGGAGGGGTCTATTACGAGGGGGCATAGGTTTAAGGTGGATGGTGGAAGGTTTAGAGGGGATTTGAGGGGGGCTTTTTTACGCAGAGGGTTGAGAGGATCAGTAACTCGCTGCCTGGAAGGGTGGTGGATGCAGAAACCCTCACCACTTTTAAGAGATGGTTGGATGGGCACTTAAAGTGCAGTAACCTGCAGGGTTACGGACCTCGAGCTGGTAATTGGGATTAGACTGAAGTATACTGGTAGAAAGCCCCAAGGTAAAAGCACGGTAACAAATTGACCATAAAGTATTAAGACGACTGGCTTGTAACAAAACCCAGTCACGTTAACACCAGATTGAGGCCTTGGGAATTGTACAACAAGATGTTGTAGCTATCTGTACAAGATATGGTGAAATGTAATTTTCTAAGAATGCAGACACACAATGATTTAGTTCGAAGAATGCTGAGCTGCAGACTTTGCCTGTACGATAAGCTTGTGAGAATAAAGTATAAAAGACTGTAGCAGATGATTCCCCGGCGGAGTCGGATCCAAGAGCAATCTTGGAAGGTTCTCTCCAGGCCTGCGAATAAAGACCGTTGTGAACCACCTACCGAAGTCTGACGTCTCTACCCGAGTGTCGATCTTGTCTATCACTTGGTCTGCTCCTCGGTCACCACAGACTGGATGACCTTTTGTTGGACGGAGCAGATATAATGCTAAGTACTGCAGGGAATCGAATACGGCCAGGGTGATCTCCTGGACTAGTTTCGATCGCCTGGATGGGTCGGAGAGGAATTTTCCCAGATTTTTTTCTCCCTAAATTGGCCTGGGTTTTTAAATCTGGTTTTTGCCTCTCCCAGGAGATCACATGGCTCCGGTTGGGTTGGAGTGTGGAATGTTTCAGTATAAGGGTAGTGAGGCGGACTGGTTGCTCTTTGCCTGTGTCATTGTTCACAAGTTTATATGTAACCTTTAGGGCTGCTGACCATGGGCCGTGCGGCTCTCTGTCGGCCGGCGCGGACGCGATGGGCCAAAATGGCCTCGTTCTGTGCTGTAAATTTTTATGTTTCTACTTACCTGAACGTGGAACTGGGAAAGGAGCAGGAATCCTTCTCCTGGTGCCACATTAACAGATACACGAGCCGCAGTAAGCCGCTCTCCCCCCCGGCAAGCCGCCTCTGCGATCACCGCCACTTGCTCTCCAGACCTCCCTTGATCACCGCCCATCTTGCTCCAACCACCCGATCATCACCGCTCCACCTCTCCTGTGATAACCACCATCACCCCCTCCACGATCACCAGGTGTACCTCCCCAACCCTGTTATCACCATCACCCCCACCCTGATCATCACTGCTCCTGCTCCCCACCTCCCCCCATGAACACCTCCACTCCCATCACCCCGAGACCCAGTATCGAACCCTGCACCCACCACGCGCCCCAAAACGGGTACGCCTGAATTTCTAGGCCTCTCAGACTGCAGACCGGTTATCAGCATGTAGGGAAGAATCACACTGACTGAGCACCTTCAATCTGGCTTCTTTTCGATAACTCCTCACGAGCATAAGAATAAAATTCCCACCATCATTATTCCTGCTCATTTATTTTGGGTGAGCGACACCTTGAAATGGCTGTGCGGCCCATTCAAATTTCCGTGCACGTGCCGTTTTTCCATTTGAAAGCAGCCACTAATGGCAAAAGTCCTGATTAGTACTTCCCTGATTCAAAGACACCAATAGGCAAGCAAAATAATGGCAACTCTCAACAGCTGTACATTACATGGCCTTGTCAATGCTCTATCCGCCTCAGGAATACCTTCTTACCTCCTGTACGGTCACTTATAGTGGTGAGATGTACTTGGGGCAGAGGTTTGGGAAAATGGATCGGGGGAGCAGCCATTCCCATTAGACAGGTGGGCTCCTGACAGACTTCAAAGGAGTCTGGTGCTTTTTTGGGAATATAATTCAGGGGCACTTTTGTTGCAGTAGACTTGAGGCAGTCGCCCGAGAACTCAATTTACTCTGTTTATCGCCCTAAATTAGCTGATTATTTGGAGGAAATCATACAGCGTATCACCACAAACGAAATTAAAAGCTGCGACACCCAGAAAGAGGAAAACACCATTTCTAGATTCCCCGATACGGAGAAACATCCTCTCTGCATCGACCCTGTCGAGCCCCCTCAGAATCTTATACGTTTCAATAAGATTACCTTTAATTCTTCTAAACTCCAAAGAGTCCAGGCCCAAACTGCTCAACCTTACTACACAAGATAACCCCTTCATCTCGGGAATCAATCTGGTGCACCTTCTCTGAACAGCCTCCAATCCTTAAATACGGAGACCAAAACTGTACGCAGTACTCCAGGTGTGGCTTCACCAACGCCCTGTGCCCTTCCAGAAGGACTTCCATACGTCATCGCTGGTTGCTCAGCGGCCCGAGCCACTAGCCGCGGGGGCAGCGTGCCATGATAGCGCCGCCACAAACTCCGGGCAATTTCCTGGGAGCCGATATCACCCAGTGCGCCCCCCACCCCCGGCCAAAAAGTATTTCACGCTCAGTTAGCAACCCCCGGGGCTCCCACGGGCGGGAAAAAGGGGAAATTCCGACGGCCAATTCCTGTTCATTCACACACTGTCTCCTGTTACCGTCCATGGTCCACAGGTGGCTCAATGTCACTTCACTTCCCCACATTGTTGTCACAGCTCCAATACAAGCGATCATATTGGGAGCTGGGTTGAAAGGATTGGCCCCACGTTCTCAGCCAGGACTGAGAGCCTGTGTGCTGCAGGAGGGAAGAGGGAGTTGTCCCATAGAAACAAAGAAAATAGGTGCAGGAGTAGGCCATTCGGCCCTTCGAGCCTGCACCACCATTAGATCATAGTTGATCATTCCCTCAGTACCCCTTTCCTGCTTTCTCTCCATACCCCTTGATCCCTTTAGCCATAAGAGCCACATCTAACTCCCTCTTGAATATATCCAACGAACTGGCATCAACAACTCTCTGCGGTAGAGAATTCCACAGGTTAACAACTCTGAGTGAAGAAGTTTCTCCTCATCTTAGTCCTAAATGGTCTACCCCTTATCCTAAGACTGTGTCCCCTGGTTCTGGACTTCCCCAACATCGGGAACATTCTTCCCGCATCTAACCTGTTCTGTCAGAATCTTATGTTTCTATGAAATCCCCTCTCATCCTTCTAAACTCCAGTGAATAGAGGCCCAGTCGATCCAGTCTCTCCTCAGATGTCAGTCCTGCCATCCCAGGAATCAGTCTGGTGAACCTTCGCTGCACTCTGTCTGTAAAGTCCTTACTCTACAGTATGAAACCACACGAGGCACATTCTGGGGACAAGGTCACTCTGACCGTAACTCTTTATTCACAGGACTCCAAAGACGCTGAACCTGCGTGGGACCTCCCTCTTTATACCTGTGTGTTCAGGTAAGGAGTGTCTCCCACTAGTTCACCCCTTGTGGTCAAGGTGTGCATCTAGGTTGAGTGTATCCAGTAATACAGTGGTGTTACATTCTGGTTACATACATGACACCCTCAATAGCAAGAACGTCCCTTCTTCAGATTACAAGATCAAAACTGAACACAATATTCCAGGTGAGGCCTCACCAAGGCCCTGTACAACTGCCCCTATACTCAAATCCCCTAGATATGAAGGCCAACATACCATTTGCCTTCTTCACCGCCTGCTGTACCTGCATGCCAACTTTCAATGACTGATGCACCATGACACCCAGGTCTCGTGCCGGAGGCGGGTGGGGAGAGGCTGAGGGCCGGGGCCGGCCTGCAGTGAGCTGGGGGCGGGTGGGGAGAGGCTGGGGGCCGGGGCCGGCCTGCAGTGAGCTGGGGGGCGGGCGGGGAGAGGCTGAGGGCCGGGGCCGGCCTGCAGTGAGCTGGGGGGCGGGCGGGGAGAGGCTGAGGGCCGGGGCCGGCCTGCAGTGAGCTGGGGGGCGGGCGGGGAGAGGCTGAGGGCCGGGGCCGGCCTGCAGTGAGCTGGGGGGCGGGCGGGGAGAGGCTGAGGGCCGGGGCCGGCCTGCAGTGAGCTGGGGGCGGGTGGGGAGAGGCTGGGGGCCGGGGCCGGCCTGCAGTGAGCTGGGGGCGGGTGGGGAGAGGCTGGGGGCCGGGGCCGGCCTGCAGTGAGCTGGGGGCGGGCGGGGAGAGGCTGAGGGCCGGGAAGGGCCTGCAGTGAGCTGGGGGGCGGGCGGGGAGAGGCTGAGGGCCGGGAAGGGCCTGTAGTGAGCTGGGGGGCGGGCGGGGAGAGGCTGAGGGCCGGGAAGGGCCTGTAGTGAGCTGGGGGGCGGGCGGGGAGAGGCTGAGGGCCGGGAAGGGCCTGTAGTGAGCTGGGGGGCGGGCGGGGAGAGGCTGAGGGCCGGGGCCGGGGCCGGGGCGGGGGCCGGGGCCGGCCTGCAGTGAGGGGGGGGCGGGCGGGGAGAGGCTGAGGGCCAGGGCCGGCCTGCAGTGAGCTGGGGGCGGGTGGGGAGAGGCTGGGGGCCGGGGCCGGCCTGCAGTGAGCTGGGGGGCGGGCGGGGAGAGGCTGAGGGCCGGGGCCGGCCTGCAGTGAGCTGGGGGCGGGTGGGGAGAGGCTGGGGGCCGGGGCCGGCCTGTAGTGAGGGGGGGGGCGGGCGGGGAGAGGCTGAGGGCCGGGAAGGGCCTGTAGTGAGCTGGGGGGCGGGCGGGGAGAGGCTGAGGGCCGGGGCCGGGGCCGGCCTGCAGTGAGGGGGGGGGCGGGCGGGGAGAGGCTGAGGGCCGGGAAGGGCCTGTAGTGAGCTGGGGGGCGGGCGGGGAGAGGCTGAGGGCCGGGAAGGGCCTGTAGTGAGCTGGGGGGCGGGCGGGGAGAGGCTGAGGGCCGGGGCCGGGGCCGGGGCGGGGGCCGGGGCCGGCCTGCAGTGAGGGGGGGGCGGGCGGGGAGAGGCTGAGGGCCGGGGCCGGGGCCGGCCTGCAGTGAGGGGGGGGGCGGGCGGGGAGAGGCTGAGGGCCGGGGCCGGGGCCGGCCTGCAGTGAGCGGGGGGCGGACCCGGGCGGGGGATGGATGGATGGGGTTAGGGGGGAGTGGGCTCCAGGGGCCGAGGTGGTGCGGGGGGGGGGAGTGTGTGGCGGCAGTGGGCTGGAGGAGGCAGTGAGCGGGGCGGGGCGGGGCGGGGATAAACTCCCTCCAACACTCCCCAGTCAGGGCAGTAACTGCGGCCAATGGCAATGAACCATGACACTGCAGGCCCTCAGCCTCTGCCCCCCGGCCCCGGCCCCGGCCCCGGCCCTCAGCCTCTCCCCGCCCGCCCGGGCCCGGGCTCAGCCTCCGCTCACCGGCCGCCATCGCCTCCAACCGTGGCGCCGCTCCGCTGTTCCCGCCTCATCCACTCGCCATTCTGATTGGTCCCCAGCGCCGCGCGGGGCGGGGCGGGGCCGGTGGGCGGGGCCCCCGCGCGGGGCGGGGACGGTTGGGCGCGCGGGAAGTTTGAACCGGATGACCCAAATATACAAACAAACCATTTGTGGTCAATCACAGCATGAGAAGGAATAGAAGCGGGAAATCAAATCAATGAGTTGTGTGCAGCAACAATCCTGAAAGGAAGTGTGAGCTTGGACAGATAAACAAGGGCAAGGAGCAGCTTTAAATACGGCCAAAAGATAAAGTCTGTCAATGCTGGGAGTGTGGGGCTTACTGAGGGAATGAGAAACAATGGTGGCACGGATTTAACAGCACTGACAAACCTGGCTGGGAATTGTGCAGGAGTGCAACATAAACACATCAGATTGCAATGTTTTCAGGAGGGGCAGAACAGGAGCAAGAGTGCAAGACAGGGTGAAGGAGGGAATAGATTCTGCAGGGAGCTGATGTGCACAAAAAATAAGTTCAGACAAAAAAAGACAACAGCAGAAAAGAACCGAGATATAAGGAAAGTTGCGGGGGACCTCTCAACTCTTTACACCTTTAAGACTCTCCATAAAACCTACCTCTTTGACCGAGCTTGTGGAGCGCCTTGGGACATTTTACATTAAAGGCACTATATAAATACAAGTTGTTGTTGTTAAGGAGCATCTTGAAGGAGGAAAGAGAGGCGGAGAGGTTTAGGCAGGGAGTTCCAGAGCTTGGGGCCAGGCAACAGAAGGCACGGCCACCAATGGTGGAGCGATTATAATCCGGGATGTTCAGGAGGGCAGAATTAGAGGAGCGCAGACATCTCGAGGGGTTGTGGGGCTGGAGGAGATTACAGAGAAAGGGAGGGTGAGGCCGTGGAGAGATTTGAAAACAAGGATGAGAATTTTCAAATTGAGGCGTTGCTTAACTGGGAGCCAATGTAGGTCAGTGAGCTCAGGGGTGATGGGTGAGTGGGACTTGGTGCGACTTAGGACACGGGCTGCCGAGTTTTGGATGACCTCAAGTTTGTGCAGGATAGAATGTTTGAATATTCAAGAATAAAGGTAAAAAGACATGGATGAGGGTTTCAGCAGCGGATGAGCTGAGGCAGGGTCGGATACGATCGATGTTACAGAGTTGGAACTAGGTGGTCTTAGTTAAGCTGCAGATAAATGTTTGGAAGCTGATTTCCGGGTCAAATATGGCACCAAGGTTGTGAACAGCTTGGTTCAGCCTCAGACAGGACAGGGATGGAGTAAGTGGCTGGGGAACGGAGTTGGTGACGGGGACTGAAAACAATGGCTTTGGTTGTCCCACTATTTAATTGGAGAACATTTCTGTTCATCCAGTACGATATGTTGGATAGGCAGTCTGACAATTTAGAGACCGTGGCGGGGTGGAGAGAAGTGGTAGTGAGGTGAAGCTGGGAGTCGTCAGCGTATGTGTGGAAACTGGCGCTGTATTTTTGAATGATGTTGCCAATGTAGATGATAAATAGGAGGGGGCCAAGGATAGATCCTTGTGGGGGGGAACCAGAGTTAACGGTGCAGGAGTAGGAAGAGAAACTATTCTCTGGCAACGGTTAGATAGATAAGATTGAAACCAGATGAGTGCAGTCCCACCCAGCTGGTCAACGGTGGAGAGGGTTTGGAGGATGGATTGGTAAATCATGTCAAAGTCTGCGGACAAGTCAAGAAGAACAACATAAAGACATTACGGTTACAATGTACAACGTCACAGGAGATTGGCTAATTTTAAAAAAAGAACCTTGTCTTGTGCAATGAGGATTGGGCGGATTGTACACTGGGTGTCAGCTCACAACAGCAGTTTTACGCAAGTTGAAAATCTTACGTATTTGATTCAATGTATTTTTTAACGTATGTGTTGATGTTAGATGAAGAAACCAGATGTGAATTGGTTTGCCTGGGCCTGTCATAGCTACTGCTGATTGCACATCTTAATTTGTAGTTTTTGGAGCTTCGTGTTTTGGTGTTTTTCATTCCTGCTTGTTACCTGCTGATTCTCACGTTCTCCACCTGTGCAGTTGTGATCTGTTGGTGGTTGATGAATATGAAATTTAATCCTATCGGCTGGGAGAACTTTGCATATGAGAAGGTGTGACAGCCAAAGTGTGACACAGGAAATGTGACAGTCAAACAGGAAATGCATCCTGTGCACCATTTTTAATAGGTTGCCAGTGGATGTCCTGTGTTACTCACAATAAGTCAGAGAATGCTCTGTTTTATGGAGCAATATACATGAACCTTTCGTTAACTTCAATTAGCGATTCATTTTAAAGTGGCTTTTCTCCCTACGACTGACGGTAGTTTCAAGCTGGTGACCATGTAGATGGCAAATGCCCTGGTTACTGGTCGTTTATTTCAGTCTAGTTTTAAATAGTATCCATGAGCTGAGCATTGAGAGATTGTACAGGGAGGTGCCACAGTAACCAACAGGAAGCTTACTTCATTGTAGAAAGAGACAGAACATGGGCATTTTAAAACAGGTCACTTATTAACGTTGGGTGGGGCCGAAATTGCCCCTTCCGATAAAGCCTCTTGCTGCCTGAAAGCAGCGGCTATGGGGCGGCGCGGAATGGCCGGGGACTCACGGCGGACTGGCCGATGTTCGCGGCATTGCCCTCAAAGGTTTTTGCTGCATTGTGAAGATCCGCCCCGCTCCAGCAGATGCGTCGTTAACGATGTCATCCGAGCGCGCACCGCATCGGACCCGCCCCGGAAGGTAAATTCATTCAAAAAGTCTTCCAGCCGCCTGTCGATGCCAACGACAGTTTTTTGGGTCGGTACACAGTGCTAACTCAAGACCACCAGCAGCCTTTAAAAGCGTGTTGCATGTAGCAGCATTCTGCACTGACCCTCCCACACCAGATATTGGGTGAAATGGAGAGAAGGCAGGGTGCACAGAAGGCAGATGCTTGCCAGCAGCAGGCTGCAGAGGGTGAGGAGCAGCAAGAGCATGAAGGAGAAGGCAATGAGGCAGCTGCCATCGGAAGACGTGAACATAGACATGGCGGGGAGAAGGCCCTATCGTCCAAGGGTGTACAGACAGCAGTTCTCATACATGGACCTGACGGATGACCAGTGTCTCCGGAGACTTCGATTCCTGTGCAATCTCCTGCAGCCAGACCTCCAGCCTCGAACAAAGTTGAGGACAGTGCTGACCGTTGCATCCAAGGTGACCATAGCACTCCATTTCTATGCGACTTGATCATTCCAAGCTGCTGCAGTAGACATCTCGAACATTTCACATTTCACCGCGCGTAGCTCCATCATTAAGTGACAGATGCTCTCTATAAGAGAAGGAGGGACTAGTTATCCTTCCCGATGAGCAGGGACAAACAGTTGGTGTGGAGACCAGATTCGTGAGGTGTGCGGGCTTCCCCAGGGTTCAGGGTGCCATTGACTGCACCCACGTCGCAATGAGGGCACCACAGAACAATCCCGAGATCTTCAGAAACTGCAAGGGATTCCACTCCCTCAATGTGCAGCTGGTGTGTGACACCCCACCACAAAATCATGGCAGCTGATGCCTGGTATCCTGGCAGCAGCCTCGTTGCTTTCATCCAGCGCCAGAGCGGTGCGCCTGACGTGTTTGTTGGACCAAGCCAAGGTTGCGGCTGGGTCCTTGGAGACAAGGGCTACCCACTGTGCACTTGGCTGCTGACTCCCCTTCACAACCCCAGGACTGCTGTGCAGCAAGCCGGCAATGACTCTCATTCAGCCACCAGCTGCTTCATTGATCAGTGCATCAGAATCCTTAAACAGAGGTTCCGTTGCCTGGATCACTCTTCCAGTACTCGCCTGAGCGGGTCTCCCTATTCGTGGTTGTCTGATGCATGCTTCATAACCTGGCAATCATGAGGGCACAACCATTGGAGGACGAGGCACCAGTATCAGCTGAGGAGGAGGACCAGGAGGAGGAGGACCAGTACCAGTACCAGGAGGAGGAGGAGGCACAGGAGCACGATGCACAGAAGGAGGAGGAGGTGCAGGAGGAGGACCAGGATGCGGGTCGCTGGCCAAGCTGGAGGCAGCGTCGTCATCCAAACCCTGCAAGGGAAGTGCAAAACCGTCTCATTGTTGCTCGTTTCTGATGAGTTCATGCGCACTTCACCCTTCACCTGTGCATCTCCATGGCCAACCCAATGAGCCCTCTCACACATCATTGCCCACAGGGAAATGAGACACCTGCACAGATATTGAAACACAAAATAAAGATTTATTACACAAGAAAGAATGGTGCAAAAAAACATACACCATCAATTATCATCCTTGTGCATTTGCTTATTCTTACACAAACCTATTCTTGAACTATGCCCCAGTGTCTCGCCTGTGGCTGCATCATGCGTCTGGGAAGGCTGCTGTGTTTCAGGTGTAGAAGCTGCAGATGTCCTTCTAGGACGCCCTCGACCAGCTCTTTCCCTGGAAGTGCCAGCTGCAGACTGCACCGCATCCTCCTCGGTGCATTCAGTCAGGATTGGCTGGGGCGATTCCATGCTTGATGGCAATGGCGGACTGAGAGGTCTCAGCTCAGGACTACTGAGAAAGCACATCAGAATCCTGGTCCGAGGAGCCTGCTCCACTCCCCCGGGGCAGCACCTCACCATCCCCACCAATCAGCTGGAGCACAGGTCAGTGGTGTGGCACGACACCGGAAGTTCCCCGTGGACCGTGGTGGACCCAGCCGCGATGGCAACAGTCAGATCTCGCTTGGCATCCAGCTGAGACTGCATGAGAGCAGATACAGTCTCGATGCCACCAGAGACTACAGCAGTAAGATGCTTCGTAAGACAGCAGCATGAGCCTGGAGCAGCTGAGGGAGAGTTAAACATCAGCGTCTCCGGGACAACGGAGGCAGCGCGAGCCTGGTGCACCTGTTCGGCATGTGGCGTGGGTAATGGTGGCGGCCACTCTGACTTCTCCCACGATCCTTCGAGAAGCTAAAATGGAGCAGGACCCCAGCATGTTTCATCCCATTCCCTCATCACACCTCAGATCTCCCACCACCTCTCCTGAAGGCACTGCTCAGTGCCGAGCTTACAGCTCACACCCCACTATAGGCAATTAGGCCCATACAGTAGTGCCTGGTCTCCAATCGTCTCAGACCACCTTGCCACTGGACCAAGACCTTGCTCTGCTAAGCCCGTGTGGTAGCCGGTGTTCGGTGGCCACCCCACCGTAAAAAAACTCACGCACATGTATCTTCCACCCTTCAAATGAAGTTTGGGACTTGGAATGTCCGGCCCCTCATGGACAACCCCAACAGCGACAGACTGGAATGCCGCACCGCCATAAATGCCCGGGAACTTAGAGGCTTCGATATCGACAGTGCCGCCCGAAGCAGATCCAGTGAGTAGGGGAAGGCCAGATCAAAGAACAAGGTGGAGGTTACACCTTCTTCTGGGAAGGCAAATGGTACAGGGCTGTAGTGATACCCGCCCTCCTATATGCTCAGGAGACGTGGACCATATACAGTACAGACCTCAAATCGCTGGAGAAATACCACCAACGATGTCTCCGCAAGATCCTGCAAATCCCCTGGGAGGACAGACGCACCAACATCAGTGTTGTCAATCAGGCCAGCTTCGAAGCACTGACCACATTCGACCAGCTCCATTGGGCAGGCCACATTGTCCGCATGTCCGACACAAGACTCCCAAAGCAAGCGTTGTACTCTGAACTCCGACACAGCAAGTGAGCCCCAGGTGGGCAGAGGAAACATTTCAAGGGCACCCTCAAAGCCTCCTTGATAAAGTGCAACATCCCCACTGACACCTGGGAATCCCTGGGCAAAGATTGCCTTAAGTGGAGGAAGAGCATCCGGAAGGGCGTTGAGCACCTCGAGTCTCGTCACCGAGAGTGTGCAGAAAACAAGCGCAGGCAGCGGAAGGAGCGTGCGGCAAACCAGTCCCACCCACCCTTTCCTTCAATAACTGTCTGTCCCACCTGTGACAGAGACTGTAATTCCCCTATTGGACTGTTCAGTCACCTGAGAACTCACTTCTAGAGTGGAAGCAAGTCTTCCTCGATTTTGAGGGACTGCCTATGATGATGATATTGCCTGTTTTGAACAAAATTAAAAACAGTTATCTGCAGTAATCTCGTGTAAAATGTGACAATTCAGACATTGAGTTTATCCCGGGCATATCTGAGCCATACAGCCATAACTACACTAAATCTAACTGAATTATGATCACTAACACCAAAATGCTCTCCCACTGATACCCCTACCATCTGTCCAGCATCATTCCATAAAACTAAGACCAGAACCGCCCCTCTCTTGTTGGGCTTGCTACGACTGACTAAAAACGTTCTGCTGAATGCATTTTATGAATTCTGCACCCTCTGTACGTTTTACACTGATTCTATCCCAGTTCATGTTAGGGTAGTTGAAATCCCCTATTGTTTTTGCACTTCTCAAAAATGTGCTTATATTTGCTCTTGTATCTTCCTCTGACGATTTGGGGGTCTATAGTACACTCCCAGCAGTGTGATTGCCCCTTTTTTGTTCTTCAGTTCAACCCATAAGGCCTCATTTGATGATCTTTCTAACGTATTATCCCTCCTCACAGCTGTAATTGTTTCCAATATTGCGAGTACCCCTTCCATTTTTTATCCCCCTCTCTATCTCGTCTGAAAATCCTGTAACCAGGAATGTTTTGCTGCCATTCGTGGCAAGTAGAATCAGGGACAACCCAAAGATGTTTTATAAATACATTAAGAGCATGAGGATAACTAGAAAAGGAGTGGGGCCTATTAGATACCATAAAGTAAATCTGTGTGTGGAGGCAGAAGATGTGGGTATGATTCTTAATGAATATTTTGCATCTGTTTTCACAAAAGAGAGGAGCGATGAAGACTTTGCAATGAAGGAGGAGGAGTGTGAAATATTAGATGAGATAGACATTGTGAGAAAGGAAGTATTAAGGGGCTTAACAACTTTGAAAGGGGATAAATCCCCAGGCCCGGATGAAATGTATCCCTGTTAAGAGAAGCAAAAGAAGAAATAGCAGAGGCTCTGACCATCATTTTCCAATCCTCTCTGGCTACAGGTGTGGTACCAGAGGACTGGAGGATTGCTGATGTTGTACCTTTGTTTAAAAAGGGAGAAATGGATAGACCAAGTAATTACAGGCCAGTCAGTCTTAACTCAGTGTTGGGAAAAATCCTGAGGGACATGATAAATCTTCATTTGGAAAGACAGGGATTAATCAAGGATAGTCAGCACGGATTGGTTAAGGGAAGGTCATGTCTGACTTACTTGATTGAATTTTTTGAGGAGGTAACGAGGAGGGTCAAAGAGGACAGAGTGTATGATGTAGTGTATATGGATTTTAGCAAAGTTTTTGATAAGATCCCACATGACAGACTTGTCACGAAAGTAAAAGCCCATGGGATCCAGGGCAAAGTGGCAAGTTGGATCCAAAATTGGCTCATAGGCAGGAAGCAATGGGTAATGGTTGATGGGTGTTTTTGTGCCTGGAAGGCTGTATCCAGTAGGGGTCCGCAGGGCTCAGTGCTGGGTCCCTTGCTTTTTGTGGTATATATCAATGACTTGGTCTTGAATGTTGGGGGTATGATTAAGAGGTTTGTAGATGACACTAAAATAGGCTGTGTGGTTGATAATGAAGAAGCAAGCTGCGGATTGCAAGGCGATATCAATGTACTGGTCAGGCGGTTGGAACAGTGGAAAATGGATTCAATCCGGATAAGTGTGAGGTAATGCATTTGGGGAGGTCTAACAAGGCAAGGGAATACACAGTAACTGGTACGACACTGAAAAGTGTAGAGGAACAAAGGGACCTTGGAATGCAGGTCCACAGATCCCTAAAGGTAGTAGGCCAGGTAGATAAGGTGGTTAAGAAGACAGAGAGAATATTTGCCCTTGTTAGTCGAGGCATGGAATACAAGAGCTAGGAGGTTATGCTTGAACTGTAAAAGCACAGGTTAGGCCGCAGCTGGAGTACTGTGTGCAGTTCTGTCACCCCATTACAGGAAAGGAGGGTAGCTAATGTTACACCACTTTTTACAAAAGGAGAGAGAGAGAGAAAACGGGTAATTATAGACCAGTTAGCCTGACATCAGTAGTGGGGAAAATTTTGAATCAATTATTAAAGATGAAATAGCAGCGCATTTGGAAAGTAGTGACAGGATCGGGCCAAGTCAGCATTGATTTATGAAAGGGAAATCATACTTGACAAATCTTCTGGAATTTTTTGAGGATGTAACTAGTAGAGTGGAGAAGGGAGAACCAGTGGATGTGGTGTATTTGGACTTTCAAAAGGCTTTTGACAAGGTCCCATACAAGAGATTGGTGTGCAAAATTAGAGCAAATGGTATTGGGATAATGTATTAACGTGGATAGAGAACTGGTTGGCAGACATAAAGCAGAGAGTCGGGTTAAACGGATCCTTTTCTGAATGGCAGGCAGTGACTAGTGGGGTGCCGCAGGGCTCAGTGCTGGGACCCCAGCTATTTACAATATATATAAATGATTTACATGAAGGAATTGAGAGTAATATCTTCAAGTTTGCAGATGACACTAAGCTGGGTGGCGGTGTGAGCTGTGAGGAGCATGCTAAGAGGCTGCAGGGTGACTTGGACAGGTTAGGTGAGTGGGAAAATGCATGGCAGATGCAGTATAATGTGGATAAATGTGAGGTTAGCCACTTTGGTGGCAAAAACATGAAGGCAGAATATTATCTGAATGGCGGCAGATTAGGAAAAGGTGCAACGAGACTTGGGTGTCATGGTACATCAGTCATTGAAAGTTGGCATGCAGGTACAGCAGGTGGTGAAGAAGGCAAATGACATGTTGGCTTTCATAGCGAGGGGATTTGAGTATAGGAGCAGGGAGGTCTTACTGCAGTTGTACAGGGCCTTGGTGAGGCCTCACCTAGAATATTGTGTTCAGTTTTGGTCTCCTAATCTGAGGAAGGATGTTCTTGCTATTGAGGGAGTGGAGCGAAGGTTCACCAGACTGATTCCTGGGATGGCAGGACTGACATGAGGAGAGACTGGATCGACTGGGCCTCTATTCACTGGAGTTTAGAAGGATGAGAGGAGATCTCATAGAAACATATAAAATTCTGACGGGACTGGACAGGTTAGATGCAGGAAGAATGTTCCCGATGCTGGGGGAGTCCAGAACCAGGGGTCACAGTAAGGATAAGGGGTAAGCCATTTAGGACCGAGATGAGGAGAAATCTGTTCACTCAGAGAGTTGTTAACCTGTGGAATTCTCTACCACACAGAATTGTTGATGCCAGTTCGTTAGATATATTCAAGAGGGAGTTGGCCCTTACGGCTAAAGGGATCAAGGGATATGGAGAGAAAGCAGGAAAGGGGTACTGAGGTGAATGATCAGCCATGATCTTTTTGAATGGTGATGCAGGCTGGAAGGGCCAAGTGGCCTACTCCTGCACCTATTTTCTATGTTTCTATGAAAGATGTGATTGCACTGGAAAGGGTGCAGAGGAGATTTACAAGAATGTTGCCTGGGCTGGAGAATTTTGGCTTTGAGGAAAAATTGGAGATGCTGGGTCTGTTTTCTTTGGAACAGAGGAGGCTGAGGGGAGACCTGATTGAGGTGTATAAAATTATGAAGGACCTAGATAGAATAGATAGGAAGGACCTGTTTCCCTTTGCAGAGGGGTTAACAACCAGGGGACATAGATTTAAAGTAATTGGGAGGAGGTTTAGAGGAGATATTAGGGGAAATGTCTTTACCCAGAGGGTAGTGGGAATCTGAAACTCTCTGCCTGAAAGGGTGGTAGAGGCAGGAACCCTCACCACATTTAAAAATACTTGGATGTGCACTTAAAGTGCCGTAACCTACAGGGCTACGTTCCAAGAGCTGGAAAGTGGGGTTAGGCTGGATAGCTCTTGGTCGGCCGGTGCGGACACGATGGGCCAAAATAACCTCCTTCCATGCTGTAAATTTCTATGATTCTATACGTAGCTTTCCCTTGATTATTATGGTCTGTTTTCCCAGAATTAATGTGACATAGCTCTTGTTGGAAAACATCAGAGCCAATAATTTACTTAACCCTTGAAACCAATGGAAAATGTTGAATCAGAAAATGAAATGTGCTGGCTACTTTTAACCTGGTTACAATACTCAGTGTGAACAAAGGAGAGGATTTGTGTGTGTGCGGCTGTGGGTGTTAATGATTTAGTAAAAGCTGTTCATCACCACACAACATTCAATCCATCACCGTACTGGGCTACTGATGGCCCGTTACCACACTGGGCTCATTGCTCTCGGTCTATTCCAGGCAGTGTTGCTGCTATGGATCCATTTTAGGTGAAGGTTTCCCACAGTTTCACCATTTATACAAAAAGTGACAGATATCACACGCTTTGCCTCTACCCTTGTCAGTGTGAGAGAAACATACCTTTAAGCTCACTGTATATGGACTGATCCGATTCCTTCATTGCCTGACAGGGAACAGAGCAATGATAGTAACATAGAAAACAGGTGCAGGAGTAGGCCATTCGGCCCTTCGAGCCTGCACCACCATTCAATAAGATCTTGGCTGATCATTCACCTCAGTGCCCCTTTCCTGCTTTCTCTCCATATCCCTTGACCCCTTTAGCAGTTAGGGCCATATCTAACTCCCTCTTGAATATATCTAACGAACTGGCATCAACAACTCTCTGTGGTAGAGAATTCCACAGGTTAACAACTCTCTGAGTGAAGAAGTTTCTCCTCATCTCGGTCCTAAATGGCTTACCCCTTATCCTTAGACTGTGACCCCTGGTTCTGGACTTCCCCAACATTGGGAACATTCTTCCTGCATCTAACCTGACTAGTCCCGTCAGAATTTTATATGTCTCTATGAGATTCTCCCTTCATTCTTCTGGATCCCGGGAATCAGTCTGGTGACCCTTCGCTGCACTTCCTCAATAGCAAGCACGTCCTTCCTCAAATTAGGAGACCAAAACTGCACACAATACTCAAGGTGTGGTCTCACCAAGGTCCTGTACAACTGCAGCAAGACCTCCCTGCTCCTATACTCAAATCCCCTTGCTATGAAGACCAGCATGCCATTTGCTTTCTTTGCTGTCTGCTGTACCTGCTTGCCTAACTTCAAAGACTGATGTACCATGAGACCCAGGTCTCGTTGTACCTCCTCTTTTACTAATCTGTCACCATTCAGATAATAATCTACCTTCCTGTTTTTGCCACCAAAGTGGATAACCTCACATTTATCCACATTATACTACATTTGCCCATTCACCTAACCTGTCCAAGTCCCCTGCAGCCTCTTAGCATCCTCTTCGCAGCTCGCTCTGCCACCCATCTTAGTGTCATCTGCAAACTTGGAGATATTACATTCAATTCCTTCGTCTAAATCATTAATGTATATTGTAAATAGCTGGGGTCCCAGCATTGAACCCTGCAGCACCCCACGAGTCACTGCCTGCCATTCTGAAAAGGACCCGTTTATTCCCACTCTTTGCATCCTGTCTGCCAACTATTTCTCTATCCACGTCAATACATTACCCCCAATACCATGTGCCTTAATTTTGCACACTAATCTATTGTGTGGGACATTGTCAAAAGCCTTTTGAAAGTCCAAATACATCACATCCACTTATTCTCCCTTATCCACTCTACTAGTTACATCCTCAAGAAGCTCTAGAAGATTTGTCAAACTTGATTTCCCGTTCATAAATCCATGCTGACTTAGACCGATCCTGTCACTGCTTTCCAAATGTGCTGCTATTTCATCTTTAATAATTGATTCCAACATTTTCCCCACCACCGATGTCAGGCTAACTAGTCGAAAATTCCCTGTTTTCTCTCCCTCCTTCTTTAAAAAGTGGTGTTACATTAGCTACCCTCCAATCCATAGCAACTGAATCAGAGTCCATGGAATGTTGGAAAATGACCACCAATGCATCTTCTATTTCTAAAGCCACTTCCTTAAGTACTCTGGAGTGCAGACAATCAGGACCTGGGGATTTATTGGCCTTCAATCCCTTCAATTTCCCTAACACCATTTCCTGACTAATAAGGATTTTCCTCAGTTCCCCCTTCTCGCTAGACCCTCGGTCCCATAGTATTTTCGGGAGGTTATTTGTGTCTTCCTTAGTGAAGACAGAAACAAAGTATTTTTTCAATTGGTCTGCCATTTCCTTGTCCCCCATTATGGATTCCCCTGATTCTGACTGCAAGAGACCTACATTAGTCTTCACTAATATTTTTCTCTTCACATATCTGTAGATGCTTTTGCAGTCAGTTTTTATGTTCCCTGCAAGCTTACTCTCATACCCTATTTTCCCCCTCCTAATTAAACCCTTAGTCCTCCTCTGCTGAATATTAAATTTCTCCCAGTCCTCAGGTTTGCTGCTTTTTCTGGCCAATTTATATGCCTCTTCCTTGGATTTAACACTTTCCCTAATTTCCCTTGTTAGCCACGGCTGAGCCACCTTCCCTTTATTTTTACGCCACACTGTGATGTACAATTGTTGTAGTTCATCCATGTGATCTTTAAATGTATGCCATTGCCTATCCACCGTCAACCCTTTAAGTATCAGTCGCCAGTCTATCCCAGTCAATTCACGTCTCATACCGTCGAAGTTTCCTTTCTTTAAGTTCAGGACCCTAGTCTCTGAATTAACTGTGTCACTCTCCATCTTAATGAAGAATTCTACCATATTATGGTCACTCTTCCCCAAGGGGCTTCGCACGACCAGATTGCTAATTAATCCTCTCTCATTACACAAAATCCAGTCTAGGATGGCCTGCTCTCTCATTGGTTCCTCAACATATTGTTCTCGAAAACCGTCCCTTATACACTCCAGGAAATCCTCCTCCACAGTATTGCTACCAGTTTGGTTAGCCCAATCAATATGTAGATTAAATTCACCCATGATAACTGCTGTAACCTTATTGCACGCGTCCCTAATTTCCTGTTTGATGCCATCCCCAACCCCCATACTACTGTTTGATGGCCTGTACACAACTCCCACGAACGTTTTCTGCCCTTTGGTTCTTCGCAGCTCTACCATATAGATTCCACATCATCCACGTTAATGTCCTTCCTTACGATTGCGTTAATCTCCTCTTTAACCAGTAACGCTACCCCACCTCCTTTTCCTTCCTGTCTATCCTTCCTGAATATTGAATACCCCTGGATATTGAGTTCCCAGCCTTGGTCAGCCTGGAGTATGTCTCCGTAATCTCAATTACATCATATCCATTAATATCTATCTGCGCAGTTAATTCGTCCACCTTATTGCATTAAGTTTACCAGCGGTTTTTGTGATATTAATCAGATACTGATCAATAAATCCATGTGTAAGAGGTTATTCCTTCTATTCAGGTTAATATAATGCAAACTGTATTTACTGGTTACATTGAGCTGGGTTCCGCTCCCGCTGATATCGCTCCACATTTTACAGTAATAGGCGGCAGTGTCACTGGGCTGCACGTCTGTGACTGTCAGAATGAAGCTGTTATTGGAGGTGAGTCTGGAAGGCTGGAGATGGTCAGTGGAACCTGGGCTCCCTCGTGTGCTGCCACTTGCCTCATGTGTTAAAACCCACTCCGTATCTGGCCCCGGTAGTTGCCGGTACCAGTGGACATCGGTGTCGCTCACTCTGGCGTTCCACATGGTGCACTGTAACCGCGCCGTGTGACCCTCTGTGACACGTTTTAGGCTTGGAGACTGGGTCAGGACAGGGACAACTGCACCTTTAATGGGAAAATATCAATCACTTAAAAACCGGTCTGAAGGTTACAAAGTGTCCCCGGTATTTAAAGGGCCAGTCCAGGCAGTACAAGTTAGACGGAGATCAAAGATTGCAATCCTGGAGCAGTGCGATTTGTCAGTTACTGATTCCGATCCAAAATGTGGAAAACCTGTGTTGTGAACCCTGCCTTTTATTTGAACAAGTTCACCAATAGAAGAGAAGGTTCTTTTTCTTTTCATTCACCGGCTGGCGTGGGCACGGGTACAATGGGCCGAATCAGTGTCCTTTGGTGCTGTCTGATTCTATCATGGAAACTGGTAAAGGGAGACCTGGGGAGGGACCTGGTATTGATATAGCGCCTTTAATGCAGTAAAAGGTCCCAAGGTGCTTCACAGGAGTGTTATTAGACAAAAGATGGTTCCTTCAAGCTGCGAGGAACCATCAGCGGAAGGTCGGGGCTTTAAAAGGAGGAGCAGCATGGCGGCATACCACTGCAAGGTACAGCGCGAGCCAGTCAGGGAGGGCAACGACTGTGAAGAGGGCGACTGGAATGGACATCCTCATAATGCAGGTCGGTGATTGGAGCGTGGGCAGGTACAGCAGGAGCGATGAGGTGCGAAGTAGTGGCGAGGGATTGCAGACCAACGTGATCGGGGCCCAGGAGAGGTATGAGTTCGGGGACCAGAAGAGGCGAGGGCCCAGGGGCACACGGGCCAGCCCACACTGCAATATGTGTGTGCAGTAGATCCGTGCAGCAGAGCTGGTTTCCAGTCGTCAAGGTTAATCCTTGCCACTGGACCAAGACCTAGCTCTGTCAAGCCCGTGTGGTGGTTGGTGTGCAACGGTCACCACACGTTAAAAAAATCCACACTCTGGCATCATCCATCCTTCAATCTGCAGTTCGGGACTTGGAATAGCCAGTCCTTCATTGAAACACATGTGAACTCATCCCTTTTTGGTGGAAGCAAGTCATACTCGATACAAGGGACCGCCGAAGAGAAGATAAGACAAAAAATTTGATACCAAGACACATGACACAAATGGTCAAAGAAGTAGGTTTTAAGGGGCGTCTTATCGGAGAAAAGAGAGTCGAGAGGATTAGCAAGGAATTCCAGAGCATAGGGAGCTGGAGGCACGGCCGCCAGTGGTTGAGTAATTATAGTCGGGGGTGCTGAACAGGCCAGAATTAGTGGAGCGCAGACATCTCTTTGGCGGGGGGTCATGGGGCTGGAGGAGATTACAGAGAGTGTAAAGATCGAGGCCATGGAGGGATTTGAAAACCAGGATGAGCATTTTTAAAATCGAGGCGTTGCTTAACCGGGAGCCAATGTAGGTCAGCGATCACAGGGGAGATGGGTTTACAGGACTTGGAAAGTTTACAGCACACAAGCGACCTATTCGGCCCATCGTGTCCATGCCGGACGACAAAGCTATCCAGCCTAATCCCACTTTCCAGCTCTTGGTCCATAGCCTTGTATGTTACGGCATTTCAAGTGCATATCCAAGTACTTTTTAAATGTGGTGAAGGTTTCTGTCTCTACCACCCTGTCAGGCAGTGAGGGGATAAGGGGTTATGGGGAGCGGGTGGGGAAGTGGAGCTGAGTCCATAATCAGATCAGCCATGATCTTATTGAATGGCGGAGCAGGCTCGAGGGGCCGTATGGCCTACACCTGTTCCTATTTCTTATGTTCTTATAGACCCCCACCACCCTCTGGGTGAAAAAAATTCTCCTCAAATCCCCTCTAAACCTCTTACCAATTACTTTAAATCTATGCCCCCTGGTTGATGACCCCTCTGCCGATGGAAATAGGTCATTCCTATCCACTCTATCTAGGCCCCACATAATTTTATACACCTCAATTAGGTCTCTCCTCAGCCTCCTATGTTCCAAAGAAAACAACCCCAGCCTATCCAATCATTCATTAAGGCTAAAATTCTCCAGTCCAGGCAAAATCCTCGTAAATCTCCTCTATACCCTCTCTAGTGCAATTACATCTTTTCCTGTAATGTGGTGACCAGAACTGCAAACAGTACTCTATCTGTGGCTTAGCTAGTGTTTTATACCATTTAAGCATAACCTCCCGGCTCTTATATTCTATGTCTTGGCTAATAAAGGCAAGTATCCCATATGCCTTCTTATCCACCTTATATACCTGTCCTGCTACCTTCAGGGAGCTGTGGATACAAGAACATAAGACATTTGAGCCGTTCTAGGCCATATGGCACCTCGAGCCTGCTCCGCCATTCAATAAGATCGTGGCTGATCTGATCTTGGCCTCCACTCCACTTTCCTTCCTGTTCCCCATAACCCTTGACTCCCCTACAGTTCAAGAATCTGTCTATCTCAGCCTTGAATATCTTCACTGACAGCCTCCACATCTCTCTGGGGTAGAGAATTCCAAAGATTCATGACCCTCAGTGAAGAAATTACTCATCACCTCCGTCTTAAATGGACGATCCCTTATTCTGAAACTATGTGCCCTAGTTCTAGATTCCCCCATGAGGAGAAACATCCTCTCAGCATCTGCCCTGTCAAGCCCCCTCAGAATCTTATATGTTTCAATAAGATCACCTCTCATTCTTCTAAAGTCCAAAGAGTACAGGCCCAACCTGCTCAACCTTTCCTCATAACATGCCTTCATCCCAGTAATCAACCTAGTGAACCTTCTCTGAACTGCCTCCAATGCAACTATATCCCTCCTTAAATAAGGAGACCAAAATAGCACGCAGTACTCCAAGTTTGGTCTCACCAATGCCCTGTACAGTTGCTGCAAGACTTCCCTACATTTATACTCCATCCCCCTTGCCATAAAGGCCAACATTCCATTTGCCCTCCTAATTACTTGCTACTTGAATGTTAACTTTTTGTGTTACATGTACCCCCTGCAACACAGAATTCTGTAGTCTCTCTCCATTCAAATAATATTTTGCTTTTCTGTTCTTCCTATCAAATTGGATAACCTCACATTTTCCCACATTATACTCCATCTGCCAAATGTTTTCCCACTCAGTTAACCTATCTATATCCCTTTGCAGACTCTGAGTCCTCCTCACAACTTGATTTCCCACCTATCATTGTATTGTCGGCAAATTTGGCTGTAATACTCTGTCCCTTCACCCAAGTCATTAATATAGATTAAAATAGATTGTAAATAGTTGAGGCTCCAGCACTGATCGCTGTGGCACCCCACTAGTTACAGTTTGCCAACTTGAAAATGGCCCATTTATCTCGACTCTCTGTTTTCTGTTAGTTAGCTAATCCTCTACATGCTTATATATTACCCCCCAACACCATGAGCTCTTATCTTGTGTAATAACCTTTTATGTGGCATCTTATCGAATGCCTTCACGAAATCCAAGTACACAACATCCACTGGTTCTCCTTTACCCACCCTGCTTGTTACATCCTCAAAGAACAATAATAAATTTGTCAAAAATGATTTCCCTTTCATAAAACCATGTTGAATCTACTTGATTGTATTATTATTTTTGTATTAATTCTTGGGGTCACTAGACACCAGAGGGCACCGTCGTCGGAGGTCATCAGGCTGTATGCATGTGGCATGTGTGCTTGGTCACCTGTATATAAGCTGGGTGTCTTTGTCACGGTGGCACTCTTGGGCTGGAATAAAGATGGATCAAGTTGCACCTGAGTGAGTTTCCAGTAACCAGACTCTTGCGTCATTACAATTGGCGACGAGGTAATTTAAGAACCTTCGCATGCACAATGAGCACTGTTGGAATCCTGGAGAGATTCGTGGAGGGCGAGGATTGGGTGGATTTTGTCGACCGCCTGGATCAATATTTTGTGGCCAATGGCATGGAGGCAGAGGCCTACGCAGTTAAGTGCAGGGCAGTTCTCCTCACCGTTTGTGGTCTGAAAATTTACGGCTTCATGAAGAATCTTCTCTCGTCTGTACATCCGGTGGAAAAGGTACGCGGAATTGTGTACATTGGTGGGTAACCATCTGAAACCAAACGAGGGGATCATCATATCACACTACCGTTTCTACACACATGTTCATGCTGAGAGCCAGGACGTGTTGGGATTTGTCGCTGACCTGCGACGTCTTGCTGAGCCGTGTAAGTTCGGGAACAAACAGTAGTAACAAGGTTGGGGATGGCATCAAACAGAAAATTAGGGATGTGTGCAATAAGGGTCCAGCAGTTATCATGGGTGGCTTTAATCTGCATATTGATTGGGCTAACCAAACTGGTAGCAATACTGTGGAGGAGGATTTCCTGGAGTGTATAAGGGATGGTTTTCGAGACCAATATGTCGAGGAACCAACTAGAGAGCAGGCCATCCTAGACTGTGTAACGAGAGAGGATTAATTAGCAATCTAGTCGTGTGAGGCCCCTTGGGGAAGAGTGACCATAATATGGTAGAATTCTTCATTAAGATGGAGAGTGACACAGTTAATTCAGAGACTAGGGTCCTGAACTTAAAGAAAGGAAACTTCGACGGTATGAGACGTGAATTGACTGGGATAGACTGGCGACTGATACTTAAAGGGTTGATGGTGGATAGGCAATGGCATACATTTAAAGATCACATGGATGAACTACAACAATTGTACATCCCTGTGTGGCGTAAGAATAAAAAAAGGGAAGATGGCTCCACCGTGGCTAACAAGGGAAATTAGGGAAAGTGTTAAGTCCAAGGAAGAGCTATATAAATTGTCCAGAAAAAGCAGCAAACCTGAGGACTGGGAGAAATTTAGAATTCAGCAGAGAAGGGCCAAGGGTTTAATTAGGAGGGGGAAACTAGAGTATGAGAGTAAGCTTGCTGGGAACATAAAACCTGCAAAAACTTCTACAGATATGTGAAGAGAAAAATATTAATGAAGACTAATGCAGTCAGAATCAGGGGAATTCATAATGGAGAACAAGGAAATGGCAGACCAATTGAACAAATACATTGGTTCTGTCTTCACTAAAAAAGACACAAATAACCTCATGAAAATACTAGTACACCGAGGGTCGAGCGAAAAGGGGGAACTGAGGGAAATCCTTAATAGTCAGGAAATGGTGTTCAGGAAATTGAAGGGACTGAAGGCCGATAAATGCCCAGGGCCTGATAGTTTGCACTCCAGAGTACTTAAGGAAGTGGCCCTAGAAATAGTAGATGCATTGGTGGTCATTATCCAACATTCCATGGACTCTGGTTCAGTTCCTATGGATTAGAGGATAGCTAATGCAACACCACTTTTTAAAAAAGGAGGGAGAGAGAAAACAGGGAATTATCGACCGGTTAGCCTGACATCGGTGGTGGGGAATATGCTGGAATCAATTATTAAAGATGAAATAGCAGCGCATTTGGAAAGCAGTGACAGGATCGGTCCAAGTCCGCATGGATTTATGAAAGGGAAATCATGCTTGACAAATCTTTGAGAGTTTGTTGAGGATGTAACTAGTAGAGTGGATAAGGGAGAACCAGTGGATGTGATGTATTTGGATTTTCAAAATGTTTTGACACGAAATTAGTGTGCAAAATTAAGGCACATGGAATCGGGGGTAATGTATTGACGTGGATAGAAAACTGGTTTGCAGACAGGAAGCAAAGAGTGGGAATAAATGGGTCCTTTTCAGAATGGTAGGTAGTGACTAGTGGGTGTTGCAGGGTTCAGTGCTATATCCCCAGCTATTTTCAATATACGTTAATGATCTAGACGAAGGAATTGAATGTAATATCTCCAAGTTTGCAGATGACAGTAAGCTGGGTGGCAGTGCGAGCTGCGAGGAGGATGCTAAGAGGCTGCAGGGGGACTTGGACAGGTTGGGTGAATGGGAAAATGCATGGCAGATGCAGTATAATGTGGATATGTGTGAAGTTATCCATTCTGGTGGCAAAAACAGGAAGGCAGATTATTATCTGAATGGTGAAAGATTAGTAAAAGGGGAGGTGCATCGAGACCTGGGTGTCGTGGTACATCAGTCATTGAAGGTAGGCATGCAGGTACAGCAGGCAGTAAAGAAATCAAATGGCATGCTGGCCTTCATAGCAAGGGGATTTGAGTATAGGAGCAGGGAGGTCTTACTGCAGACCACACCTTGAGTATTGTGTGCAGTTTTGGTCTCCTAATCTGAGGAAGGACATCCTTGCCACTGAGGGAATGCGGCGAAGGTTCACTAGACTGATTCCGGGGATGGCAGGACTGACATATGAAGAAAGACTGGATCGACTAGGCTTATATTCACTGGAATTTAGAAGAATGAGAGGAGATCTCATAGAAGCAAATAAAACTCTGATGGGATTGGACAGGTTAGATGCTGGAAGAATGTTCCCGATGTTGGGGAAGTCCAGAACCAGGGTCACAGTCTAAGGATAATGAGTAAGCCATTTAGGACAGACATGAAGGAAACTTCTTCACTCAGAGAATTGTGAACCTGTGTAATTCTCTACCGTAGTAGTTGAGGCCAGTTCGTCAGATATATTCAAATGGGAGTTAAATGTGGCCCTTACGACTAAAGGAATCAAGGAGTATGGAGAGAAAGCAGGAATGGGGTACTGAAGTTGCATGATCAGCCATGATCATATTGAATGGGGGTGCAGGCTCGAAGGGCCGAATGGCCTACTCCTGCACCTACTTTCTATGTTTCTAAGACATGCGGCGTGATGTCTCAGTGATAGGCATCAGCCATGATGCGATGCTCAGGAAGCTGTTGGCTGCAGATACGCTGGATTTGAAAAAGGCCATCGCGACTGCCCAGGTATGCATGACAACAGATGAGAATTTGAGGCAGATATCATCGACGAGTTGGAGTTCCATGGCAAGTACTGTACACAAGATGGCGTTGTCTTCGGGCAGAGTTGCTTCCCCGAAACCTGCCGCTGCTCACAGTCCGCCAACTGGTTCGATCCAGATTTCACCCTGTTGGTGATGTGGGGGCAATTATCGGCCTCATCAGTGTCGGTTTATGCAATGGATGTTTAAAAGTGGGGCACCTTCACAGGATGTGTCCACAACGGAGCAAGCATGGTGCGGCTCACCACGTGGTGAATGAGGATCAGTTCAGTGATGGCCCGGATACACAACCCGAGGAGGAAGTGAATGGACTGTATTCGTTCCTGAGCAAGAGCCAGCCGAATAGTGGTTAATGTGAAGCTGCATGGCGTGCGTGTATCAATGGAGCTGGACACGGGTGTGAGCCAGTCGATAATGAGCCAAAGGACATTCGACAAGCTGTGGGACACTAAGGCTGCGAAACCAAAGCTGAGTCCAGTCAATGCCAGGTTGTGTACTTGCACTAAGGAACTCATACCTGTGCTCGGCAATGCAGCAATCGAGGTGTCATATGATGGTGTGGTTCACGAGCTACCATTATGGATCATCCCAGGTCATTATCCAACGCTGTTCGGCAGGAATTCACTCGAGAAAATCAAGCTGAATTGGAATGATGTCAAGATGTTGTCCTGGGTAGATGATACTTAGTGTGCTCAAGTATTGAAAAAGTTTCCTTCTTTGTTTGAACCGGGCATTGGTAATTTTACAGATTCACCTGGACTCGAATGCAAGGCCTGCCTATCACAAAGCTCGGTCTGTTCCGTACATGATGAGGGAGAAGGTTGAAATCGAGCTTGACAGACTCCAGCATGAAGGGATCATATCACCGGTCAAGTTTAACGAGTGGGCCAGTCCCATTGTTCCTGTGTTGAAGAGTGATGGCATTGTCAGGATTTGTGGAGACAACAAGGTTACGATTAACCGATTTTCAAAACAGGATCAGTATCCATTACCTAGGGCCGATGACCTGTCGCCATGCTAGCTGGTGGAAAGTCATTCACGAAACTTGATCTGACGTCGGCCTATATGACCCAGGAACTTGTCACCACTTCGAAGAAACTCACCTGCATCAACACCCATAAAGGACTGTTCGTCTACAACAGGTGTCCTTTTGGGATTTGTTCAGTTGCAGCCATATTTAAGAGGACTGTGGAGAGTTTACTGAAGTCCGTTCCTAGGAAAGATGTTTCTTGTCGTAGTAGATGCATATTCTAAGTGGTTATTTCGTCATCCAGCACGTCTACAGCTAACATTGAGAGCCTTCGTATCATGTTTGCTACTCATGGTTTGCCTGACATTGTTGTGAGCGATAATGGATCTTGCTTCTCAAGTCTTGAGTTTCAGGAGTTCATGAAACTCAATGACATCAGACATGTGAGATCAGCTCCTTCAAGCCTACTTCTAATGGTCAAGCAGAGCGTGCCATTCAAACGATCAAGCAAAGTATGAAACATGTAACTCAGGGCTCACTGCAGAGACGGTTGTCATGTATATTGCTCAGTTACAGGTCAAGACTTCATACACTTACTGGGGTTCCTCCTGCTGAACTACTGATGAAGAGAAATCTCAAGACCAGGCTTTCACTTCATCCCGATTTGAATGATCATGTTGAAAACAGACGTCAAAGTCAGCAATGGTGTCATGATCGTGTTGCCATGTCACGTGACATCTCGGTCAACGATCCGGTTTATGTACTGAACTATGGTCAAGATCCAAAGTGGATCGCCGGCACTGTTACAGCCAAGGAGGGTAACACAGTGTTTATTGTCATGCTCAAGAATGGGCAAACATGCAGGAAACACCTTGACCAGGTTAAACTGCAGCACACGGATGAACTGGAACCAAGTGAGGAAGATGCAGTCAGTGACCAACCAGCCATTGTTGACTCATCAGAGGACTCTGCTGACATTACTGACTCTGGACTTTCAGTCTCTGATGTGGTCATGACCACTCCCATCAGCTCAGCTACTCAGCCCTCAGTCTCAACGGACTCAGAACGCTCGCCCAGAGCCAAAGTTGAACTGAGACGATCAACTCGTGAGAGGAAAGCCCCAGACCATCTTAATTTGTAAAAAAAAAAACTCGTTAAGATTTTAAAAGGGGAATGTTGTTATGTATTAATACTTGAGGGTCACCAGACACCAGAGGGCGCCGCGGTCAGAGGTCATTGGGCTGTACACATGTGGCATGTGTGCTTGGTCACCTGTATATAAGCTGGGTATCTTTGTCACGCTGGCACTCTTGGGCTGGAATAAAGAAGGATCAGGTTGCACCTGAGTGAGTTTACAGTAAACAGACTTGAGTCATTACAATTTTCTAAATGTCCTGCTACTACTTCCTTAATAATAGATTCCAGCATTTTCTCAATGACAGATGTTAGGCTCACTGACCTATAATTTCCTGCTATCTGTCTCCCTCCTTTCTTAAAGAGGGGTGTTCCATTTGCAGTTTTCCAATCTTTGGGACCTTTCCAGAATCTAGGGAATTTTGAAACATTACAACCAATGCATCCACTATCTCTGCAGCCACTTCTTTTAAGACCCAAGGATGCAGGCCATCAGGTCCAGGGGACTTGTCAGTCTTTAGTCCCATTAGTTTGCCTATTACTTTTTCTGTAGTGATGATAATTGTTTTTATTTCCTCCCGACCCTTTGCCCTTGATTTTCTATTAGTAGGATGCTTTTCATGTCTTCTACCGTAAAGACAGATACAAATATTTGTTCAAAGTCTCTGCCATTTCCTTGTTTCCCATTATTATTTCACCAGTCTCACCCTCTAAGGGACCAATATTTACTTCAGCTACTCCCTTCCTTTTTATATACGTGGCGTGGTGACCCCGACCAGGGAGGAAATACCAGCAGCAGGTCGGGGCCATAAAAGGCGAGCAGCGAGCGACCCTGGGAGCAGCGTGGTGACATGTCACTTCAGGGAGCAGTGCGAGCTGGTGCAAGAGGGCAACAGCAGTGCAGCGGGCAACTGGATTGGACATCACCAAGGTCCAGGTCGGTGATTGGAACGTGGGCAGGTACAGCAGCAGCGGAGAGTTTGGGACGCAGGAGCGGTGAGTTATCGTGGAGCGATGTGATCGAGGCCCAGGAGAGGCGTGAGTTCGGGGCCCAGCAGAGGCGAGGGCCCTGGAGCAGCAACTTCTTCACTCAGAGAATTGTTAACCTGTGGAATCCTCGACCGCAGAAAGCTGTTGAGGCCAGTTCATTAGATATATTCAAAAGGGAGTTAGATATGGCCCTTACGGCCGAAATGGCTTTCCCCTTATTCTTAGAGAGTGACTGGTTCTGGAACTCCCCAGCAATGGGAACATTCTTTCTGCCTCTAACCTGTCCAATCCCGTCAGAATTTTATATGTTTCTATGAGATCCCCTCTCATTCTTCTAAACTCCGATGGATACAAGCGCAGTTGATCCAGTCTCTCCTCATAGGTCAATAAGGGGTATGGAGAGAAAGCAGGAAAGGGGTACTGAGGTTGAATGATCAGCCATGATCTTGTTGAATGTCGGTGCAGGCTCGAAGGGCCGAATGGCCTGCTCCTGCACCTAATTTCTATGTTTCTACGTTTAACATGTAGTTCGGGACCAGGAATATCAGGTCTTTCATTGAAACACCTGTGAACTCATCCTTTTTTAGTGTGGAAGTGGGTCATCCTCGATACGAGGGACCGCCTAAGAGAGATATACTTGTAGAAGCTCTTACCGTCTGTTTTTATATTATTTGCTAGTTTACTCTCATAATCTATTTTATCCTTCTTTATTCATTTTTTAGTTATCCTTTGGTGGTTTCTAACATTTTGCCAATCTTCTAGCCTACCACTAATCTTTGCAACATATCTGCCTTTTCTTTCAATTTGAGTCTTTCTCAATGGAATATATCTTTGTTGAGAATTATGAAATATCTCCTTAAATGTGTGCCACTGCTTATCTATTGTCTTACCTTTTAATCTAATTTCTCACTCCACATTAACCAATTCTGACTTCATACCTTTGTAATTGCCTTTATTTAGGCTTAAGATATAGTTTCAGATCCAGGTTTCTCACCCTCAAACTGAACGTGAAATTTTATCATGTTATGCTCACTCTTCCCGAGAGGATCCTTTACTATGAGGCAATCAATTAATCCTGTCTCATTGCACCTTACCAGATCTAAAATAGCTTGTTCCCTGGTTGGTTCTACAATGTATGGTTCTAAGAAACTGTCACGAATACACCCTATGAACTAGTTGTCACAGCTACCTTTGCCAATTTGATTTGTTGAATCTATATGAAGATTAAAATTGCCCACGATTATTGCAGTACCTCTCTTAAAAGCCCCATTATTTCTTAATTTATACTCTGTCCTGCACTCCAAGGTCCCTCTGTTCCTCTACACTTCTCATTGTCCTACCATTTATTGTATATTCCCTTGCCTTGTTAGCCCTTCCCAAATGCATTACCTCACACTTCTCCGGATTGAATTCCATTTGCCACTGTTCTGCCCACGCGACCAGTACATTGATATCTTTCCTACAGTCTACAGCTTTCTTCTTCATTATCAACCTTACAAAAAATGGTAGTATCATCTACAAACTTCTTAATCATACCCTCTATATTCAAGTCTAAATCATTGATATATACCACAAAAAGCAAGGGAACTTGTACTGAGCCCTGTGGAACCCCACTGGAAATAGCCTTGCAGACACAAAAGCACCCATCGACCATTACCCTTTGCTTCCTTCCTCCAAGCCAATTTTGGATCCAACTTGTCACTTTGCCCTGTATCTCATGGGCTTTACCCTTCATGACCAGTCTATCATGTGGGACCTTATCAAAAGCCTTGGTAAAACCCATATATACTACATCGTACGCACTACCCTCATCAAACCTCCTTGTTACCTCCTCATAAATTCAGTCAAGTTAGTCAGACACTATCTTCCCTTAAAAAATCCATGTTGACTGTCCTTGATTAATCTGTGTATTTCGAAATGAAGATTTATCCTGGCCCTCAGAATGTTTTCCCATAATTCTCCCACCACCGACTTTAGGCTGATAGGCCTGCAATTCTCAGTCTATCCCTTTCTCATTTTTTAAACAACAGTATAATGGGCAGGGGGATAGAGAGAGAGAGAGAGAAACTGTGAACATGCGGGGAGAAAGAGAGAGGCCACGATTGGGCAGGTGAGAGAGAAAGGCCACGATCGGGCAGGGAGAGAGAGAGGCCATGATTGGGTGGAAGAGAGAGAGAGACCACGATCGGGTGGGGGGGAGAGAGAGAAAGGCCATGATTGGGCGGGAGAGAGATAGAGACCATGAACAGGTGGGGAGAGAGAGAGGGCTCGATTGGGTGGGGAGAGAGAGAGAGAGGCCATGATCGGGCGAGGGGGAGAGAGAGAGAGGCCACGATTGGACAGGGGAGAGAGAGAGGCCACGATCGGGCAGGGAGAGAGAGAGGCCATGATTGGGTGGAAGAGAGAGAGAGACCACGATCGGGTGGGGGGGAGAGAGAGAAAGGCCATGATTGGGCGGGAGAGAGATAGAGACCATGAACAGGTGGGGAGAGAGAGAGGGCTCGATTGGGTGGGGAGAGAGAGAGAGAGGCCATGATCGGGCGAGGGGGAGAGAGAGAGAGGCCACGATTGGGCAGGGGAGAGAGAGAGGCCACGATCGGGCAGGGGAGAGAGAGAGGCTACGATCGGGCATGGAGAGAGAGAGGCCACGATCGGGTGGGGGAGAGAGAGAGGCTACGATCGGGCAGGGAGAGAAAGAGGTCATGATTGGGCAAGGGGGAGGGGGGAGAGAGAGAGAGAGAGACCACGATGTGCGGGAGGGGAGGGAGAGAGAGGGCATGATTGGGGGAGGCGGAAGGGAAAGGAGAGCGTGCGCTATCTGGAGGACTTGGGCATGTTGGGGACAATTTTCCCATAATTAACACTAACACCCACCCCTCCGATGCTCTCCCGCACAGCGTGGGGGGGGGGCAGAGGGTGGCAGGGGGTTAATATCAGGGTCGATTTCATGGTTTAGAGCTCTCTAAATTATTCCTATTACTGCACTTTTCCCTCAACATGTATTTTACCGTTGAATCCTGTGTGTGAGATTTTGTCCCACCATGTGCTCACAATTATTTGTTCTGTTAAAAACAAATTGAGTTTGGCCCAGATTTCACCCTCCATTCTGTAGTTAAAACTCAGTGTTACTGTAAAAGGAACAGCTTGTATAACATTTAAACAAGATGCTTGTACATAACATTATTAGGTATAAAACCAATATAACATAGAAGGTACTTACTGGTTACTTTCAGCCGGGTTCCATTTCCATAGATTGTTCCCCAAAATACCACAGATATAGACAGCGCTGTCTCTGCGCTCCACGCCTCTGATGGTCAGAATGTAGCTGTTACTGGCATCATCTCTGGAGAGCTGGAACCGCTCAGAGAAACCGTGTGATTGGTCAACCCTGCCATCTGCACAATGAGTAAATATTTTGTGTTTCCTATCCTGTGAGAGGTACCAGTGTACAGAATATTTATCCACATTCACATTGCTGCTCTCCAGGGTACACCGAAACTTCACCATCCCACCCTCGGGCACCGTCACAACTTCTGGGAACTGGATAAGAACCGGACTTGCCTTTAGACCTGTGAATAGTAAATAACTGATGATCAGAACAGATGAGGAACAACAAAAAGTAATAACTTGAAATGGAAGTGGCGATGAGGTCACGACGCGTGTGTGTAACCCCGCTCTACCCTTCACTTAAGGTGAGAGCATTCAGCATTCAGAAACATCGGTCCACTGGGCCACCAGGGAGGGGCCAGGCCACTGACCCTGTTGCCGGCCCGGCTGAACCCGGGGCAATAATTGGCCGGCCGATCGGGAAGTCGGACGGCAAAAATAAAAACATGGTGGCCGCGGCAGTGGGCCCTCCCCTTGAAGGGCCGCCACGCTGTCGTGCTGCACACAGGCAGAACAAGGTGCACCAACAGAAAAAGCTGTCGGGGGCACCATGCAGCGGCTCGTGGATTTTTTAAAGTAACTTTGGGGCAGATTGCAATGGAGGTGCGGGATAGCTGCGGTGCGTGCTTTGATGACGCGCTTGTGGCTGAATTTGGGT
This sequence comes from Pristiophorus japonicus, assembly GCF_044704955.1. NCBI lineage: Eukaryota > Metazoa > Chordata > Chondrichthyes > Pristiophoridae > Pristiophorus > Pristiophorus japonicus. The sequence goes on along the minus strand of NW_027253544.1, from coordinate 169,383 downwards.
CGGGGTGGCCAATGGACTGCAACATGGCGGCCACTCGATTTCACCACGTGGCCGTCGCAAAACGGCGGTAACCGGCCTTATACGGACCCTGAATTTCAGCTAGTTGTTTTAAACATATCCTGAGCTTAGCTCTTTAACATCACACTGTACTGGCCAACAGTGTCAGCCTAGCTTCTTGTGCTCAAGTCTCTGGAGAGGGACTTGACCTGAGCCATGGCTGACACACAGCAGGGAGGGGTCGAGGGGGTGGAACATTGGGTTGGAGGCAGGCCTGAAGGGCAAAAGGTGTGCTGGTGTTGGGTGGGTATCAACAGGGCTCCACGTGAGCGACAGGGCGAGCTCGGCCAGGAGCAGTGCAGCTTCCTCCAGTTAGAGGCCGACCACAAAGCCCCAGGCAGAAAATCATCACAGAGCAGTTTAGTCAGGGGGTGGGCCATTTTATTGGGAGGTTAAAATATTCCTGCATTTTTCTATCAGTTACGTTTTAACTTGTGTTGTTTACCTGTGTGTAACCAGAGGGCTCAGGGGAACATGTTTTACAAAAGTATTTTGAGTGGTTTGATTGGTTCACCTACCGTTCTTTTCTGTTGCTGGATCTCGTGTCCTGTGTGCTGTAGTTATGAAGTTCTGATTGGTTGTATCTGAAAGGATTTTTAAAAAGAGGTGTGATTTGATTGCTTCAGATTGTGTCATGTCCTGAATCACCGACCCCGATATTAACGCAGAGACGGGAACAGAGCGCGTGGGGCGGGAACATAAGAACATAAGAACATAAGAATTAAGAATAGCAGTAGGCCATCTAGCCCCTCGAGCCTGCTCCGCCATTCAATAAGATCATGGCTGATCTGGCCGTGGACTCAGCTCCACTTACCCGCCCGCTCCCCGTAACCCTTAATTCCCTTATTGGTTAAAAATCTATCTATCTGTGACTTGAATACATTCAGTGAGCTAGCCTCAACTGCTTCCTTGGGCAGAGAATTCCACAGATTCACAACCCTCTGGGAGAAGAAATTCCTTCTCAACTCGGTTTTAAATTGGCTCCCCCGTATTTTGAGGCTGTGCCCCCTAGTTCTAGTCTCCCCGACCAGTGGAAACAACCTCTCTGCCTCTATCTTGTCTATCCCTTTCATTATTTTAAATGTTTCGATAAGATCACCCATCATCCTTCTGAACTCCAAGGAGTAAAGATCCAGTCTACTCAATCTATCATCATAAGGTAACTCCCTCATCTCCGGAATCAGCCAAGTGAATCATCTCTGTACCCCCTCCAAAGCCAGTGCCCAAAACTGCACGCAGTACTCCAGGTGTGGCCTTACCAATACCCTATACAGTTGCAGCAGGACCTCCCTGATTTTGTACTCCATCCCTCTCGCAATGAAGGCCAACATTCCATTCACCTTCCTGATTACCTGCTGCACCTACAAACTAACTTTTTGGGATTCATGCACAAGGACCCCCAGGTCCCTCTGCACCTCAGCATGTTGTAATTTCTCCCCATTCAAATAATATTCCCTTTTACTGTTTTTTTTTCCCAAGGTGGATGACCTCACACTTTCCGACATTGTATTCCATCTGCCAAACCTTAGCCCATTCGCTTAACCTATCCAAATCTCTTTGCAGCCTCTCTGTGTCCTCCACCCACTTTCCCACTAATCTTTGTGTCATCTGCAAATTTTGTTACACTACACTCTGTCCCCTCTTCCAGGTCATCTATGTATATTGTAAACAGTTGTGGTCCCAGCACCGATCCCTGTGGCACACCACTAACCACCGATTTCCAACCCCAAAAGGACCCATTTATCCCGACTCTCTGCTTTGTGTTAGCCAGCCAATTCTATATCCATGCGAATACATTTCCTCTGACTCCGCGTTCCTCTATCTTCTGCAGTAACCTTTTGTGTGGCACCTTATCGAATGCCTTTTGGAAATCTAAATACACCACATCCATCGGTACACCTCTATCCAACATGCTCGTTATATCCTCAAAGAATTCCAGTAAATTAGTTAAACATGATTTCCCCTTCATGAATCCATGTTGTGTCTGCTTGATTGCACTATTCCTATCTAGATGTCCCGCTATTTCTTCCTTAATGATAGTTTCAAGCATTTTCCCCACTATAGATGTTAAACTAACCGGCCTATAGTTACCTGCCTTTTGTCTGCCCCCTTTTTTAAACAGAGGCGTTACATTAGCTGCTTTCCAATTCGCTGGTACCTCCCCAGAGTCCAGAGAATTTTGGTAGATTATAACGAATATATCTGCTATAATTCCGCCATCTCTTTTAATACCCTGGGATGCATTTCATCAGGACCAGGGGACTTGTCTACCTTGAGTCCCATTAGCCTGTCCAGCACTACCCCCCTAGTGATCATGATTGTCTCAAGGTCCTCCCTTCCCACATTCCTGTGACCAGCAATATTTGGCATTGTTTTTGTGTCTTCCACTGTGAAGACCGAAGCAAAATAATTGTTTAAGGTCTCAGCCATTTCCACATTTCCCATTATTAAATCCCCCTTCTCATCTTCTAAGGGACCAACATTTACTTTAGTCACTCTTTTCCGTTTTATTTATCTGTAAAAGCTTTTACTGTCTGTTTTTATGTTTTGCACAAGTTTACCTTCGTAATTTATCTTTCCTTTCTTTATTGTTTTTTAGTCATGCTTTGCTGTTGTTAAAAATTTTCCCAATCTTCTAGTTTCCAACTAACCTTGGCCACCTTATACGCATTGGTCTTTGATTTGATACTCTCCTTTATTTCTTCGGTTATCCATGGCTTGTTATCCCTTCTCTTACCGCCCTTCTTTTTCACTGGAATATATTTTTGTTGCGCACTATGAAAGAGCTCCTTAAAAGTCCTCCACTGTTCCTCAATTGTGCCACCGTTTAGTCTGTGTTTCCAGTCTACTTAGCCAACTCTGCCCCCATCCCACTGTAGTCCCCTTTGTTGAAGCATAGTACGCTTGTATCTGGGATATAACGGGCGACGGTCCCGGAGCATCGCCAGACCAGGAAATCTGGCTGATTTTAACTGCCGGGCCTCATTTGAATATAGCTCCCGGGTTCATCATCTTCTCTGTGCATCGGTGGAAGTGACGCAGACCCGCGTGATGCAATTTCCCGGCGCCAATTCCAAGGTTCAGCTCAGCACGGAAATGGAGGAAGAGGTTCGCGCTTTCTACACAGAGGACTGAAGAAGAGGAACTGTGAGAGGCTGCGGAAAGTGGGAAGGTTGCCGCTATGCCCCCATTTCACAGAAGCTTCCCCTGATGTTCTGCTGGGCGCTGTCAGAGCCAGGAGGGACGGGCTAGTTCCCACCGGCAGGAAAAGGAAAGCTGCTGTCACAGCTCAAGGTGTGAGTAGAGGCGGCAGAAGTCAGCAGCAGGAGTGTGACCAGGAGGTTGTGGATTCAGTGCTGTTAATGGTTCAATGACTTGACTAGGTCAGGGAAGGTCAGTCGATGGCTATCTGCAGCCGAATCCTCCAATGCACCCTCGCACACCTCCTCTCATCCTCACTCCCTTCACAAGTTCATCACCCTCTTCCTCACTCCACCACTGTCAGTAACCGCAATTCTCATCTCATCTGACCTAAATCACCTCCACCCACTCTCATTACACATCCTGAGGTGGCACCGTGACCATGTTCCTCAAAGGCATGCCATTCCCACTCCTTATGCATCTGCCTGATTCTCACCTTCACCATATGCAGTGCATCCATCGGATGCCACTCACAGGGCTGCAGGATGAAGAGAGCGCAGAATGCCAGGGAAAGGGCCAGGACCAGAGGAGGGCTGCAGGAAATTGTTAAGAGGAGGCGCTGGTGATCCATGGCATCTCAAGCACTTTGAGCATTGGAGATGGAGAGGTTGGTGGAGCAGGGCGACTGCTTTAATCTTTCATACCTGCACCTCCCACAAAGCAACATCACCCACAGTGGGCTTCACAACATCATCACCTGATCAAGTGCTTCATGGGCATATCAACAATTACAAAGTACCATCTCCAAATATTATCTCTTCCTTCTCGCCCCAGTGCCATCACATGAAGAACCCGAGCCACTGCCCAGGGAGGATGAAGATTCCTCGAGGACTTTATACCTGCGGAGGATGTACCATCACAGGATACATGCATTGCAGGCACCAGTGCAGATACCAGCACCTCGGTGATTCTCACTGCACAAATCAACATGAGCAGAGTGGTGGTGAGAATGTATACTGAACATGGATATTAAATGTATACAGACATTTAAGTCGAGAAGTTGAGAATGTGGGAATTATATATGGACAGTATGAGCGAACAAAGAATTCATGGAGGAATAGCCATGACATCTTAGACTCGAGACTGCGAAATGTTACAACACTAACACATATTGAAACAAAACCCACAGCTTGCAGAAAAACCTCAAGGTTTTATTAAATCATGTTATTAACCTGAAACATTTACAGAAGGCCTTTGTTTAAAATCAGACCATACTTAGGTCGGCTTATGAGTGGACAAAGGGAAAGAGGGATCAAAAGGGATAGGCTGAACTAGGATGTCACTCTAGCCCTATCTTGTTATCTTTTACCGAAAATGTATAACCGTCGTCCCTTTACAATGTAACGTCACTTTGTCCATAGGAAGTGAGTGCGTTCTATCAGAGTTGCATTCCTTCTGTCTGATAAGGTCCCCAATCGGGATTTGCTTTTTAAATAAAAGCTTGCCTTGTTTAAAGCACAATCGGTATTCGACTCAGTGATTTCACTGAACCAGATTGAGGGAAAAGAATCCAAAAATCAACATTTGGTGTCAGAAGTGGGATCTCAATGGACGACTGCCGAAAACTTGCGAATTAAGAGCCAGACTAGCCTTGGACTAGACGAGGGGAAAGTGGCCACTGGAATAAGTATACTTTCAATACTGCTCCAGTTTCCCCCGGTTTCAAAAGTCTGAGGAAAGTTTAGCCACTCGCTGGTTCTCAGGTAGTGTCTGAACGAGATCCAGGACAATCTGGTGAATACCTTTCAAACTTAGAATAGGGATAGAGATAGGGAAATTGCGCGGTGACGCAAACCAAGCGGCGACTCGGAAAGATAGGTTAGAAGAGGTAAGTCTGCCTGGGTTCAAGGCCCAGAGCCTGCCTGGGTTCGAGGCCCAGTGTCTGTGTGGGTTCGAGGCCCAAGTAAAACCGCGCGGCAACGCGGAGAGAGAGAGAGAATCGCACGAACCGCGTAGGGAAACGCGGAGGTTAGGGAATTACGTAAAATTAAGCCGCGGGACTACGCGGGACTGTGTAAATTTTAAATTGTACTTACGCCAGGTACGGCGTCGATCTTGTACATCACTTGGTCCGCCTAGACTCTGGGTAAGATAACTGAAACCACCACGGGGCGACGTGGAGACAATCAGGACTAATTAGAACCCTGATCCAACGTGCGGCGACACAGGATGGGTAATTTAGATAAAACTACGAATTCCCTGAAAGGTCATGGATCCAAAAATAGAGCCGGCCAAAACAGTTATTAGGAAAGAAGAGAGACTCTTGTGAACGTCTGTTTTAAATGAGAAATGCTTATGTGATTTTTACTGTGGAAAAGAAAGCCGGGGAGTTGTGGTTTGTTTTAGCTCCACCCACTTTTTCAAACAGAATGAAAGTTTTTTTAACCCTTCGTAGTGTTGTCCTGTATGTGGGAAGTTTAAGAGTGTGAGCCTTATTGAATTACGTATATTCGGATGATAAGTTACGAAGCCAGGAAATGCACAAAGGATAGGTTTGTTGAGTAAAAAAAGAAAAAAAACATGGTCCCGGTGGTTAAAAAAGGATTTGACATGCTCACTTACTTGTCGAAAGAAAACATGCAATGATTGATTACATTACAAAGTTTGAATCGGGATTTTGAGATATTCAGAGAAGGCACAGCAAAACAACTGAGATGGATTCAAAAGGATTAAAAAAAATATATTATATTAAATCTGCAGTTTAGAAGAAATAGTATAACACGACCTTGAGGCTGGAACAATTGAGATAACGAAAAGCAGTCCACAGCCTACGTGCCAGACTTCCCTCTAGTTATGGAAAAGATGAAAAAAAAGATGTAACGTACTAAATAGGTGCTGAAAAAAAAAATGTTCCACTGGGACCTCTGAGAAAGGTATCGATAGACTACGTAGTTAAAATGGTTGGCTTTGCATTCACTGAGGCTGATGACGAAATTGAATTTCAGTAAACAAATAGTTATTAAAAATGTGTGGTCTCGTTTTAAATCAATTAAAAAAATATCTTTGGTGAGTACTTGAATAAGAAGTAAAAAAATATTGGAGTTTAATCAAATGCTGCCTTTCCTGATGAAAAGATTTTTTTTTCAGATGGTTACGTGAAGTCACGTAATGACATCAGGTCTTCTTACAAACCTGTAAAGGAGTTAATCCTTTCCATTGACAGCCGTTTCATACTGAACATTATCAATTTGGATTTCTTAATAGAAAAAAGACTCACCTAACAGAGGAATGGTGCGATAGTCAGAATAAAAATAAAAACAGAACTAGCTTATGTAATAATACTTGCCTGATACAATAAAGAAATAGATACTCAAACAAAACAAATTGAAGAGTTAAAAGGCTAAGATAAATAAGCTGAAAGGGATCCACAAACCCAACTTAACCCTGACCTCCGATTTCACGGAGTGACCTGACATGCATGGATATAATGCAGAATCAAGGGACCTGTGGGCCCTGGTAAAGCAAACCCTGAGCCCAACTGAGCAAGCCCGATTTCTAACTCACCTAGGACGTGCTACTCATGATGCATTGTTGGTTGCTCACCCTAACGATGTCCAGGATCGCCTAAACACTAATGCTCTCACCACGACCCTTCAGAAGCCCATCAGTATGGCCGCAGTATTAGAAACTAAACCCAAACGAGAAGAAACTGCCGATGAATTCATGGAAAGATTTATTGAAATATACGGAAGTCAATCAGGAGATAATGCCTTCAGGGCAGGAGAGGATTCTCCTCAATTCTGCGCTATCCTACTTCAGTGCCTGCCCTATTCGGTTGCTCACGCTATCCGGACAAATAATATGAATTGGGCAGATAACAGTAAAGACCAGATGGAAAGGGCGGTTAAATATTATTGGCAGGAAAAGAAAGGAGAGGGGGGAGGTGCGCCCCCAACCCGGGTCAAGACTGAATACGTGACTAGAAAGGAAGAGCCGCCTCGGGTGGAAGGACCAAAACCCGACCCAAGGGGATACCAGATGGAACCGCAGTGTTGCGTGCAGGGTTGGTGGATAAACAGGGATACGGTTATATCAAACACCCAAATGGCCCGGGCCCTGCTAATTACGGACCGCCCTACTGTCCCCGGCCTGGTATGGGAAGAGGTCGGGGCTGGGAAAGACGAGATGGATGCTTTATTTGTGGGCAAGAAGGACATTGAAATAGAAATTGTCCCTCCCGTCAGCACGAAAAAGGAAGAGGAGGAAGAGGAGTGGGGCAAGGGGGGAAGAGGACGGGGATCTTACACTAACTTCTCCCAGAACAACCCCTTTGGCCAACCGTCCCCCGATTATTCGTATTGACTACGTAGCTTGGTTGTGCAGGGACCCTCCCCGGATGACGAACCGATGATATTGTTAAAAATTCGGAATGAGTGGCAACCCTTCTTGATAGATACGGGAGCCTTCATTTCTTCTGTACAATCAAAGCTGAAACTCCCCGCCTTCACTGAAACACAGGGACTGTCAGGATTCCTGGGACAAGTCTCTACATTCCCGATGTCAGAACCGGTTAAAATGGGTTACCAGGAAGAATCGGTGGAACATCGATTTGTTATCACAACCAGTCTGGACTGTAACTTGATGGCTAGAGACCTCCTCTGCAAATTCCAGTTGCATTTGGAGTGTGGAGATGATGGGATTATTGTAAAACAAGGAACCCTTAAGCGGCAGTATTATACCACTAGAACCCCTCAGTGGTGGTCTCTGGACCTGCCGCAGGCACCCTATCACGTGACCCTAGCATACGATCCCAGTGGAAAGAATCAGGACCTGCAGAACTTTTATCAGGATCACGAAGAGGAAGTGAAGGAAATTCTATTAAGGGCTAGAGTGACTGGACCGGAAGGGAAGGCAGATTTTGTGGAAATGGACAGCCCCCAACGGTGGCACCACATATTACTCGTGAAGTATTACCTCCCCACCACGCTAAAGATTTGGGAGTTATGGTGCGCCAGGCTATAGACGAGGCTGACCCTACCAGCCGGGATGTGCAAATTGTAAAACATGGCCGAACAGGCCAATTCCACGGGGACCCCGAGAAGGTCTTAACGACTCTGCAGCATCATACTGGTTCTGACATACCTGACTGTGGATTCTCATGTGTGGGCAGAGGACCCCTCCCAAGTGGGTTATACTCCCATTGATCCGATTGAGATCCGAGTGCAGGGCAATGTGGACTGGCCCTCTATCCGACAGTACCCACTGAAATCACAGGCAATACCGAGTATCCACCGAGCTCTGGAGGCTAGCCGAGTCGAACCAATTTGCCAGTTTCCAGTCCCTAGCACGGCTAAACAAATGCGCCAGTGGTTGGGGATGATCAATTACTGCAGATCCTGGATCCCTAATGTTGCCCTGATGACTAAGCACCTCACCCCGTATACAAATAAGGAAGGCAGCTTTGAAATAGAAACCGCAGACGTCCAAGCCTTTAAGGAACTAAAGACAGCCCTGCTGCAAGCTCCGGCTTTGGTCTGGCCCCTCTATGACCTTTCAACTGTATTGTACAAGCCTGAAAGACTGTGCTACCGTTGTCTTAACACCTCTCACTCCGTAGCTGCCCTCCTGGGCCAGCTGCAGACTCAACACCTTACCATGGCCAGGCAAAGCAGATATGAGATCTACCTACTAAACAATCCTAAGCTGACCTTTCGGCACTGTACTGCAATTAATCCGGCCTGTTTTCTTACTGAGCCGCCCCAAGATGAGGAAGAACCCAGTCATGACTGTTTATCTTCAATTCAAGAGGCCACATCAGTCAGGGAAGATTTAGTTGATGTACCAATGGAAGATCCAGACTGTATTATGAATGTTGACGGAAGTTCTTCTATTAATCCAGAAGGTACACGAATCTCAGGATACGCCATAGTAAACCAGGAGAATCAGGTCTTGGAATCTGCCGCCTTTGAAACCGCCAATTCTGCCCAACAAGCTGAGCTATTCGCCCTCACCCGAGCCTGTATCTTGGCCAAAGACCTCAAAGTCAATATCTATACCGACTCCAGGTATGCCTTTGGGGTGGCCCATGATTTCGGACAATTATGGAAAAATTTTGACCTTTCACCCCACTGGTCACTGCCTGCCATTCTAAAAAGGACCCGTTTATCCCGACTCTCTGCTTCCTGTCTGCCAACCAGTTCTCTATCCACGTCAATACATTACCCCCAATACCACGTGCTTTAATTTTGTACACCAATCTCTTGTGTGGGACCTTGTCAAAAGCCTTTAGCAAGTCCAAATATTTTCTCTGAACGTAGATGTTATAACCATGCATCCATTGTGGATAGAAACCGTATTAGCATGTAACTTTAGAATTTGTTGTCTTTCCGTAATAGTACCTAGTCTATTGGTTTATGCCATGCAGAGGAAGATATCCATGAATCAGGCGGACCAGAGGAACACCGGATATACAGACCCTGACTGACTTGGCAGAATGTGCTGCAGCACTAGTGGGCAGTCACAGTCGCTCTGCCACCCGCGGTGGTGCAGGTCCCGTTGTTGCACAGCGTGACTAATGTGTAAAGCAGTGGTAAACCAGAGTCATTTAAAGTCATTTAATGGCATTTCATTATAATATAATAATAATGCCATGTTGTGCATGCAGCTTCTGTAGTACTCTCAGTTAAAGAACATAAGAACATAAGAAATAGGAGCAGGAGTGGGCCATACGGCCCCTCGAGCCTGCTCTGCCATTCAATACGATCATGGCTGATCTGATCATGGACTCAGCTCCACTTCCCTTCTCGCTCCCCATAACCCTTTACTCCCTTATCGCTCAAAAGTCTGTCTATCTCTGCCTTAAATATATTCAATGACCCAGCCTCCACAGCTCTCTGGGGCATAGATGTACAACCATAATGATGTAATCATATGTAACGTCTCTTGTTCACATTTATTGCAGTAATGTTGCTCCTCGTACATATGCCAGCACAGCGCAAGCATTCTCATGTCTACCCTTCTGTTACAATAACCTCAATGATGATTTGCAGGTCCCGAGACTCCCGAGGTGCGAAGGGAGGCCCCTCCACGGACGCCTGTGCCATTGCAGGTGGTCATCACCACGGGTCCAGAGGAGACTACTGAGGAGGAGGAAGATGACCAATTGTCATCTGTTGTACCTGCGGCCACGTCTTCATGGGCGGATGAAGTAGCGGGGCCAAGCGGCTTGCAGCAGGCCACTCCAAGGTGTACAGTGCCCACGCTGACCCCACGGAGGTTGATTCGGCGAGATAGGCATGCACTGTGACAGGCAGGTCCCAACGAGGACCTGGTGACACTGTCCAGGGACAGTGTCTATATCGGTCGACAGCTGCTCCAGGCGATTGGTGGGTTGACCGGAAACACTGCCGCAATGTCCACACGAATATCGGAGGGCGTGGAGCGGATAGTTTTGGTGGTCCCATCTGCAATTGTTGTCCTCTCCTGATAGCTAGGTTCTACAACATGCAGCACACCACATTAAGCTCCGCGACCTGCTCAGGATGGTATTGTAGGTTACCTCCTGAGTGGTCCAGGAATCTGAAGCGCTGCTTCAGAACTCCAATTGTCTTTCTAACGACATTGCATGTCGCTATATGGCTTTCATTGTAGCACTTCTTGGCTTCCGTCTGGGCCTTACGCAGGGGGGTCATGAGCCAGCTGGCAAGGTCATATCCTTTATCCCCCAGCATCCAACCGTGACCTTGTGGCTGACTCTTAAACAGGTCAGAGACAGTGCTCCCATGCAAGATGTGTGCATCATGGATGCTGCCTGGATAATTGCATTTATTACCAGGATTATTTGCTTGTGGTTGACAACTAGCTGCACGTTCAGGGAGTGGAATCCTTTTCGCTTCCAAAGTACCTCTACATCCTGAAAAGGTGCTCGCAGGGCGATGTGCGTACAGTCTATTGCTCCCTGCACCTTGAGGAAGTTTGCTATTTGCGAGAAACCCAAAGCCCTCTCAATCTGTGCCTTCCTGGCCATAGGGAAGTTTATAAAGTCCATCCTGAGTGCGTAAAGGGCTTCAGTCACCTGTCGAATGGAGCAGTGTGTGTCGGGCGTGCTGATAGCTTCCGCAAATGTCGCCAGCTGAGGTTTGAAAGGAGCCCGATGCGTAGAAGGAAAGTGCCGCAGTAACCTTAACCTCAACAGGCAGTGCAGTCCTGATGGTGCTGGTAGACTGCAGATCTCCCTTGATGAGCTGGCATATCTCACTGATGTCCTCCTTTCGGAATCGCAGCCTCCTAACGCACATGTTATCGGACAAGTTCAGCTATGATCACTTTTCCCTGTAAATGCGTTGGGTGTAAGGTCTCCTCCTCTGCACCAGTCTGTCAACTCTTTGATTGGACACATAATGCTCTTCAATATACCTTCTCCCATCGTCAGTCTGCAGCATGTGATTAGTGACCAATACTGGCTGAGAAATTACAGGCCCATCACTATCAATCACTAGAAATGCCCTTCATTTGTCCTCAACAGATACAAATGTGATTAGATGATTGGCAAGGGTCAAAAAGGCCCTTAAAATCACTCAGAGATTGATTCTCCTCACAAACACTTGAAGCAGCCTTTCAGTACAGATCCTCCGACTGTCGAAAAGGCGTCGGTAGTGCCGAGTATTGCCGAGTATTGCCGAGTATTGCCGAGTACTGCCGAGTACTGCCGAGTATTGCCGAGTATTGCCGAGTACTGCCGAGTATTGCCGAGTACTGCCGAGTATTGCCGAGTATTGCCGAGTATTGCCGAGTATTGCCGAGTACTGCCGAGTATTGCAGAGTATTGCAGAGTACTGCCGAGTATTGCCGAGTACTGCCGAGTATTGCCGAGTACTGCCGAGTATTGCCGAGTATTGCCGAGTATTGCCGAGTATTGCCGAGTACTGCAGAGTACTGCCGAGTATTGCAGAGTATTGCAGAGTACTGCCGAGTATTGCCGAGTATTGCCGAGTACTGCCGAGTACTGCCGAGTATTGCCGAGTACTGCCGAGTATTGCCGAGTATTGCCGAGTATTGCCGAGTACTGCCGAGTATTGCCGAGTACTGCCGAGTATTGCCGAGTACTGCAGAGTACTGCCGAGTATTGCCGAGTATTGCCGAGTACTGCAGAGTACTGCCGAGTATTGCCGAGTATTGCAGAGTATTGCCGGGTACTGCCGAGTATTGCCGAGTACTGCCGAGTACTGCCGAGTATTGCCGAGTACTGCAGAGTACTGCCGAGTATTGCCGAGTATTGCCGAGTACTGCAGAGTACTGCCGAGTATTGCCAAGTATTGCAGAGTATTGCCGGGTACTGCCGAGTATTGCCGAGTACTGCCGAGTATTGCCGAGTATTGCCGAGTACTGCAGAGTACTGCCGAGTATTGCAGAGTACTGCCGAGTATTGCCGAGTACTGCCGAGTATTTCCGAGTACTGCCGAGTATTGCCGAGTACTGCCGAGTATTGCCGAGTACTGCCGAGTATTGCCGAGTACTGCCGAGTATTGCCGAGTACTGCAGAGTACTGCCGAGTACTGCCGAGTATTTCCGATTATTGCTGAGTATTGCCGAGTACTGCCGAGTATTGCCGAGTACTGCCGAGAATTGCAGAGTACTGCCGAGTATTGCCAAGTATTGCCGAGTAGTGCCGAGTATTGCCGAGTACTGCCGAGTATTGCCAAGTATTGCCGAGTACTGCCGAGTATTGCCGAGTACTGCCGAGTATTGCCAAGTATTGCCGAGTACTGCCGAGTATTGCCGAGTATTGCCGAGTACTGCCGAGTATTGCCAAGTACTGCCGAGTATTTCAGAGTACTGCCGAGTATTGCAGAGTACTGCAGAGTATTGCCGAGTACTGCAGAGTACTGCCGAGTATTGCAGAGTACTGCCGAGTATTGCCAAGTATTGCCGAGTACTGCCGAGTACTGCCGAGTACTGCCGAGTACTGCCGAGTATTGCCAAGTATTGCCGAGTACTGCCGAGTACTGCCGAGTATTGCCGAGTACTGCCGAGTATTGCTGAGTACTGCCGAGTACTGCCGAGTACTGCCGAGTATTGCCGAGTATTGCCGAGTACTACCGAGTATTGCCGAGTACTGCCGAGTACTGCAGAGTACTGCCGAGTACTGCCGAGTATTGCAGAGTACTGCCGAGTATTGCAGAGTACTGGCGAGTATTGCCAAGTACTGCCGAGTATTGCCGAGTACTGCCGAGTACTGCCGAGTATTGCCGAGTACTGCCGAGTATTGCAGAGTACTGCCGAGTACTGCTGAGTCCTGCCGAGTACTGCCGAGTATTGCCAAGTACTGCCGAGTACTGCCGAGTACTGCCGAGTATTGCCGTGTACTGCCGAATACTGCCGATATTGCCGAGTACTGCCGAGTACTGCAGAGTACTGCTGAATATTGCAGAGTACTGCCGAGTACTGCAGAGTACTGCCGAGTATTGCCGAGTACTGCCGAGTATTGCCGAGTACTGCCGAGTATTTCAGAGTACTGCCGAGTATTGCAGAGTACTGCAGAGTATTGCCGAGTACTGCAGAGTACTGCCGAGTATTGCAGAGTACTGCCGAGTATTGCCAAGTATTGCCGAGTACTGCCGAGTACTGCCGAGTATTGCCAAGTATTGCCGAGTACTGCCGAGTACTGCCGAGTACTGCCGAGTATTGCCGAGTACTGCCGAGTACTGCCGAGTATTGCCGAGTACTGCCGAGTATTGCCGAGTACTGCCAAGTATTGCCGAGTACTGCCGAGTACTGCCGAGTACTGCCGAGTATTGCCGAGTACTGCCGAGTATTGCCGAGTACTACCGAGTATTGCCGAGTACTGCCGAGTACTGCCGAGTACTGCAGAGTACTGCTGAATATTGCAGAGTACTGCCGAGTACTGCAGAGTACTGCCGAGTACTGCCGAGTACTGCCGAGTACTGCCGAGTATTGCAGAGTACTGCCGAGTACTGCCGAGTATTGCCGAGTACTGCCGAGTACTGCGGAGTATTGCCGAGTACTACCGAGTATTGCCGAGTACTGCCGAGTACTGCAGAGTACTGCAGGGTACTGCCGAATATTGCAGAGTACTTCCGAGTACTGCAGAGTACTGCCGAGTACTGCCGAGTACTGCCGAGTATTGCCGAGTACTGCCGAGTACTGCCGAGTATTGCCGAGTACTGCCGAGTATTGCCGAGTACTGCCGAGTACTGCTGGGTATTGCCGAGTACTGCCGAGTACTGCCGAGTATTGCCGAGTACTACCGAGTATTGCCGAGTACTGCGGAGTACTGCAGAGTACTGCAGGGTACTGCCGAATATTGCAGAGTACTTCCGAGTACTGCAGAGTACTGCCGAGTATTGCCGAGTACTGCCGAGTACTGCCGAGTATTGCAGAGTACTGCCGAGTATTGCCGAGTACTGCCGAGTATTGCCGAGTATTGCCGAGTACTGCCGAGTATTGCCGAGTACTGCCGAGTATTGCAGAGTACTGCCGAGTACTGCCGAGTACTGCCGAGTACTGCCGAGTATTGCCGTGTACTGCCGAATACTGCCGAGTATTGCCGAGTACTGCCGAGTACTGCCGAGTATTGCCGAGTACTGCGGAGTACTGCCGAGTACTGCAGAATACTGCCGAGTATTGCAGAGTACTGCCGAGTGCTGCAGAGTACTGCCGAGTACTGCCGAGTATTGCCGAGTACTGCCGAGTACTGCCGAGTATTGCAGAGTACTGCCGAGTATTGCCGAGTACTGCCGAGTATTGCCGAGTATTGCCGAGTACTGCCGAGTATTGCCGAGTACTGCCGAGTATTGCAGAGTACTGCCGAGTACTGCCGAGTACTGCCGAGTACTGCCGAGTATTGCCGTGTACTGCCGAATACTGCCGAGTATTGCCGAGTACTGCCGAGTACTGCCGAGTATTGCCGAGTACTGCGGAGTACTGCCGAGTACTGCAGAATACTGCCGTGTATTGCAGAGTACTGCCGAGTGCTGCAGAGTACTGCCGAGTACTGCCGAGTATTGCCGAGTACTGCCGAGTACTGCCGAGTATTGCAGAGTACTGCCGAGTATTGCCGAGTACTGCCGAGTATTGCCGAGTACTGCCGAGTACTGCCGAGTATTGCCGAGTACTCCTGAGTATTGCAGAGTACTGCCGAGTGCTGCCGAGTCCTGCCGAGTACTGCCGAGTATTGCCAAGTACTGCCGAGTACTGCCGAGTACTGCCGAGTATTGCCGTGTACTGCCGAATACTGCCGAGTATTGCCGAGTACTGCCGAGTACTGCCGATTATTTCCGAGTACTGCCGAGTACTGCCGAGTATTGCCGAGTACTGCCGAGTACTGCCGAGTATTTCTGAGTACTGCCGAGTATTGCCGAGTATTGCCGAGTACTGCCGAATACTGCCGAATACTGCCGAGTATTTCCGAGCATTGCCGAGTATTGCCGAGTACTGCCGAGTATTGCCAAGTACTGCCGAGTATTGCCGAGTAATGCCGAGTACTGCCGAGTATTGCCGAGTACTGCCGAGTATTGCCGAGTACTGCCGAGTATTGCCGAGTGCTGCCGACTACTGCCGAGTATTGCCGAGTACTGCCGAGTACTGCCGAGTATTTCTGAGTACTGCCGAGTATTGCCGAGTATTGCCGAGTACTGCCGAGTACTGCCGAATACTGCCGAGTATTTCCGAGTACTGCCGAGTATTGCCGAGTACTGCCGAGTATTGCCGAGTACTGCCGAGTATTTCCAAGTACTGCCGAGTACTGCCGAATACTGCCGAGTATTGCCGAGTACTGCCGAGTATTTCCGAGTACTGCCGAGTATTTCCAAGTACTGCCGAGTATTGCCGAGTATTGCCGAGCACTGCCGAGTACTGCCGAATACTGCCGAGTACTGCCGAATACTGCCGAGTACTGCCGAGTACTGCCGAGTAGCACCGACTTAAGGTCAGGTGAGTGCAGCTTTTTTTCAGCGACTTTTCGACCAGCGACCATTTCGGCGAAGTGTGGGCGAAATGCCGGAAGTTGCGGTGGCGATAAATGGGCGATAATCGGGCACAAGTTTCCAGTTTCAGCACTATTCTCGGCCTGGCACGCAGATGACGTCATATATTTTTTAAACTTAAGCCGGGCGATGCAGCACATTCATGTGTGCCAAAAGTTTGGCCGGCGATAAATGGGCGATAATCGGGTGCTAGTTTCTACTTTCTGGCAAAAATGGGCAATAGCCTGTATCTCAGCATTAAATGGGCGATAAATGGGCGATAAATGGGCGATCAATGGGCGATCAATAGGCGTAAATGGGCTATAAGTGGGCGATAAATGGGGGATAAATTGGGCGATGATGTGCCGAAAGTCTAGTCCCATCGATTCTAGAACGGTTCCCATGGACTGGAATGTTGCTAATGTTACGCCACTATTTACGAAAGGAGGGAGAGAGAAAACGGGGAACTACAGACCAGTTAGCCTGACATCAGTAATAGGGAAAATGCTCGAATCTATTATTAAGGGCACTGAGAAAATAATAATAGGATTGGGCAGAGTCAACATCGATTTATGAAAGGGAAAACGTGTTTGACAAATCTGTTTTGAGTTTTTTGAGGTGGTAACTAGCAGAATAGATCGGGGGAATCAGTGAATGTGGTCTAGTTTGGATATTCAGAAGGCATTCGATAAGGTGCCACACCAGAGATTATTAAACAAAGGAGGGTTGATGGGATTAGGGGTAATATACTAGCATGGATTGAGGATTGGTTAAAGGGTTGGGAAAATGTTGTTAAAGAATCAGTAGCAGGACATTTGGAAAAACATAATGCAGTCAGGCAGAGTCAGCATGGATTTATGAAGGAGAGGTCATGTTTGACAAATTTGCTGGAATTCTTTGAGGATCTAATGAACAGGGTGGATAAAGGGGAACCTGTGGATGTGGTGTATTTGGATTTCCAGAAGACATTTGACAAGGTGCCACATAAAAGGTTACTGCACAAGATAAAAGTTAACGGGGTTGGGGGTGATATATTAGCATGGATAGAGGATTGGCTAACTAACAGAAAACAGAGAGTCGGAATAAATGGTTCATTCTCTGGTTGGCAATCAGTAACTAGTGGGGTGCTGCAGGGATCAGTGCTGGGACCCCACCTATTTACAATCTATATTAATGACTTGGAAGAAGGGACCGAGTGTAACGGAGCCAAGTTTGCGGGCGAAACAAAGATGGGAGGAAAAGCAATGAGTGAGGAGGAAAAAAAAAATCTGCAAAAGGACATAGACAGGCTAAGTGAGTGGGCAAACATTTGGCAGATGGAGTATAATGTTGGAAAGTGTGAGGTCATGCACTTTGGCAGAAAAAAAATCAAAGAGCAAGTTATTATTTAAATGGAGAAAGATTGCAAAGTGCCGCAGTACAGTGAGACCTGGGGGTCCTGGTGCATGAAATACAAAAGGATAGTATGCAGGTACAGCAAGTGATCAGGAAGGTCAATGGAATCTTGGCCTTTATTGCAAAGGGGATGGAGTATAAAAGCAGGGAAGTCTTGCTACAGTTATACAGGGTATTGGTGAGGCCACACCTGGAATACTGCGTGCAGTTTTGCTTTCCATATTTACGAAAGGATGTACTTGCTTTGGAGGCAGTTCAGAGAAGGATCACTAGGTTGATTCCGGAGATGAGGGGGCTGACTTATGAGGAAAGGCTGAGGAGGTTAGGCCTCTATTCATTGGAATTCAGAAGAATGAGAGGGGATCTTATCGAAGCGTTTAAGATTATGAGGGGGCTTGACAAGGTGGATGCAGAGAGGATGTTTCTGCTGATGGGGGAGACTAGAACTAGGGGGCATGATCTTAGAATAAGGGGCCGCCCATTTAAAAATGAGATGAGGAGGAATTTCTTCTCTCACAGGGTTGTAAATCTTTGGAATTCACTGCCTCAGTCTGCTTTTGGATGCTGGATCATTTAATGGATTTGACAGAAAGAGACAGTTTTTAACTGATAAGGGGTTAAGGGGTTATGAGGAGTGGGCAGGGAAACATAGAAACATAGAAACATAGAAAATAGGTGCAGGAGCAGGCCGTTCAGCCCTTCTAGCCTGCACCGCCATTCAATGAGTTCATGGCTGAACATGAAACTTCAGTACCCCCTTCCTGCTTTCTCGCCATAACCCTTGATCCCCCGAGTAGTAAGGACTTCATCTAACTCCCTTTTGAATATATTTAGTGAATTGGCCTCAACTACTTTCTGTGGTAGAGAATTCCACAGGTTCACCACTCTCTGGGTGAAGAAGTTTCTCCTCATCTCGGTCCTAAATGGCTTACCCCTTATCCTCAGACTGTGACCCCTGGTTCTGGACTTCCCCAACATTGGGAACATTCTTTCTGCATCTAACCTGTCTAAACCCGTCAGAATTTTTAACGTTTCTATGAGGTCCCCTCTCATTCTTCTGAACTCCAGTGAATACAAGCCCAATTGATCCAATCTTTCTTGATAGGTCAGTCCCGCCATCCCGGGAATCAGTCTGGTGAACCTTCGCTGCACTCCCTCAATAGCAAGAATGTCCTTCCTCAAGTTAGGAGACCAAAACTGTACACAATACTCCAGGTGTGGCCTCACCAAGGCCCTGTACAACTGTAGCAACACCTCCCTGCCCCTGTATTCAAATCCCCTCGCTATGAAGGCCAACATGCCATTTGCTTTCTTAACCGCCTGCTGCACCTGCATGCCAACCTTCAATGACTGATGTACCATGACACCCAGGTCTCGTTGCACCTTCCCTTTTCCTAATCTGTCACCATTCAGATAATAGTCTGTCTCTCTGTTTTTACCACCAAAGTGGATAACCTCACATTTATCCACATTAAGTGGATCTGAGTCCATGATCCGATCAGCCATGATGGTATTAAATAGCGGAGCAACTCGAGGGGCCTTATGGCCTACTCCTGCTCCTATTTCTTATGTTCTTATGTTCTTATGACTGCTGCACCACCGTTGCTCTGAGCATCCAGCACTCCAAACCCAAGAAACACAAAAGCTGTTTCAGAAGGACATTGGAGTGCTAGAGTCATCCTCCACCCAGAAATGTGGGCATGGAGAAGGCAAACAAGTTTATCATTGTCCATCGCCCGAGCAGTACATTTGGATGCGGTCAGCAATTCCATACAATACATTTGGATGCTGGGTTATAACCAAGTGTAAAGCTGTTATTGTATTCTAGTGCATCTAGTCATTTTAATCTCAAGCCCAGGGGTTTTTGACCAACACAGTTACATCAAGGTAACTGGACGGGTCAAACCGTGACATCACAGGGCAAGCCTGACCCTACCCTGTGCATCACAGTGAGATCAGGCATCACAATAGGTTTGTAACCTGGGGCTACCTGAGACACAAGCAGTTTCAGTGAAGGAAAGCACTGACTGAGACTAACTGGCTGATCTCTCGAGCAGTGAATGTGGCCGGATACAATATCTCACCATTTTTGCTTTTTGAAGAGAACACTATGAAAACATCATCAACCAGCAGATTAGAGAGAAGGTTGTGAGCTTTGAAAGGTTGGGATTAACCTATTGATCTTGTATCATCATTTGTGAAAGTCAGAATGAGCAACATAATGAGTTTAATAGATACAGTAATACTGGTGCACAATAGCTTGTTAGAACAGTACATTTTGTTGTTATTTGATCTTCTTTGGGGTTGTTAATAGTTAGTCTGGAGCCTGTTGCCTGCTCACAGATGGTTACTGAGTCCCACTCTCAGCTCCCTCACTAACCAGACTCTCCCAGCCCTTGCGTTTGGTGCTCACTCCATGTTCTGTAAATGTAGACAACTACTTATCATTGGTAGACCTCCCGGGGCATTGCTCGGGACAGTCTGCAGGGTGAGCAACAGTCACACATGTAACTGGGCCCTACTGAGAGAAGGGGGCACGGAGAAGGCAAATAATCCCATCACTGCCCATTGCCCGCACACCCGACTCTCTGGGTCATAACCAAGTGCAAAGCAGTTATTGTATTCCAGCACATCCCACCTAAGGCCCAAGGCTTTTTGGCCAAACACCGTTGTATCAAAGTGAGGCCCTTTCACTGGACGGGTCAAACTGTGACATCACAGGGCAAGCCTGACCCTACCCTGTGCATCATGTGATCACTGACATCACGATAGGTTTGTAAACAGGGGCAACATGAGGCAGAAGAGGTTGCACCAGCAGTTTCAGTGAAGGAAAGGGAGCTGTACTGACTGTGACTAACTGGCTGATTTCTCTAGGAGTGAATGTGGCCGGCTAGAAGATCTGGTGAAGGGAGCGTGAACAATGGAATCATCACTAACCAGCTGACAGTCGGAAGGGTGTTGCTATGGAAGGTTTGTTTATTCCAGCTCGAACTAGGAGGCATATTCTTAGAATAAGGGGCCACCCATTTAAAACTGAGATGAGGAGGAATTACTTCTCTCAGAGGGTTGTAAACCTGTAGAATTCACAGACTCAGAGTGCTTTGGATGCTGGGCCATTGAATGGATTTCAGACAGAGATCGACTGTTTCTTAACTGATAAGGGGTTCAGGGGTTATGGGGAGCGGGCAGGGAAATGGACCTGAGTCCATGATCGTATTAAATGGTGGAGCAGGCTCGAGGGGCCGAATGGCCTGCTCCTGCTCCTATTTCTTATGTTCTTATGTTCTTATGACTGCTGCACCACCATTGATCTGAGCGTCCAGCACTCCAAACCCAAGAAACACAAACACTGTTTCAGAAGGACATTGGAGTGCTAGAGTCATCCTCCACCCAGAGATGTGGGCACGGAGAAGGCAAACAAGTTTATCATTGTCCATCGCCCGAGCACCCACATCTCTGGGTCATAACCAAGTGTAAAGCTATTATCGCATTCTAGTGCATCTAGACCTTGTAATCTAAATCCAGGGTTTTTTGGCCAAACGCAGTTACATCAAGGTGAAGACCTTTCACTGGACGGGTCAAACTGTGACATCACAGGGCAAGCCTGACCCTACCAGGTGCATCACGTGATCACTGACATCACGATAGGTTTGTAAACAGGGGCAACATGAGGCAGAGAGGCTGCACAAGCAGTTTCAGTGAAGGAAAGGGAGCTGGACTGAATGTGACTAACTGGCTGATTTCTCTAGGAGTGAATGTGGCCGGCTAGAAGACCTGGTGAAGGGAGTGTGAACAATGGAATCATCACTAACCAGCTGACAATCGGAAGGGTGTTGCTGTGGAAGGTTTGTTTCTTCCAGCTAGAACTAGGAGGCATAATCTTAGATTAAGGGCCGCCCATTTAAAACTGAGATGAGGAGGAATTTCTTCTTTCAGAGGGTTGTAAACCTGTAGAATTCACAGACTCAGAGTGCTTTGGATGCTGGGTCATTGGATGGATTTAAGGCAGAGATAGAGAGTTTCTTAACTGATAAGGGAATAAGGGGTTATGGGGAGCGGGCAGGGAAGTGGACCTGATCGGATCAGCCATGATCGTATTAAATAGCGGAGCAGGCTCGAGGTGCCGAATGGCCTACTCCTGCTCCTATTTCTTATGTTCTTATGTTCTTATGACTGCTGCACCACCATTGATCTGAGTGTCCAGCACTCCAAGAAACACAAACGCTGTTTCAGAAGGACATAGGAGTGCGAGAATCATCCTCCACCCAGAGATGTGGGCACGGAGAAGGCAAACTAGTTTATCATTGCCTATCGCCCGAGCACCCTCTTCTTGAGGTCATTTGTTTAATATTTCAAAATAGAAACATAGAAACATAGACACATGGAAAATAGGTGCAGGAGTAGGCCATTCGGCCCTTCTAGCCTACACCGCCATTCAATGAGTTCATGGCTGAAGATGCAAATTCAGTGCCCCATTCCTGCTTTCTTGCCATACCCCTTGATCCCCCTAGTAGTAAGGACTACATCTAACTCCTTTTTGAAAATATTTAGTGAATTGGCCTCAACAACTTTCTGTGATAGAGAATTCCACAGGTTCACCACTCTCTGAGTGAAGAAGTTTCTCCTCATCTCGGTCCTAAATGGCTTACCACTTATCCTTAGACTGTGACACCTGGTTCTGGACTTCCCCAACATTGGGAACATTCTTCCTGCATCTAACCTGTCTAAATCCGTCAGAATTTTAAACGTTTCGATGAGAACCCCTCTCATTCTTCTGAACTCCAGTGAATACAAGCCCAGTTGATCCAGTCTTTCTTGAAATGTCAGTCCCGCCAACACGGGAATCAGTCTGGTGAACTTTCGCTGCACTCCCTCAATAGCAGGAATGTCCTTCTGCAAGTTAGAGACCAAAACTATACACAATACTCCAGGTGTGGCCTCACCAAGGCCCTGTACAACTGTAGTAACACCTCGTTGTCCCTGTACTTTGAGGATATAACGTGCATGGTGGATAGAGGTATACCGATGGATGTGGTGTATTTAGATTTCCAAATGGCATTCGATAAGGTGCCACACAAAAGGTTACTGCAGAAGATAAAGGTACGCGGAGTCACAGGAAATGTATTAGCATGGATAGAGATTTGGCTGGCTAACAGAAAGCAGAGAGTCGGGATAAATGGGTCCTTTTCGGGTTGGAAATCGATGGTTAGTGGTGTGCCACAGGGATCGGTGCTGGGACCACAACTGTTTACAATATACATAGATGACCTAGAAGAGGGGACAGAGTGTAGTGTAACAAAATTTGCAGATGACACAAAGACTAGTGGGAAAGCGGGTTGTGTAGAGGACACAGAGAGGCTGCAAAGAGATTTAGATAGGTTAAGCGAATGGGCTAAGGTTTGGCAGATGGAATACAATGTCGGAATATGTGAGGTCATCCACCTTGGAATAAAAAACAGTAAAAGGGAATATTATTTGAATGGGGAGAAATTACAACATGCTGCGGTGCAGAGGGACCCTGAGGATCCTTGTGCATGAAACTCTCTTTGGGTAAACAATTAGTTCAAGTGCCCCCTGAATACAGGGGTGGGATAGAGCCTCCAGTCTTCCATCCAAGTACTAACAAGGCCTGACTTTGCTTAGTTTTCAAGATCAGATGAGAGCAGGCATTTTCAGACTAGTGTGGTCGTAGGCCTAAATCTGCCTTTGGTGACACTCGAACTCTCAACTTTTGAATGTTTTACAAACATCCTGATTCGAAGTCCAATGCGCTATCCATTGCGCCACGAGAGGGATGGAGTACAAAAGCAGGGAGGTCCTTCTGCAACTGTACAGGGTATTGGTGAGGCCACACCTGGAGTACTGCGTGCAGTTTTGGTCACCTTACTTAAGGAAGGATATACTAGCTTTGGAGGGGGTACAGAGATGATTCACTAGGCTGATTCCGGAGATGAGGGGGTTACCTGATGATGATAGATTGAGTCAACTGGGTCTTTACTCATTGGAGTTCGGAAGGATGAGGGGTGATCTTATGGAAACATTTAAAATAATGAAAGGGATAGACAAGATAGAGGCAGAGAGGTTGTTTCCACTGGTCGGGGAGACTAGAACTAGGGGGCACAGCCTCAAAATACAGGGGAGGCAATTTAAAACCAAGTTGAGAAGGAATTTCTTCTCCCAGAGGGTTGTGAATCTGTGGAATTCTCTGCCCAAGGAAGCAATTGAGGCTAGCTCATTGAATGTATTCAAAGCACAGATAGATAGATTTTTAGCCAATAAGGGAATTAAGGGTTACGGGGAGCGGGCGGGTAAGTGGAGCTGAGTCCACGGCCAGATCAGCCATGATCTTGTTTAATGGCGGAGCAGGCTCGAGGGGCTAGATGGCCTACTCCTGTTCCTAATTCTTATGTTCTTATGTACTCAAATCCCCTCGCTATGAAGGCCAACATGCCATTTGCTTTCTCAACCGCCTGCTGTACCTGCATGCCAACCTTCAATGACTGATGTACCATGACACCCAGGTCTCGTTGCACCTCCCCTTTTCCGAATCTGTCACCATTCAGATAATAGTCTGTCTCTCTGTTTTTACCACCAAAGTGGATAACCTCATATTTCTATACTTTATTCATATAAAAATTTGCACGGTACATTGGAAGGAATTTCTGTACATTTGGATGCAGTCAGCAATTCCATACAATACATTTGGATGCTGACGACAGTTCCGTCAATACATTTGCTTGCTGGGTCATAATCAGGTGTAAAGCTGTTGTTGAATTCTCGTGCATCCAGTCATTTTAATCTCAAGCCCAGGGGTTTTTGACCAACACAGTTACATCAAGGTAACTGGACGGGTCAAACTGTGACATCACAGGGCAAGCCTGACCCTACCCTGTGCATCACAGTGAGATGAGGCATCACAATAGGTTTGTCACCTGGGGCTACCTGAGACACAAGCAGTTTCAGTGAAGGAAAGCACTGACTGAGACTAACTGGCTGATCTCTCTAGCAGTGAATGTGGCCGGATACAATATCTCACCATTTTAATTTTATGAAGAGAACACGATGAAAACATCATCAACCAGCAGATTAGAGAGAAGGTTGTGAGCTTTGAAAGGTTGGGATTAACCTATTGATCTTGTATTATCATTTGTGAAAGTCAGAATGAGCAACATAACGAGTTTAATAGATACAGTAATACTGGTGCACAGTAGCTTGTTGGAATAGTTCATTTTGTTGTGATTCGATCTTCTTTGGGGTTGTTAATAGTTAGTCTGGGGCCTGTAGCCTGCTCACAGATGGTTACTGAGTCCCACTCTCAGCTCCCTCACTGACCAGCCCCTCCCAGCCCTTGCGTTTGGTGCTCACTCCGTGTTCTGTAAATGTAGACAACTACTTATCATTGGTAGACCTCCCGGGGCATTGCTCGGGACGGTCTGCAGGGTGAGCAACAGTCACACATGTAACTGGGCCCCACTGAGAGAAGGGGGCACGGAGAAGGCAAACAATCCCATCACTGCCCATTGCCCGCACACCCGACTCTCTGGGTCATAACCAAGTGCAAAGCGGTTATTGTATTCCAGCACATCCAACCTAAGGCCCAAGGCTTTTTGGCCAAACACCGTTGTATCAAAGTGAGGCCCTTTCACTGGACGGGTCAAACTGTGACATCACAGGGCAAGCCTGACCCTACCCTGTGCATCACGTGATCACTGACATCACGATAGGTTTGTAAACAGGGGCAACATGCGGCAGAAGAGGTTGCACAATCAGTTTCAGGAAAGAAAAGGGAGCTGTACTGACTGTGACTAACTGGATGATCTCTCTAGGAGTGAATGTGGCCGGCTAGAAGACCTGGTGAAGGGAGCGTGAACAATGGAATCATCACTAACCAGCTGACAGTCGGAAGCGTGTTGCTGTGGAAGGTTTGTTTATTCCAGCTAGAACTGGGAGGCATAATCTTAGAATAAGGGCCGCCCATTTAAAACTGAGATGAGGAGGAATTTCTTCTCTCAGAGGGTTGTAAACCTGTGGAATTCACTGCCTCAGAGTGCTTTGGATGCTGGGTCATTGAATGGATTTAAGGCAGAGATAGAGAATTTCTTAACTGGTAAGGGATTAAGGGGTTATGGGGAGCGGGCAGGGAAGTGGACCTGAGTCCATGATCGGATCAGCCATGATCGTATTAAATAGTGGAGCAGGCTCGAGGGGCCGAATGGCCTACTCCTGCTCCTATTTCTTATGTTCTTATGATCTTATTTTCTTATGACTGCTGCACCACCATTGATCTGAGCGTCCAGCACTCCAAACCCAAGAAACACAAACGCTGTTTCAGAAGGACATTGGAGTGCTAGAGTCATCCTCCACCCAGAGATGTGGGCACGGAGAAGGCAAACAAGTTTATCATTGTCCATCGCCCGAGCACCCTTATCTCTGGGACATAACCAAGTGTAAAGCTGTTATTGCATTCTAGCGCATCTTGTCCTTGTAATCTAAATCCCAGGGGATTCTGGCCAAACGCAGTTACATCAAGGTGAGGCCCTTTCACTGGACGGGTCAAACTGTGACATCACAGGGCAAGCCTGACTCTACCCGGTGCATCATGTGATCACTGACATCACGATAGGTTTGTAAACAGGGGCAACATGAGGCAGAAGAGGCTGCACAAGCAGTTTCAGTGAAGGAAAGGGAGCTGTACTGACTGTGACTAACTGGCTGATTTCTCTAGGAGTGAATGTGGCCGGCTAGAAGACCTGGTGAAGGGAGTGTGAACAATGGATTCATCACTAACCAGCTGAAGGGTGTTGCTGTGGAAGGTTTGTTTATTCCAGCTAGAACTGGGAGGCATAATCTTAGAATAAGGGCCGCCCACTTAAAACTGAGATGAGAAGGAATTTCTTCTCTCAGAGGGTTGTAAATCTGTGGAATTCACAGACTCAGAGTGCTTTGGATGCTGGGACAGTGAATGGATTTAAGACAGAGATAGACTGTTTCTTAACTGATAAGGGATTAAGGGGTTATGGGGAGCGGGCAGGGAAATGGACCTGAGTCCATGATCGTATTAAATGGCAGAGCAGGCTCGAGGGGCTGAATGGTCTACTCCTGCTCCTATTTCCTATGTTCTTATGTTCTTATGACTGCTGCACCATCATTGATCTGAGCGTCCAGCACGCCAAACCCAAGAAACACAAAAGCTGTTTCAGAAGGACATTGGAGTGCTAGAGTCATCCTCCACCCAGAGATGTGGGCACGGAGAAGGCAAACTAGTTTATCATTGTCCATCGCCCGAGCACCCACTTCTCCGGGTCATAACCAAGTGTAAAGCTGTTATTGCATTCTAGCGCATCTAGTCCTTGTAATCTAAAGCCCAGTGGATTCTGGCCAAACGCAGTTACATCAAGGTGAGGTTCTTTGACTGGATGGGTCAAACTGTGACATCACAGGGCAAGCCTGACCCTACCCTGTGCATCACGTGATCACTGACATCACGATAGGTTTGTAAACAGGAGCAACATGAGGCAGAAGAGGTTGCACAAGCAGTTTCAGTGAAGGAAAGGGAGCTGTACTGACTGTGACTAACTGGCTGATCTCTCTAGGAGTGAATGTGGCCAGCTAGAAGACCTGGTGAAGGGAGTGTGAACAATGGAATCATCACTAACCAGCTGACAATCGGAAGGGTGTTGCTGTTGAAGGTTTGTTTATTCCAGCTAGAACTAGGAGGCATTATCTTAGATTAAGGGGCCGCCCATTTAAATCTGAGATGAGGAGGAATTTCTTCTCTCAGAGGGTTGTAAACCTGTGGAATTCACTGCCTCAGAGTGCTTTGGATACTGGGTCATTGAATGGATTTAAGGCAGAGATAGAGAATTTCTTAACTGATAAGGGATTAAGGGGTTATGGGGAGCGGGCAGGGAAGTGGACCTGAGTCCATGATCGGATCAGCCATGATCATATTAAATAATGGAGCAGGCTCGAGGGGCCGAATGGCCTACTCCTGCTCCTATTTCTTATGTTCTTATGACTGCTGCACCAACGTTGATCTGAGCGTCCAGCACTCCAAACCCAAGAAACACAAACGCTGTTTCAGAAGGACATTGGAGTGCTCGAGTCATCCTCCACCCAGAGATGTGGGCACGGAGAAGGCAAACAAGTTTATCATTGTCCATCGCCCGAGCACCCTCTTCTCTGGGACATAACCAAGTGTAAAGCTGTTATTGCATTCTAGCGCATCTTGTCCTTGTAATCTAAAGCCCAGGGGATTCTGGCCAAACACAGTTACATCAAGGTGAGGCCCTTTCACTGGACGGGTCAAACTGTGACATCACAGGGCAAGCCTGACTCTACCCGGTGCATCATGTGATCACTGACATCACGATAGGTTTGTAAACATGGGCAACATGAGGCAGAAGAGGTTGCACAAGCAGTTTCAGTGAAGGAAAGGGAGCTGTACTGACTGTAACTAACTGGCTGATCTCTCTAGGAGTGAATGTGGCCGGCTAGAAGACCTGATGAAGGGAGTGTGAACAATGGAATCATCACTAACCAGCTGACAGTCAGAAGGGTGTTGCTGTAGAAGGTTTGTTTAATCCAGCTTGTATAATTCCCTGTGAAAGTCAGAGTGCGTAACAGTATAACCCACTGCAGTGACCATGCAGACATCAATGTTCAAACCCTGGGAACTGAAACCAGATCAGTACTCGCTCGTTGTTCTGATCAACTGGGATAATCTGTGGGACAAGGAGTCGATGGGAAACTCTTGTCCCAGCTGTTACTGGTGCCCTCTGACCTTGTCAATCCCTGGGTCCTTGTCAAGGACTTGCTCCCAGGTCAGCTGGCTCAGGTACTGCCACCAATAGCCCTCCGATTGTCAGAGAAGTTCCTTGTCCCAATGATCCTGGTTCACCTGATGGCATTGCCGCCATTCTGGACCATCTCTCGGATTCTGAAGAAGGTGTAAATTCCCCAACTCCACAACCTTTAATACTCAGGTGGCAGCAGAATCTGTGGCCAGTGACATTACATGGAAAGAAACACGTTGATAGTTTTGCCCCCAGAATCTGCATTAAACATTTACAGCTTCAATGGTTTACTGTACAATGCTCGTTCTAAAGTACCTGTCGTTGTCTTGTTGTGATCCAGTGATTTAAAAACAAATCTGTCATTTGTTCTTCTGCTAGAGGTACACGGTTGGCGTCAGGATGAGAGAGAGAAAATGGGCGGTTTCATCAAAGTACCTCCAGACTAAAGTTGTGAGTAACAAAACCACAAAGACAAGTGGATCAGACACACAAGAGAGAGCACATCGTGACAGAAATCAAATCAATGCCAGCAGAGAAACCACAGGAGCGGGCGGTGTAACTGAAATTATCCCGATGCCCTCCCTCTGTGTCCCATCCATTTCTCAGTACCAACTCCACACCTTTCAATTTGTGTTTCATTTAACGGCCAGTATCCCCCCTTCCCCAGAGACCCATCTAGTCCTCATGTCCCTGCACCGGCAACAAGCACCAACCCTGCTCCAACTCCAGGCTCAGTTCGGCAATGCTTGGGGTGAACTGCACTGGCACTGGGTAAAGCCCAGTCTGTGCCATCATCTCCAACCAGTGCCATCCAGGGGTCCACCTCGGGACTTAACAGGAAAGTCTCAAGCATGGACGCTCTGGTTGTTGCCCCGAGACTTCCCAGAATTCAGAGGGAGCCCTCCCCTGGCACCAGCTGGCTCGGAGGAGTCCGTGACTGCTGGTACCAGGATCTCTCCCAATTCCTATGGGGCATCGAGGTTCCAAGGGCTCTCACTCCAAGGGAGGATATGTGTGCCTCAGTGGTACCTCCCCCACGAGGCGGGGGCTCATGTCTGCAGGGTCTAACTCAATCGGCCTTTGTATTCATGAGCCTGTAACTAATCGCTTCCGAAGGCAGGAAGCCTCCAGGTAGCTTCCTCGGGCTGAACCGGCAGGAAGGCTGATCGTGAGGCCCTCATCTCTGTTCCCAGAGCCTCACTATCAACCTTCCCTGTCTCTTCAGCCCGAGGCAGCTTCCCAGAGCCATCCCACCTTCGGATGCCAAGCTGGGAGCCTGAGTCGGACCAGCACCTCCAGTCTTTTGGGCTTTTTCATGTATTTAACACAAGGGTGACGAATCTGAAACTGTGGGTTCCAGAAGTCCCTTCACTTGGGGGTTTGTGTCTTTACTTGGGGTTTACTCAGGCTGTTGCTGTATTCATCCGACCAATTTCCAGGGCACTTCGGGTGGACTGCTGCAGCAGAACCTTCATCGTTCCCAGAATTGATGGCATGAATCGCAGAATTGATGGAACGAATCCCAAAACCGCTCACCCTCAAGCAGCAGGTTTTAAAAATGCCAATGCGCAGACCCCACACCCATTCACGGAGCGGAGCGAGCTCTGCCCACACCAGGTGGTGCTCCGAGCATGGCTCCAGCTGTATGGAAGCCGCCAGAATGTGGGTGACGTAAGCCCGGGAAGTGTAAAGATACTTGTTTCTAAACCTTCCTCCTCTCGATGTTGTAGCCCACCCCATCTATAGGCCCCTTCCACTCACCATCACCAATCCTTTCTTATATTTAAGGAGGGAGATGAAACATGTCCAGGGAACTATAGATCAGTCAGCTTAACATTAGTCGTAGGAAAAATAATGCAATCCCTACTAAAGGAGAAAATAGAAGCACATCTAGAAACCAAAAATATAATAATGGATAGCAGCCTGGATTTCAAAAGGAAATGTCTTGCTTGACCAGCCTCATTGAAAAGGTAACAGAGAGAGTAGATAAGGGCAATGCAGTAGATGTCATTTATCTAGATTTTCAAAAAGCCTTCAATAAGGTACCACAAAATAGACTAAAATATAAGGTCAGAGAAGGTGGAGTCAGGAGACAAGTAACAGAATGGATAGCTAGCTGGCCTCAAGACAGAAAGCAGAGAGGAGGGGTGAAGGGTAGCTATTGACAGTGGCAGAATGTGGGGAGTGGTGTTCTACAAGGATCAGTGCTGGGACCAATGTTGTTCACAATTTATATTAATGATTTAGACTTTGGAATCAAAGACACAATTTCTAAATTTGCCGATGACACTAAATTGGAGGGTAGTCAATACTGAGGAGGACCGCAACAAATTATAAAGGAGGACATTAATAAACTTGTAGAATGGGCATCTACTTGGCAAATGAATTTCAAACAGAAAAATGTGAGGTATTACATTTTGGTGGGAAGAATAAGGAGGTCACTTATTGTTTGGATCGTGCGAGTCTGGGTGGGGTCGAGGAACAAAGGGATCTCGGAGTACAAATACACCAATTGATGAAAGTTGTGACACAGACTAACAAGGCCATAAAATAAGCAAACCAGGCACTGGGGTTTATTTCTAGAGGGACAGAATTGAAAAGTAGCGAAGCTATGCTAAACTTGTATCAAACCTTGGTTAGACCACACTTGGAGCACTGCGTACAATTCTGGTCACCATATTACAGATAGGATATAGAGGCACTGGAGCGGGTGCAGAGAAGACTTACAAGGATGATATTGAAATGCGAGGGTAAACCTATCAGAAAGTGATGAACAGGCTGGGTCTCTTTTTGCTTGATAAAAGAAGGCTGAGGGGTAACCAATAGAGATCTTTAAAATGATGAAAGGTTTTGATCGAGTAGTTACAGAGAGAATGTTTTCACTCGAGGACATCAATATAAGATAGTCACCCACAAATCAATTAGGAATTCAGAAGAAACTTCTTTACCCAGAGAATGGTGAGATGTGGAGTAGTTGAGGCAAATAGTATCGATGTATTTAAGGGGAGGCTAGATGAGATATGTGTACGCACTAGGTCCATGCAGCAGAGCTGGTTTCTAATCGTCTTGGTTAACCCTTGCCATTGGACCAAGACCTCGCTCTGTCAAGCCCATGTGGTGGCTGGTGTGCAACGGCCACCAGATTTTAAAAACATCCAAGCACAGGCATCTTCCAACCTTGAGGATGTAGTTCGGGGTCTTCATTGAAACACCTGTGAACTCATCCTTTTTTGGCGTGGAAGCAAGTCATCCTCATTTCGAGGGACTGCCTATGATGATTGATTGAGAAGTATAGAAGGGAGAAGTGAATCGAGGGTTATCCTGATAGTTAGATGAGTGGAGACAGGGGGAGGCTCGAGTGGAGTATAAACGCCAGCATGGACTGGTTTAGCCGAATGGCCTGTTTCTGTGCTGTATTCCTATGTAATCATTCACCTCCATTAGCCTTTACAAGGCTTTATCCGGACCGCAATGTCCTTTGCACCATGATCGCCTATCATTCCAGATTAGGACCTGGAATGCAGGGAGGTAACCTTCGATACCCGTTCCAGCTCCACCTCCCCAAGCAGTGATCAGCAGCCTCGGGTGTGAATGGTACAATAGGACATTGTAGACTTTCAGACTCGGTGAGGGGCAAGTCAGCATGTCTACACTCAGACTGTATGACAGTAGTCCGGTATTTCTACAGTCTGGGACCCACTCCTGGATCCCTTTGTCAAGCTGACGTGTTGCTTCCCATTGGTGCTTGAATGACGGGGTGACACTCTTGCTGCCACATTTGTCCTGGGTGGAGGTCATCATCATAGGCAGTCCCTCGGAATAGAGCAAGACTTGCTTCCACTCCTCAAGTGAGTTATTTGGTGGCTGAATAGTCCAATACGAGAGCCACAGACTCTGTCACAGGTGGGACAGATAGTCGTTGAGGGTAAGGGAGGGTGGGACTGGTTTGCCGCATGCTCTTTCCGCCGTCTGTGCTTGATTTCTGCACGCTCTCAGCGTTGAGACTCGAAGTGTTCAACACCCTCCCGATGCACTTTCTCCACTTAGGACAGACTTTGGCCAGGGACTCCGAGGTGTCAGTGATGATGTCGCACTCTATCAGGGAGGCTTTGAGGGTGTCATTGCACCGTTTCCGCTGCTCATCTTTGGCTCATTTGTCGTGAAGGAGCTCTGCATAGTTCACTTGCTGTAGGAATCTCGTGTCTGACATGCGAACTATGTGGCCTGCCCAGCGAAGCTGACCGAGTGTGGTCAGTGCTTCAGTGCTGGGAATGATAGCCTGGGCGTGGTCGCTAATGTTGGTGCGTCTGTCCTCCGAGGGGATTAGTAGGATCTTACAAAGACATCGTTGGTGCTATATCTCCAGCGAATTGAGGTGTCTTCTGTACATCGTCCATGCCCCTGAGCCATACAGGAGGGTATTACTACAGCCCTATAGAGCATGAGCTTGGTGGTAGATAAAGGTCCTCCACCAGCCTGTCCTTGCCGCAAAGCACTGTCCCCCAGTCATCAAGTTCCATGGCGTGGCCCCTGACAACCTGGACCATTTCCCTTACCTCAGGAGCCTCTTATCAACAAAAGCAGATGTTGATGCGGAGATTCAACACCGCCTCCAGTGCACCAGTGCAGCCTTCGGCCACCTGAGGAAAAGAGTGTTCGAAGTCCAGGCCCTGAAATCTACCACTAAGCTCATGGTCTACAGGGCTGTAGTAATACCCGCCCTCCTGTATGGCTCAGGGGCATGGACGATGTACAGAAGACACCTCAAGTCACTGGAGATATATCATCAATTATGTCTCTGCAAGATTCTTCATATCCTGTGGGAGGACAGACGCACCAACATCAGTGTCCTTGCCTAGGCTAACATCCCCAGCTTGGGCAGGTCACTTAGTTCGCATGCCAGACACGATGCTCCCAAAGCAAGTGCTCTATGCGGCACACCTTCATGGCAAACGAGCCAAAGGTGGGCAGTGGAGACGTTACAAGGACACCCTCAAAGCCTCCCTGGTGAAGTGTGACATCACCACCGACACCTGGGAGACCCTGGCCGAAGACCGTCTAGGTGGAGAAAGTGCATTCGGGAGGGTGTTGAGTTCTTCGAATCTCAACGCTGCGAGTGTGAAGAGGTCAGGTGCAGGCAGCGGAAGGGGCGTGTGGTAAATCAGTGCCACCCCACCCTTTCCACGACGAATGTCTGTCCCACCTGTGACAGGGTCTGTGGTTCTCGTGTTGGACTGTTCAGCCACTAAAGAACTCACTTTAGTAGTGGAAGCAAGTCTTCCTCGATTCCGAGAGACTGCCTCTGATGATTGATTGGTCACTTTTCCCTGAAATGCTTATCTCAGAGAGTTATCCTGATAGTTAAATGAGGGGAGACAGGGGGGAGGCTCGAGTGGACCATAAACGCTAGAATGGAATGGTTGAGCCGAATGGCCTGTTTCTGTGCTGTAATCGATGTAATCATTCACCTCCATAAGACGTTACAATGCTTTATCCAGACCGTAATGTCCTTTGTACCATCTAGTCCATCATTCCCGATTAGGACCTGGAATGCAGGGCAGTAACCTTCGAAACCCGTTCCAGCTCCACGTCCCCAAACAGTGATCAGCAGCCTCAGGATGTGAATGGTCCAATAGGACAGTGTAGACTTTCAGTCTCAGTGCCGGGCAAGTCAGCATGTCTACAGACAGACTGTATGACAATAGTCTGGTTTTCTACAGTCTGGGACTCCCTTCTGGGTCCCTCTGTCAAGTTGACGTCTTACTTCCCATTGGTGCTTGAACAACGGGGTGACACTCTTGCTGCCACATTTGGCCAGGGTGGACATCATCATCATAGGCAGTCCCTCGGAATAGAGGAAGACTTGCTTCCACTCCTGAAGTGAGTACTTTGGTGGCTGAGTAGTCCAATAAGAGAGCCTTTGACTCTGTCACGGATGGGACAGATAGTCGTTGAGGGGAAGGCTGGGTGGGACTGGTTTGCCACATGCTCTTTCCGCTGTCTGCGCTTGATTTCCGCACGCTCTTGGCGTTGAGACTCGAGGTGCTCATCACCCTCCCGATGCACTTTCTTCACTTAGGGCGGTCTTTGGCCAGGGACTCTCGGTGTCAGTGATGGTGTCGCACTCTATCAGGGAGGCTTTGAGGGTGTCATTGCACCGTTTCCGCTGCTCACCTTTGGCTCATTTGCCGTGAAGGAGCTCCGCATAGTTCACTTGCTGAAGGAATCTCGTGTCTGACATGCGAACTATGTGGCCTGCCCAGCGAAGCTGATCGAGTGTGGTCGGTGCTTCAGTGCTGGGAATGATAGCCTGGACGTGGTCGCTAATGTTGGTGCGCCTGTCCTCCGAGGGGATTAGTAGGATCTTGCGAAGACATCGTTGGTGCTATATTTCCAGCGAATTGAAGTGCCTTCTGTACATCGTCCATGCCCCTGAGATATACAGGAGGGTATTACTACAGCCCTATAGAGCATGAGCTTGGTGGTAGATAAAGGTCCTCCACCAGCCTGTCCTTGCCGCAAAGCACTGTCCCCCAGTCATCAAGTTCCATGGCGTGGCCCCCGACAACCTGGACCATTTCCCTTACCTCAGGAGCCTCTTATCAACAAAAGCAGATGTTGATGCGGAGATTCAACACCGCCTCCAGTGCGCCAGTGCAGCCTTCGGCCACCTGAGGAAAAGAGTGTTCGAAGTCCAGGCCCTGAAATCTACCACTAAGCTCATGGTCTACAGGGCTGTAGTAATACCCGCCCTCCTGTATGGCTCAGGGGCATGGACGATGTACAGAAGACACCTCAAGTCACTGGAGATATATCATCAATGATGTCTCTGCAAGATTCTTCATATCCCGTGGGAGTACAGACGCACCAACATCAGTGTCCTTGCCTAGGTTAACATCCCCAGCTTGGGCAGGTCACTTAGTTTGCATGCCAGACACGATGCTCCCAAAGCAAGCGCTCTATGCGGCACACCTTCATGGCAAACGAGCCAAAGGTGGGCAGTGGAGACGTTACAAGGACACCCTCAAAGCCTCCCTGGTGAAGTGTGACATCACCACCGACACCTGGGAGACCCTGGCCGAAGACTGCCTTAGGTGGCGAAAGTGCATTCGGGAGGGTGTTGAGTTCTTCGAATCTCAACGCTGCGAGTGTGAAGAGGTCAGGTGCAGGCAGCGGAAGGGGCGTGTGGTAAATCAGTGCCACCCCACCCTTTCCACGACGAATGTCTGTCCCACCTGTGACAGGGTCTGTGGTTCTCGTGTTGGACTGTTCAGCCACTAAAGAACTCACTTTAGTCGTGGAAGCAAGTCTTCCTCGATTCCGAGAGACTGCCTCTGATGATTGATTGAGATAAGCATTTCAGGGAGAAGTAAATAGAGGGTTATCCTGATAGTTAAATGAGGGGAGACAGGGGGGAGGCTCGAGTGGACCATAAACGCTAGCATGGACTGGTTGAGCCGAATGGCCTGTTTCTGTGCTGTAATCGATGTAATCATTCACCTCCATAAGACGTTACAATGCTTTATCCAGACCGTAACGTCCTTTGTACCATCCAGTCCATCATTCCCGATTAGGACCTGGAATGCAGGGCAGTAACCTTCGAAACCCGTTCCAGCTCCACGTCCCCAAACAGTGATCAGCAGCCTCGGGATGTGAATGGTCCAAGAGGACAGTGTACACTTTCAGTCTCAGTGCCGGGCAAGTCAGCATGTCTGCAGACAGACTGTATGACAGTGGTCCGGTATTTCTACAGTCTGGGACCCCCTCCTGGGTCCCTCTGTCAAGTTGACGTGTTACTTCCCATTGCTGCTTGAACGACGGGGTGACACTCTTGCTGCCACATTTGGCCGGGGTGGACATCATCATCATAGGCAGTCCCTCGGAATAGAGGAAGACTTGCTTCCACTCCCGAAATGAGTACTTTTGTGGCTGAGTAGTCCAATAAGAGAGCCACTGCCTCTGTCACAGGTGGGACAGATAGTCGTTGAGGGGAAGGCTGGGTGGGACTGGTTTGCCACATGCTCTTTCCGCTGTCTGCGCTTGATTTCCGCACGCTCTTGGCGTTGAGACTCGAGGTGCTCATCACCCTCCCGATGCACTTTCTTCACTTAGGGCGGTCTTTGGCCAGGGACTCTCGGTGTCAGTGATGGTGTCGCACTCTATCAGGGAGGCTTTGAGGGTGTTATTGCACTGTTTCCGCTGCTCACCTTTGGCTCATTTGCCGTGAAGGAGCTCTGCATAGTTCACTTGCTGAAGGAATCTCGTGTCTGACATGCGAACTATGTGGCCTGCCCAGCGAAGCTGACCGAGTGTGGTCAGTGCTTCAGTGCTGGAAATGATAGCCTGGGCATGGTCGCAAATGTTGGTGCGTCTGTCCTCCGAGGGGATTTGTAGGATCTTACAAAGACATCGTTGGTGTTATATCTCCAGCGAATTGAGGTGTCTTCTGTACATCGTCCATGCCCCTGAGCCATACAGGAGGGTATTACTACAGCCCTATAGAGCATGAGCTTGGTGGTAGATAAAGGTCCTCCACCAGCCTGTCCTTGCCGCAAAGCACTGTCCCCCAGTCATCAAGTTCCATGGCGTGGCCCCCGACAACCTGGACCATTTCCCTTACCTCAGGAGCCTCTTATCAACAAAAGCAGATGTTGATGTGGAGATTCAACACCGCCTCCAGTGCGCCAGTGCAGCCTTCGGCCACCTGAGGAAAAGAGTGTTCGAAGTCCAGGCCCTGAAATCTACCACTAAGCTCATGGTCTACAGTGCTGTAGTAATACCCGCCCTCCTGTATGGGTCAGGGGCATGGACGATGTACAGAAGACACCTCAAGTCCCTGGAGATATATCATCAATGATGTCTCCGCAAGATCCTTCATATCCCGTGGGAGGACAGATGCACCAACATCAGTGTCCTTGCCTAGGCTAACATCCCCAGCTTGGGCAGGTCACTTAGTTCGCATGCCAGACACGATGCTCCCAAAGCAAGCGCTCTATGCGGCACACCTTCATGGCAAACGAGCCAAAGGTGGGCAGTGCAGACGTTGCAAGGACACCCTCAAAGCCTCCCTGGTGAAGTGTGACATCACCACCGACACCTGGGAGACCCTGGCCGAAGACCGCCTTAGGTGGCGAAAGTGCATTCGGGAGGGTGTTGAGTTCTTCGAATCTCAACGCTGCGAGTGTGAAGAGGTCAGGTGCAGGCAGCGGAAGGGGCGTGTGGTAAATCAGTGCCACCCCACCCTTTCCACGACGAATGTCTGTCCCACCTGTGACAGGGTCTGTGGTTCTCGTGTTGGACTGTTCAGCCACTAAAGAACTCACTTTAGTAGTGGAAGCAAGTCTTCCTCGATTCCGAGAGACTGCCTCTGATGATTGATTGGTCACTTTTCCCTGAAATGCTTATCTCAGAGAGTTATCCTGATAGTTAAATGAGGGGAGACAGGGGGGAGGCTCGAGTGGAGCATAAACGCTAGAATGGACTGGTTGAGCCGAATGGCCTGTTTCTGTGCTGTAATCGATGTAATCATTCACCTCCATAAGACTTTACAATGCTTTATCCAGACCGTAATGTCCTTTGTACCATCTAGTCCATCATTCCCGATTAGGACCTGGAATGCAGGGCAGTAACCTTCGAAACCCGTTCCAGCTCCACGTCCCCAAACAGTGATCAGCAGCCTCGGGATGTGAATGGTCCAATAGGACAGTGTACACTTTCAGTCTCAGTGCCGGGCAAGTCAGCATGTCTACAGACAGACTGTATGACAGTGGTCCGGTATTTCTACAGTCTGGGACTCCCTTCTGGGTCCCTCTGTCAAGTTGACGTCTTACTTCCCATTGGTGCTTGAACAATGGGGTGACACTCTTGCTGCCACATTTGGCCAGGGTGGACATCATCATCATAGGCAGTCCGTCGGAATAGAGGAAGACTTGCTTCCACTCCTGAAGTGAATACTTTTGTGGCTGAGTAGTCCAATAAGAGAGCCACAGACTCTGTCACAGGTGGGACAGATAGTCGTTGAGGGGAAGGCTGGGTGGGACTGGTTTGCCACATGCTCTTTCTGCTGTCTGCGCTTGATTTCCGCACGCTCTTGGCGTTGAGACTCGAGGTGCTCATCACCCTCCCGATGCATTTTCTTCACTTAGGGCGGTCTTTGGCCAGGGACTCTCGGTGTCAGTGATGGTGTCGCACTCGATCAGGGAGGCTTTGAGGGTGTCATTGCACCGTTTCCGCTGCTCACCTTTGGCTCATTTGCCGTGAAGGAGCTCCGCATAGTTCACTTGCTGAAGGAATCTCGTGTCTGACATGCGAACTATGTGGCCTGCCCAGCGAAGCTGACCGAGTGTGGTCGGTGCTTCAGTGCTGGGAATGATAGCCTGGACGTGGTCGCTAATGTTGGTGCGCCTGTCCTCCGAGGGGATTAGTAGGATCTTGCGAAGACATCGTTGGTGCTATATTTCCAGCGAATTGAAGTGCCTTCTGTACATCGTCCATGCCCCTGAGCCATACAGGAGGGTATTACTACAGCCCTATAGAGCATGAGCTTGGTGGTAGATAAAGGTCCTCCACCAGCCTGTCCTTGCCGCAAAGCACTGTCCCCCAGTCATCAAGTTCCATGGCGTGGCCCCTGACAACCTGGACCATTTCCCTTACCTCAGGAGCCTCTTATCAACAAAAGCAGATGTTGATGCGGAGATTCAACACCGCCTCCAGTGCGCCAGTGCAGCCTTCGACCACCTGAGGAAAAGAGTGTTCGAAGTCCAGGCCCTGAAATCTATCACTAAGCTCATGGTCTACATGCTGTCGTAATACCCGCCCTCCTGTATGGCTCCGGGGCATGGACGTTGTACAGAAAATACCTCAAGTCACTGGAGATATATCATCAATGATGTCTCCGCAAGATTCTTCGTATCCCGTGGGAGTACAGACGCACCAACATCAGTGTCCTTGCCTAGGCTAACATCCCCAGCTTGGGCAGGTCACTTAGTTCGCATGCCAGACACGATGCTCCCAAAGCAAGCGCTCTATGCAGCACACCTTCATGGCAAACGAGCCAAAGGTGGGCAGTGGAGACGTTACAAGGACACCCTCAAAGCCTCCCTGGTGAAGTGTGACATCACCACTGACACCTGGGAGACCCTGGCCGAAGACCACCTTAGGTGGAGAAAGTGCATTCGGGAGGGTGTTGAGTTCTTCGAATCTCAACGCTGCGAGTGTGAAGAGGTCAGGTGCAGGCAGCGGAAGGGGCGTGTGGTAAATCAGTGCCACCTCACCCTTTCCACGACGAATGTCTGTCCCACCTGTGACAGGGTCTGTGGTTCTCGTGTTGGACTGTTCAGCCACTAAAGAACTCACTTTAGTAGTGGAAGCAAGTCTTCCTCGATTCCGAGAGACTGCCTCTGATGATTGATTGAGATAAGCATTTCAGGGAGAAGTGACCAGAGAGTTATCCTGATAGTTAAATGAGGGGAGACAGTGGGGAGGCTCGAGTGGAGCATAAACGCTAGCATGGACTGGTTGAGCCGAATGGCCTGTTTCTGTGCTGTAATCGATGTAATCATTCACCTCCATAAGACTTTACAATGCTTTATCCAGACCGTAATGTCCTTTGTACCATCTAGTCCATCATTCCCGATTAGGACCTGGAATGCAGGGCAGTAACCTTCGAAACCCGTTCCAGCTCCACGTCCCCAAACAGTGATCAGCAGCCTCAGGATGTGAATGGTCCAATAGGACAGTGTACACTTTCAGTCTCAGTGCCGAGCAAGTCAGCATGTCCACAGACAGACTGTATGACAGTAGTCTGGTATTTCTACAGTCTGGGACCCCCTCCTGGGTCCCTCTGTCAAGTTGACGTGTTACTTCCCATTGGTGCTTGAACAACGGGGTGACACTCTTGCTGCCACATTTGGCCAGGGTGGACATCATCATCATAGGCAGTCCCTCGGAATAGAGGAAGACTTGCTTCCACTCCTGAAGTGAGTACTTTGGTGGCTGAGTAGTCCAATAAGAGAGCCACTGACTCTGTCACAGGTGGGACAGATAGTCGTTGAGGGGAAGGCTGGGTGGGACTGGTTTGCCACATGCTCTTTCCGCTGTCTGCGCTTGATTTCCGCACGCTCTTGGCGTTGAGACTCGAGGTGCTCATCACCCTCCCGATGCACTTTCTTCACTTAGGGCGGTCTTTGGCCAGGGACTCTCGGTGTCAGTGATGGTGTCGCACTCTATCAGGGAGGCTTTGAGGGTGTCATTGCACCGTTTCCGCTGCTCACCTTTGGCTCATTTGTCGTGAAGGAGCTCTGCATAGTTCACTTGCTGAAGGAATCTCGTGTCTGACATGCGAACTATGTGGCCTGTCCAGCGAAGCTGACCGAGTGTGGTCGGTGCTTCAGTGCTGGGAATGATAGCCTGGACGTGGTCGCTAATGTTGGTGCGCCTGTCCTCCGAGGAGATTAGTAGGATCTTGCGAAGACATCGTTGGTGCTATATTTCCAGCGAATTGAAGTGCCTTCTGTACATCGTCCATGCCCCTGAGCCATACAGGAGGGTATTACTACAGCCCTATAGCGCATGAGCTTGGTGGTAGATAAAGGTCCTCCACCAGCCTGTCCTTGCCACAAAGCACTGTCCCCCAGTCATCAAGTTCCATGGCGTGGCCCCCGACAACCTGGACCATTTCCCTTACCTCAGGAGCCTCTTATCAACAAAAGCAGATGTTGACGCGGAGATTCAACACCGCCTCCAGTGCGCCAGTGCAGCCTTCGGCCACCTGAGGAAAAGAGTGTTCGAAGTCCAGGCCCTGAAATCTACCACTAAGCTCATGGTCTACATGGCTGTAGTAATATCCGCCCTCCTGTATGGGTCAGGGGCATGGACGATGTACAGAAGACACCTCAAGTCGCTGGAGATATATCACCAACAATGTCTCTGCAAGATCCTTCATATCCCGTGGGAGGACAGACGCACCAACATCAGTGTCCTTGCCCAGGCCAACATCCCCAGCATTGAAGCACTGACCACACTCGATCAGCTTCGCTGGGCAGGCCACTTAGTTTGCATGGCAGACACGAGACTCCCAAAGCAAGCGATCTATGCGGCGCTCCTTCATGGTAAATGAGCCAAAAGTGGGCAGCGGAAACGTTACAAAGACACCCTCAAAGCCTCCCTGGTGAAGTGTGACATCACCACTGACACCTGGGAGATCCTGGCTGAAGGCCACCTTAGGTGGAGAAAGTGCATTCGGGAGGGTGTTGAGTTCTTCGAATCTCAACGCTGCGAGTGTGAAGAGGTCAGGTGCAGGCAGCGGAAGGAGCGTGTGGTAAATCAGTGCCACCCCCCTTCCCTCAACGAATGTCTGTCCCACCTGTGACAGGGTCTGTGGCTCTCGTGTTGGACTGTTCAGCCACTAAAGAACTCACTTTAGTAGTGGAAGCAAGTCTTCCTCGATTCCGAGGGACTACCTATGATGATGATTATGGGGCCTTGGAAGTTTGGAATGTAGTTGGTCTTGACTGCGATGAAGAATCCTCGCATATCGTGACTATCGGCCAGCTGCTGTATCTCCTGTGCTTTCTCCATCCACCACCTTTTTGTTAGGTCCCGGGTTTTTTGTTGGACCTCAGCCTTGAGCCGTCTGTAATGTTACTTTGCTGCTCCCATGTTGGGTTGTTGTTTGAGGCTCAGAAATGCTCTGCTCTTGTGATCTCTTAGTTCTTGGATCATCTGATCATTCTCATCAAACCAGTCCTGGTGTTTTCTAGTTGAGTGACCAAGTGGTCACAGGCACTGGTTATGGAGGCCTGGAGGGCAGACCAAGCACTGTGGGCATTCAGTATCTCAGGGTTATCAAGGCATGCCAGGTTAGCTGTGAGGTGCTGGCTGTATAGGTCCATCTTTGCTGGGTCTTTAAGTGCCCCTGCATTGACTTTTTTGTGGCACTGCTTCTGCTGTCCCCTTCGCTTTGGGGCTTTTAAATGTCGATGATGGATCGGATTAGGCGCTGGTCCGTCCAGCAGTCGTCAGCTCCTGTCATGGCGCGGGTGATATGCACATACTTGCAATCCCTGGCTCGGATGATGACAGTCGAGAAGGTGCCAGTGTTTGGAGCGAGGGTGTTGCCACGATACCTTGTATTTGTCCCTCTGGCGGAACAGGATGTTGGTGATGAGAAGTTCATGTTCTGGACATTTTGTCAGGAGTAGGGTACCGCTGGCTTTCTCTATCCCCTCGCTGCCAATCCCAGAGGGCTGTGTCTTTGCTGACCCTGACGTGAAGTCACCTCGGAGGATCAGTTTGTCGCCCGCGGGGACACGGGACAGGGATATTTCGAGGTTGGAATAAAAACCCTCTTTGGTCTCATCCGTTGCATCGAGTGTAGGGGCCTACGCAATGATGACCGTGGTGCATCGGTTCCAGGATAGGGTGAGTCGAAGAGTCATGAGGCGTCCGTTAACCCCACAGGGGGAGTCTTTGAGGTGGCCGACCAGCTCACCTTTGATGGCGAAACCGACTCTGTGAAGGCGGCGTTCTTCCTCTGGTTTTCCATTCCAGAAAAAGGTGTAACCTCCACCTTGTTCCTTGAGCTGGGCTTCCCCTGCCCACCGGGTCTCGCTTAGGATGGCTATGTCGATGTCAAAGCGCCTAAGTTCCTGGGCGACTATGGTGGTGAGGCGTTCTGGCCTGTCGCTGTTGGAGTTCTCCATGAGGGTCCTGACGTTTCAGGTCCCGAACTTCATGTTAACAAAGTGAAAGATGCCTGTGTGTGAGTTCTTTTAATGTGGGGTGGTCGTTGCACACGGACTTAGCTGAGCAAGGTCTTGGTCCAGTGGCAAAGAGGTCCAAGACGACTGGAGACCAGGCACTGCTGTATGAGCCGAATTGCCGACAGCGAGATGTTGGCGGCAAGCTCGGTGCTGAGTAGCGCCCTTGATTGTAGGTGTCCCGAGGCTTGGTTGGGGGCAGGCATTAGGAAGGT
Organism: Pristiophorus japonicus; assembly: GCF_044704955.1. Classification (NCBI taxonomy): domain Eukaryota; kingdom Metazoa; phylum Chordata; class Chondrichthyes; family Pristiophoridae; genus Pristiophorus; species Pristiophorus japonicus. Next base: position 126,037 of record NW_027253544.1, on the reverse strand, counting down.
CAGTTGTCCGCTGGAGTTCTGAGGGATGTTTTAAAAAGTTTCTTCCAAAGTTTAAAAAATAAGTTTTCCAAAATTATGTAACACTTTCTCCAGAGGTTTTAAACTAATTTCTCCAAGTTGTTTAAAAGTTTAAAAGTTTTCCCAAATTGTTTGGAAAGTTTCTCAAGTTGATTAAAAGTTTAAAAGTTGATTAAAAGCTTCTTAAAAGTTTAAGATGTAAGTCAGTAGTAGGTTACTCCCTTGGCACTGCTCCATGGGCACTGCCAGCCCTCTGCAGCTGCACAAAGCCCTGGGCAGACTACACCCGGAGTACCGCGGGGAGGTAGCGGCCCAGTCGTCCCCAAGGGAGCCCGAATGCCCGGACTCTGCCGGGGAGAGGCCCAGACGTCACTGGGGATAGGCCTGGATGCCACTGGGGGCCCGAGCGCAAGCTGGGTGTATTGAGCAGTAGTTTTGGGTAGTTCCGGCCCTGGAGTCCCTTCGGTCGGGGTGGACAATACTACAGTCAGCACAGTCAGTCGCTCTGTGGTTCACCCTGACAAGTGGATGATCCACACTGAGATAGTCCAGAATATCTTCAGCACTTTGAGGCTTACCAGATCGATGGACTTGCTCGTATCACCGGACAATCGCCAATCTGCTCGAGGACCTCAGGCAGTCAGGCGGAGGCTGGACAGTCTTTCGTTCTTTAGTTTTTAGATTCTGTTGCTCAGGGGTTGCCTGATCTCCAGGATGCTACAGAAAATTGCAGCAGATGGTGATTCTGGTTAACCCTTTCCTTGCCTCACAAACCATGTTTCTCATACACCCGCGTGTTGAATATTGCCGGCCTGACTTCAGAAGCTCACAGGAGTCATTTCCAGATTAAAGACAAGCCTACTTTTTTTTATGGAATCGTTATTTTTCATTCCAACATGCTCCACATACTGTTGGACACTGACCAACTGGTAGTCAGGGTGAGAAGGGTGGGCCCTGCAAGGGAACAGACTCTCCAACTCCCAGGACAAATTGATCAAAGTCAGTGTTATTCACGGACACCAGCGCCAGATCGAAACAGAAAACTGCATCAGCAGGATCTGGATTTGGATCTTGCCAGCTTCTGATTGGTAGCCTGGCTGTTGAGATGGCATGCCCATCAGAGTAGGGTGTACCCATGGGTAATAATCACTTTATCACGTTTGTCTGGTCACTTAAGCCTCCTTTCTCATCCTCCTCGTCTACTTGGATGGTTGCCAGCAGTGCGTGGAGAATGCCCAAATGAAGATCAGCTCCTTTGTAAGCTGTTCCCTTGTAAGCTCCTCTTCATTCTTCAAGTGACGGCATTTTTAAGCTACCTGGTTGTCTCTTGTGTCTTTTGGGGAGGGAAGTGAATGGATTCTCCTCATTCTGGATTGTCTTTGGGTGTCAACAAACTGAGTTCTGGAGTGTGCTAAAAGTTAACACAGCATGGGAGCCGCGTAAATTGTGCCGATGCACCCCGATAATTAGGTCCCCATCCCCAACCGCCTCACCCCCCTTGAACCCTCCCATTTGGCCCATTAATGTTTAGGAGCTGATGTTTCATCCATTCATTGCTGCTGGCTCTGTAACTCAATTCCAATCCACTGAGCATGGCAGGGCCCAAAGGAATGGCAAATGAAAGGGGTCACAGTTAGCGCTTTCAAAAACAGATTGGCGACAGTGTTTGTGCAAGCCGGAATGACATAAAAGTGAAAGCTCGGGACAAGCCGCTGACGGGTTTCAAGTCATCATCGAATGTTGTCTGCTGGTACAGAGCATCTCAGTTGTGTGGGACAGGCTGGATGGAGCAGCGGGTCTTTTCCTGTCCTCATTTATGTTTCAAGTCACGTTATTTCAACAACTTAAATGTGAGAAGTTTAACATCTGGAAATAAAGGTGCAATGAAGATTAACGAACTTACTCTGTGTTTCCTGATTTACATAAGAACATAAGAACATAAGAATTAGGAACAGGAGTAGGCCCTCGAGCCTGCTCCGCCATTCAACAAGATCATGGCTGATCTGGCCGTGGACTCAGCTCCACTTACCCGCCTGCTCCCCGTAACCCTTAATTCCCTTATTGGTTAAAAATCTATCTATCTGTGATTTGAATACATTCAATGAGCTAGCCTCAACTGCTTCCTTGGGCAGAGAATTCCAAGATTCACAACCCTCTGGGAGAAGAAATTCCCACTCAAATCGGTTTTAAATTGGCTCCCCTGTATTTTGAGGCTGTGCCCCCTAGTTCTAGTCTCCCCGACCAGTGGAAACAACCTCTCTGCCTCTATCTTATCTATCCCTTTCATTATTTTAAATGTTTCCATAAGATCACCCCTCGTCCTTCTGAACTCCAACGAGTAAAGACCCAGTCTACTCAATCTATCATCATCAGGTAACCCCCTCATCTCCGGAATCAGCCGAGTGAATCGTCTCTGTACCCGCTCCAAAGCTAGTATATCCTTCCTTAAGTAAGATGACCAAAACTGCACACATTACTCCAGGTGCGGCCTCACCAATACCCTATAGAGTTGCAGCAGGACCATCCTGCTTTTGTACTCCATCCCTCTCGCAATGAAGGCCAACATTCCATTCGCCTTCCTGATTACCTTCTGCACCTGCAAATTAACTTTTTGTGATTCATGCACAAGGACCCCCAGGTCCCTCTGCACAGCAGCATGTTGCAATTTCTCCCCATTCAAATAATTTTTTTCCAAGGTGGATGACTTCACACTTTCCTACATTGTATTCCATCTGCCAAACCTTAGCCCATTCGCTTAACCTATCTAAATCTCTTTGCAGCCTCTCTGTGTCCTCTACACAACCCGCTTTCCCACTAATCTTTGTGTCATCTGCAAATTTTGTTACACTGCACTCTGTCCCCTCTTCCAGGTCATCTATGTATATTGTAAACAGTTGTGGTCCCAGCACCGATCCCTGTGGCACACCACTAACCACCGATTCCCAACCCGAAAAGGACCCATTTATCCCGATTCTCTGCTTTCTGTTAACCAGCCAATTCTCTCTCCATGCTAATACATTTCCTCTGACTCCGCGTACCTTTATCTTCTGAAGTAAGCTTTTGTGTGGCAACTTATCAAATGCCTTTTGGAAATCTAAATACACCACATCCACCGGTACACCTCTATCCACCATGCTCGTTATATCCTCAAAGTATTCCAGTAAATTAGTTAAACATGATTTCCCCTTCATGAATCCATGCTGTGTCTGCTTGATTGCACTATTTCTATCTAGATTTCCCGCTATTTCTTTCTTAATGATAGCTTCAAGCATTTTCCCCACTACAGATGTTAAACTAACTGGCCTATAGTTACCTGCCTTTTGTCTGCCCCCTTTTTTAATAAGAGGCGTTACATTAGCTGCTTTCCAATCCGCTGGTACCTCCCCAGAGTCCAGAGAATTTGGGGAGATTATAACGAATGCATCTGCTATAACTTCCACCATCTCTTTTAATACCCTGGGATGCATTTCATCAGGACCAGGGGACTTGTCTACCTTGAGTCCCATTAGCCTGTCCAGCACTAATCCCTAGTGTTAGTGATTGTCTCGAGGTGCTCCCTTCCCACATTCCCATGACCAGCAATTTTTGGCATGGTTTTTGTGTCTTCCACTGTGAAGACCGAAGCAAAATAATTGTTTAAGGTCTCAGCCATTTCCACATTTCCCATTATTAAATCCCCCTTCTCATCTGCTAAGGGACCAACATTTACTTTAGTCACTCTTTTCCGTTTTATATATCGGTAAAAGCTTTTACTATCTGTTTTTATGTTTTGCGCAAGTTTACTTTCGTAATCTATCTTTCCTTTCTTTACACCTTTGTGCACAGATCATAGCAAGGAACAAAGGGGGAGGGTTGAGTTCTTCGATGGGGAGTTTTTGCAGACTGTGGATTGTCCTTGGGCTGAGCTACTGACTGGGTGAACTCTCTGAGCCACACACCAGGCAGGGCCCAGAGACAATCCTCAGTCTGCACATACAAACCTACAAAAGGACCATCAGTAGATAAAGACTCTCAGACAGCATAACCTCGCCTGCTCCTGTCCCACCTCCAGTAACGCTATCTCTTGGAACAAACAAAGGAATGTGGCCAATTCAGGAAAAAAACCTCTGGGCAATTGCTCTACAACTCCCTGAGGCTCCAGGGAGAGCATTGCTGCTCCAGTAACATCACAATCTAAAGTGGCCTCTCACTCCCCGTAACTGCCAATGTCCGCTCAGAAACTTTTCAACTTCCCCTGCAAAATAAATGAGTGTAGTGCCCCAACACTCACCCTCTGTTACTCAGCACATGTTGCACACGTTTGCTCCAGAGGGTGATGACTCTGTGACAAGCCATGGACTCATACAGCACGGAAGGAGGCCATTCAGCCCATTATGTCTATGCTGGACCTTTGCACGAGCCACACAAAAGTCTCATTCCCCTGCTCCCTCCCCACAGTCCCACAAATGGCTCCTAACCACCCGCTGCCCTCCCAGCACACATCTAATTCTCTCCTTGTTCCCTTCCCACAGCCCTGTAAGTGTCTCCCACACCCCCTGCCCTCTCAGCTGGAAGTGGTTTCCCTTCGGTGTTTTCGAAGCATCCCCACTTTACAATAGTTCTAACGCTGGGAATTATTACTGTACCGAACAGATGGATGAGTCAGGGATGGGTACCTTGGTCCGAGTACTGGCAATGCTTTTATTAAAGTTAAAACACACACTTGCACCCAGTACAAACACACCCTGGTAGTGTAATAAAAACAAACGCAGTACAACACACAGTCTGGCCTGTCTAAACCTACTGCGAAGTACCCACGTCTAAAACACCTCCCCTGAAAATCCCTAAGATATTGGTTGGGAGAACGCACGATACCCCCTCACACCGTGACTGTGATCTTAAAAGATGTGTGTGCAGAAATGATGCTCACCGATTCGCTGGCTTACTCACTGCTTCTTCCGATGAAAAGGTGTCTCTTCTGGTTTCTTCTCTCCATCCCACATGGAGGGTTGGATTCTTGTCGAGGCGAAACAGCGATGCAAGAGAGAGAGAGAGTGACCACACGTCCTCTTTTATATCCCAGTACTGTCTGTCCTTTCAGGCTGAATAAAGTTTGTTTCGAGGCAAGACTTCCTGTGGGTGTGTCTTCTGCTTTTAGCTCAATAAAGTTTCTCCCTTTGTTTCGAGGTTTCCTGTTTTTCCAGTGATGGGTTTTGCTTCCGAGCAGTCTGGGGCTTAATGGCTTTCTATTGTTCTGGTCTCTCATCCAGGTAATGGCTCCATCACTGATCAGTTCACTTCACCAGTTCACATTGCTTAAGAAAACACAGTCCATTTGCTCATCACCTGCAATAAATTGCCTTAGCGTGGCCATTGTCTTCCCAGAACCCCTGCCCATCATTCTAAGTCCATCATAGCCGCACCTGGGCCCCTTCCAGCTTTTTCTGCGGTGAGAAAAACATTAAAACGCAAATCCTTGGGGATTAAAACGCAATGTCCAGATCCTTGGGGATTCGTTGCTTACAGTCCTTACAGTCTCCCCTATGATATTTCAAGAGTCTTCAAGAACATATCAACGTCCGCTGGTGAGCAAGCCTCGTGGTTCCCAACCAATCCTATCCCTTTTTACTTTTAAAACACCCCGAATATACATCCCTGAAATACAACCGTGCATCGCACTGTTACCATGGAGATACAGAACGTTACATTCACGGTTCGTTAACTGCAGCCTCCCATCGACTCCGGAGCATCTGACTTCTCTTTTTACAAGAAATACACAACAGGTATATCACAATCAAACACTGTACAATGACGAGAGCATGTGAGCATATCTGGATCCACGGAGGAACCTCCACACTTATACCAAGGTCCCACCAGGACGGGGCATTTATCCCTTTAATTCTTTCCCCTGTGTCCCGGTTCGCCTGTTCCAGCATGAAATAATGTTTTTGGGGTTAGCTCGATGGCCTTTAATAACGTTGTTAGGTGTCCCGGCTCAAAAGGAATCTGATACCCAAACTGGGTAATGTACTGTTGCAGGTTCGGGATCGTGTTGTTTACCGTAATGTGTACCGTGGATGGTTCTGGGATCGGAATAATACCTTCCTGTGCCACTTGAACTTCGGCGTGGGGTTTGAAGCAGAAAGTGCTGTCATTGCCGGACACCAAGTGTCCCGGTGCATTCGATACCGGTCCACACTCGTGGTTACACAGTATGTCCCGTCGCCCACATGTGCTACCTGAGGTGGGACGTGGCTCTAGGCCCTCACCTCCATGGGGCAATTGATGAGCTCGTGCCTCTTGGATTCAAACCCACACTCTGGCCGATCGAATGCGTTCAAATGCTGGGGACACAATATGACGTGTGCACCCCTGCTCTGGCACCCCTTGTGGTCAGTGCCAGTCATGGCGTGCTCCCACTTTATAACAAATGGTGGGACGCATGATACCGCACGTGCACCCCATCCCGTACGCCCCCAATGTTCTCCACCCTGTATACCGGCGCTGGTTGTGATGTCCCACCCATTACCGGCGTACACAACACTATCCCCATGATTGAGTGGTTGGACCAACCACAATCCACTGGGACTGATAGGCTTCAGAGGCTAGACACAGCTGACACGGGCTCATCGAATTACTGTACGGGCTGAGTGCTGCGAGGTGCTGGTTGCTGATCCATGGCGGGATGTGACCTTGCTGGAGGGCCTCTAAATTACTGCACCCCTCGCTCAGCAACCAGGCACCGTACAACATGCACACTTCGTTTCGTGCTGCCTGCACCGAGGTATTCCTGTCCTCCAGTATTAATACATTTACAGTCTTTGCATGTGTCTCCAGCTCTGCGATAACCTTTAAATGGACAGTCATTGCCTGGTCCTCCTCTAACTCTGACCCTCCCACCGCGTTCCCTTCCCCAGGATTTTCCACAGCTGGTCCTTGAAACCACTGATCTGCAGCTGCACGGTGTCCATGCTGTTGACCAGAGATGTACCCGTGCTAAACGCAGTAGTGACCTCATTGAGCACCCCTCGCCTCTGCCTCCCCGGACTAACGTTATCCCTCACTCCCATAGCGTACAATCTATCCCGACTCACATCCCCGTAACTGAGTTCAAAGAACTGGCGGAACATTTCTCCAATCACCTCATACAGCTGCTCAGTTTCTTTTAGACACCACTCAGGCAGATGTACCGCGGTTAGGTTTAACATGACCGATGCCACTGTGTAATGCAGCCCCTGGAATAAAACCTTTCTGGTCAGGACTAAAACTAAACCATTCCCTGGGCCTGGTGTGGTGGTGGGACACTAACTTCTGTCATTACCGCGTGAAAGTTCGTGATCCGTTAGTCGTCGCCAATTTGTTATGTTCAGAATAAATTCACAGGATTATATCGCAAGTGCAAACTGTTGTGACCTTGGTCTCTTTATTCAGACTCCAGAGTGAGGAAGCAGCATGGTGAGTTACCTTTTACACCCGCTTGCCACAGGTGCACAGGTGATCCTTAGGTCTCCCACAGGTGTGCCCCCTAGTGGCAAGTCTTACATTTTGACAACGTTTACATACATACATAATATCGGCGAAGAGATTCGAAGTGCTGAGTGCCTTCCCGGATGCTCTTCCTCCACTTTGGGCAGTCTTGGGCCAAGGATTCCCAGGTGTTGGTGGGGATGTTACACTTTATCAAGGAGGCTTTGAGGGTGTCCTTGAAGTATTTCCTTTGCCCACCTGGGGCTCGCTTGCCGTGTCGAAGCTCCGCATAGAGCGCTTGCCTTGGGAGTCTCGTGTCGGGCATGCGGACCATGTGGCCCGCACAATGGGGCTGATCGAGCGTGGTCAGTGCTTCGATGCTTAGGATGTTGGCCTGAGCGAGAACACTGACATTGGTGCGTCTATCCTGCCAATGGATTTGCAGAATCTTGCGGAGGCAGCGTTGGTGGTACTTCTCCAGTGTTTTGAGGTGCCTACTGCACATAGTCCATGTCTCTGAGCCATACAGGAGGGCGGGTATCACCACTGCCCTGTAGACCATACGCTTGGTGTTGGGTTTGAGGTCATGGTCTTCAAACACTCTCTTCCTCAGGTAACTAAAGGAGGCTGCACTGGCACACCTTGTCAGTGATGTAAGAACATAATAAATCGGAGCAGGAGTAGGCCACCTGGACCCTCGAGCCTGCTCCGCCATTTAATAAGATCATGCTGATATGATCATGGAATCAGTTCCACTTCCCTGCCCCCTCCACATAAACCTTTATTCACTCAAAAATCTGTGGCAAAGATTTCCACAGATTTACAACCCTCTGAGAGAAGAAATTACTCCTCATTTCAGTTTTAAATGGGCGGCCCCTAATTCTGAGATTATGTCGCCTAGTTTTAGTTTCCCCCATCAGTGTAAATATCCTCTCTGCATCCACCTTGTCAAACCCCCTCATTATCTTATAAGTTTCAATAAGATCACCTCTCATTCTTCTGAACTCCAATGTGTATAGGCTCAAACCCCTTCATCTCCGGAATCAACCTAGTGAAACTTCTCAGAACAGCCTCCAATGCAAGTATATCCTTCCTTAAATACGGAGACCAAAACTACACGCAGTACTCCAGGTGTGGCCTCTCTAATACTCTGTACAGTTGTAGCAGGACTTCTCTGCTTTTATACTCTATCCCCCTTGCAATAAAGGCCAACATTCCATTTGCCTTCCTGATTACTTGCTGTACCTACATACTAACTTTTTGTGTTTCATGCACAAGGACCCCCAGGTCCCTCTGTACTACAGCACTTTGCAATGCTTCTCCATTTAAATTATAATTTGCTTTTCTATTTTTTTTGCCAAAGTGGATAACCTCACAGTTTCTCACATTATACTCCATCTGCCAAATGTTTGTCCACTCACTTAGCCTGTCTATATTCCTTTGCAGATTTTTTGTGTCCTCCTCACAATTTGCTTTCCCACCCATCTTTGTATCATCAGCAAACTTGTCTACATTACACTCGGTCCCTTCATCCAAGTCGTTAATATAGATAGTAAATAGTTGAGGACCCAGCACTGATCCCTGCGGCACCCCACTAGTCACTATTTGCCAACATGAAAATGACCCATTTATCACGAATCTTTGTTTTCTGTTAGTTAGCCATTCATCTATCCATGCTAATATATTACCCCCAACCCCGTGAACTTTTATCTTGTGCAGTAACCTTTTATGTGGCACTTTATCGAAATCCAAATACACCACATCCACTGATTCCCCCTTATCCACCCTACTCATTACTGTAAGGGCTGGTCTCGGGGACCAGGTTCACCTCTGACCTTCTGAGCGCTTCGAATCGCTCCCACTCCCTTGGGTTCTCGACTCTGGATTTATTTGGGGAATGTGATAAAGTGCAAGAGACAACTGGCTTGGTGCAAAATAACTTTGATTTTATTAAAGACAAGAAAATACAATGTCAAACTTATAATTACTCTAATAAAGAACAGTACATCACACATTCAAAGGGGTTACAGTGAATAATACACCTCCCACCTCCCAATACCTAACACTGTAGGGGAGGATGAAAACCCCTCATTTTACCCAGAAGGAAAAGGGCTGTGGGATCTGTCTGTGCTGCAGCAGGCCAGTGTCCTGGAAGGAACAGGGAACCCAGAACCAGATGTGGATTGAAACCGATACGGTTTGGCCTTGGCAGGGCAGTGATTGGACGGGGGATGATAACAGAGTGCCAATGGTGGGACAGAGTCAGCCCGAAGCAAGGGACTCCAAGCCAATGGGAGTGCCCTTGCTCGAAAACTCGGGACTGACTCATCACCGATACCGGGCTATTGTCTCCCCCACGTTTACACTATGGAGGGATATTATGCAGGCCTTAAGAAAACTAGGGAACTCAAAACAAACCGAGGGCCTACACAATGGCTACAGGAGGCCCACACCCTGCCAACCCAATTAACACCTACTCAACCCTTGATTAGGTTAACATCAGGGATGGCCAGTGGAAAACCCCCGAGAAATCCAACACTGCTGCATTTTTCAAAAATCACAAGCCCACCAATGGGAAGGATTTATTTCAGCACGAAAGTCTGGACATAAGAAAGGGTTTGTGCCCTGACAAGTTGTTCCGTTCTCGTGTTCCAGCAAGCAGGCAGCCTTTCGACACAGAAGGAAGACCAGTGTCCGAAGACACTGAAGACAGAAGAAGCAAACCACCATCCCGAGACGGCATCAGTTCAGCCTCCTTTCGCTACTGGAGACCGAACCTTTTCTTTTCCACAAGGATTTTCCCCTGAGAGCTGGTCTCAGGTAGATCCACAGCAACAACAAGACGCAACAACAACCAAGTTTCCAAGAAAATCACAACCGAAAAAGTAACTTCAAGCTCCTGAAGATAGCAAAAAGAGAACCCCGAAAACGTGTTTTGACCTGGAAAGACTGTAAAGGCTGTGGTGAGTATAATCTCTGGTCCCAGAACTCCCAACTCAGTTAGGTCAGGAAGGTGGGAGGTTGGGCATTGCACTGCTGTTAAACTCGTGTAAAAATTTCCGTTGTGTCCGTTTAGTGGGATTTAGGGGGATTGTTTTGTTGGTGTATTGCTGTTTGTTGAGATACACCTTGTCAAATAAATTGGAAACTTAAAGTTCCTCTTGGAATCGCCTCGTCTCAGTTCTGTTGTATTGCATCTCCTGATCGTGAGTCTTGTGTCAGAACAGTGTAAGGGTAGACAGGAGCGCCTCGAAAACACTCAACTCTGTGCCACAGGCTAGGGAAGAAAGGGGTTAGGAGTGCTTGACACTCACAGGTGCCTCACAGGCTAGTCATAAGCTGTGGGGACGCTCGAGTCTCAAAACCCCCTTCATAAGCTGTGGACACAGTCTCTCCAGGGGTGCTCTTGCAGCACCCAGGGTACCTCACAGGCCAGGCATAAGCTGTGAGGGCAGAAGGCCAGAGAGAGACACCCAAGGCACAACAACACTCCCCGAGAACCCCTTACAGAACATGGTGACCGTGGCAGGACACAAGCAAACAGGAGATGTTAATATAACAGATGAGGTGATAAGAGAGGAAACTAAAATGGAGGAGAGAATTTCCTCATACATTTTTGGCAAGGTGAACCTCACCAAACCTTGGGTACAAGCCCTCACTCGGGCAGAGCGCCCAGTGGATGCTGCTGCCCAGTGGACAGCAGGGAAGGACCACAACCACAGGGTGGAAAAGGCCATCTGGCTTATCTGCTTCACCCGCCAAGTCCGAAAGCTCGACCAGCGGGTGAAGGACTTGGAACAGAGTCTTCAGAAATCAGAGGAGCTATCTGCTATCCGGGCTGTGGTTGGGGACAACCTGCTTGCCGAATTAGCTGAGGAGCAGCAGAGGAACCGGCAGTTGGAGGAGACCTTCCGAAATAACGGGACTATCTTCAGTGTCAGGTCACTGAGGCCAAGGGTAGTGAGGGGTCCCTCCGGGAACAGAACTCTCGGTACACCCAGAAAATTAGGGAACTGGAGAATAAATTAAAAGATGTACAGGCAGCTTATAAAGTGGCCAGTAGCAGTGAGTTTCAAAAGGCAGATCACGGTCCCTGCCAGGAGAGGATTAAAACTCTCACCCACGCTCTATCCCAGGCAAAGGGGATGGTCGCCCTGATAGGACCCGGAGGGTCCACAGGGGACAAAGGAGAGTATTGGGGGGTAGAGGAGAATCCAAAGGCAAGAGACGCCCGACCACCTCCTGAGGCACCGGTGGTTTGTCCGGTGGGGTACCAGGAGGAGTGGGGCACGCAGGTAGTAGCATACCCAGGGCTGGGGGCAGGACCAATGAGTCCCGCTCGGCAGCAGGGATGTGAGGCTCCAGCCGAGGGTCAGTTAAGGGCTGGATCAGGTGACCAGGCACTGTCTGCTGCACCGGGTTTGGTGGGACAGCCGGAGGTAGAGGGACCAGCGCAGAAAGATCCTGAACCAGGGCAGATGTGCCCGGTCAGGCAGCGCAAATACGGTCCTCCACAGGGAGGTGGCCAAGGTCAGGGAGCGCTGGAGAGCGACTTTATTATTCCCCATGGAGTTCAATCACTCAGGGCCATGGTGGCCCATTTGGCCAAACTCACTCGCAGCGGGGACCCGTCGATCCACTTCATGGAGGTGATGCAGGCAGGGGAAATTAATGGGTGCGACGAGGGAGAGACAGCCAAGCTGCTGCTCTTCTCTCTGGACAGCAAATTATACCAGGCCCTACCGGCAGAATGCCGGAGGGGACAGCGTACATTTACTGAGGTCCAGAGGGCCGTCCTTGAGGCTATGGGCTTCGATGACGGCAGTCCTTTCGAACGGGTCGAAAGGACAAGGCAACTCGCAGGGGAAACCCTGCAGGCGTTTGCGGACAGGCTGTGGGTGGTATACCACGCAGCCTGTGGGGAGCTCCTTGACCGGGCGAATCTTTCCGCGGTACAGACTGGCCGCTGGCTGAGGATGTTGGTGGCAAACTGCTTGCCCCGGCTCAAGGCCAGGGCAGAACTGTGGTTCGATTCCCGGGACCCCAACCTCACCGAGGAAGCAGTGGTCAGGCAACTGGCACTGGTCCAACGGAATGGAGGAGGGGAGGAGGAGAAAACCTCCAAAGGTCGGGTAAATTAAGTAAAACCCAACTCGATTCCCAAAAGGGAATGGCACCAGGAGGGTGGCCGCTCGTCTGATACGGAGGGAGTGTGCTACGGGTGCGGGAAAGCTGGGCATTTTAAAAGGGATTGCAGGAGCCCAGTAAAGAGATGTGGGGGGAGAAGTCCTTCAGGAGCCGCCCAGAGTGGGGGAAGTGGAGCGAGCTCCTCACCATCCCTTGACCAGATAGTAGCTGCAGTGAGGACAGCGCTGGAGGGGACTGGGAAGGTAGCCACGGCAACAGGCAGGGAAGCACCAGCAACCCTGCCAGTACAGAGGCCGTGACTAGCCCAGACCCAGCCTGCATACCTGTGCCCACTAGAATACACCCCTGGGGACGACCCTGGGTCAAGATGGAGGTTGAGGGTGTATTAGGTACTTACCTTTTGGACACTGGTACTTCCAGCACGATAGTCCATTCGGAGGACCCCGCAACCTCACCTCTATCAAACGGGGTGCGGTATCAACTAGTTGGGTTCACAGGTAATGAGAAGGCTGGGTTTTTCTCAGTCCCACTCGCAGTTCATTTAGGAGTACTCCAAACACAATGGAAGTGCGTCCTGATGAACTGGGAGCAGGTGGGAAAAGGGATCTGATAGGGGAAATCCCTGCATCCGCAACCACGTTCACAGTGTTGGACATATCCAACGGGTTCTGGTCTATCCCTGTACGGAGGGAAGACCAGTACAAGTTTGCCTTCACCTTCCGGGAACAGCAGTGTACATGGAGCTGCCTCCCACAGGGCTTTCATAATAGTCCCAGCATCTTTCACCAATGCATGGCGAACTGCTTAAAAGGCTTCAGCCAACCACACCAGCTGGTCCAGTATGTGGACGACCTGTTGTTGTTCACAGACAGCAGTGAGGAACACGGTCCACTGCTGGCCGAACTGCTGGTCTTACTGAAGGAAGGGGGTTTTAAAGTTAACCCCAAGAAAGCCCAGATAGGTCTAGGAGAAGTAAAATTCCTGGGCCTGACGATAAGGGCAGGAGAAAGGGCCATTGATGAGGCTAGAAGAAAGGCAGTGCAGGAACTCCCTGTCCCTAGGGATGTGTCGGGGGTAAGGTCTTTCCTGGGAATCACTGGCTACTGTCGGGACTTCATCGAGGACTATGCAACCACTGCCGCCCCTCTGCTCAGACTCCTACACAAGGGGGTCGAGTGGGAATGGGACAAGGGCTGTGAGGCAGCATTTGTCCGTCTTAAGAGAGACCTGCAGGTAGCACCAGCCCTAGGGGCAATTGATGGGGGTGAGGAATTCTTCCTGGAGGTGGCAGCCAGTGGCAACAGCTTAAGTGCAGTGTTGCTCCAGGAGTGAAACGGCCAGCTGAGACCAGTGGTGTACTCCTCCAGGGTCCTCACGGAGGTAGAAAAGGGATACTCCAATTGTGAGAGGCACTTGCTTGCCACCCACTGGGCAGTAAAGAGAGCTCAGATCTTTACCGGAGTATCCCCCATTACACTCCTCACCCATCATACCCCGACGCAGATGCTGTTGGACGGGAGGATTAAGGACGGGACAGTGAGCAGTGCTAGAATCACTCGCTGGACCCTCCTCCTCTCCCAAATGACTTTAAAGGTCAAGGGCCTCTGCGAGCCCAGGCTCGCAGCAAATTTAATCTATCCAGGGCAGCCGCATCGATGCTCTGTGGAGGGGGTATGGGACATTAACTTTGGATCTCGGGCAGGGATACACCCCACAGGCCGCGAGATCTACGTTGATGGCTCCAGTTCAGTGTCCACGGGTACAAGACTCACGGGCTGCGGAGTTTGGGATCCCAAGGCAGGAATTGCCTTGGCTCTTAAACTCCCATGCACCCTGAGCGCCCAGCAGGCGGAACTCTCGGCGGTGATGTATGTGGTCACACACCCCGAGGAATTCCCTACCCCATACACGATTTGCTCGGACAGCATGTTCACTTGCAATTCGTGTACAGAGTATCTGGCGATTTGGTCACGCCGGGGGTACACCTCTGTGGCTGGGAAGCCCCTTGTGACCAAACCCCTGCTAGAAAAGATCGTGGCTGCAGTGGGAGAAACCGGGGATGTATATATCCATAAGGTAAAGGCCCACTCCAAAACTGAGCCACGGGGGGAAGGTAACCAGCAGGCAGACCTGCTGGCAAGGGAAGGTGCTCACACAGGTCGCCCATGGGACCCATATGAGGCAGGCAGGATAGCAGCAGCAAGAAGCAAGCCAGGGACACAAGGGGGCGTAGGGGCGGCTGCGGCCCCGGACCTTAAAGTAGTCCAGATGCAGGATCCGGTCCTGAAGGCTGCCTTGGCTGCTATCGGAAAGGGGGAAAAGGCTGAGGGACCATATTGCTGTGCGGGAAGGCATGTTGTTTAAAGGGGACAAATGGGTAGTGCCGCCACAACACCGGAGAGAATTCCTTCAGCTGGCCCATGAGGGTCCAGGTGCGGGACACCCTGGGCCGGAATCTACCTGGCAACGGGTAGAAAAGGCAGGGTGGTGACCAGACCTCCGGGAAGACGTCCGTGACTTCTGTGCGGGCTGTCTGGTTTGTGCTGCAAACAACCCGGACCCACAGAAAAGGAAGGTGTCTATGGGACACGTCAGGCAGGTAGAGGGACCATGGCAGTCGATCCAGATCGACTATATCGGAACCCTACCGGCTGCCCAGGGAGGTTATAAATACTGCCTCGTCCTGGTGGATGTGTTTTCCAAGTGGGTGGAAGCCTTCCCTTGCCGAACAGCTACCGCGGTGGGGACTGCGAAAATCCTGGTGAGGGAGGTGTTCTCTCGGTGGGGTCTACCTCAAATCGTGGAGTCCGACCGGGGAAGCCACTTCACCGGCCAGGTGATGCAGGCCACCCTAAAGGTGCTGGGGATAAGAGCCAAATGGCATGTCGCCTGCAACCCTCAGTCCTCAGGCCCCGTAGAACGCCTGAACCGGACCCTAAAGGAAAGGCTGTGCAAGGAGACGGGAGACTCACCGAACAAGTGGGTGGAGGTCTTACCGTTGGTCCTCATGGGAATCCGGGCCAGTCAGTCAAAGAGCACAGGGTACTCACCCCATGAGCTGATGACGGGCCGGATCATGAGAACCCCAGTGCATGTGTTGGCGCCGGTTCTCACCGAAGGGCAGCTCCGAGAGGTGAACCGGGACTGCTTCGTCAGGAATCTGTTCGAACAGCTTCACCAGATTCACTGGCAGGCGGCCAACAACATGGGTAAACAGCACCGTGCCAATCGGCTGCTGCTGGAACCCTGCAGTCACCATGATTGGGAGGTGGGCGACCAGGTGATGGTGAGCAGCTTCGCCCGGGTCGGGGTATTTGAACCACTGTATATGGGACCATACAGCATCGTCGACAAGGCCAGCCCTGTAGTCTATGTGGTTCGACTGCCTCGCCGGGTGAAGTGGTATCACATTAATCAGTGTCAATTGTTTGACCCCAAAAGAGGTAAAAAATAGAGGGGACGAGCAAGGGAAGGGAATCAGGCACTGGGGGAAGAACAGGCCCCGGTGGATTTGGAGGCTCCGGAGGAGGCAGCGGGCCCCGAAGCTCTACAGCCGGGGCTGGTTCACTGCTCCTGTAAGGCTATCCCACCACTGGGTAGAGGTTCCCAGCCCACTAACAGAAGTAGGGAGAAAGGCTCTACCATTAGCAAGGTCAGAGGGGAAGCTGAACCTCCCATGGTGGATCAGCTGGGGCTAGCCCAAGAGGTGGAGGAGATGGCATTGCAGCCCATAACATGGGACTCTGCACCGACAGTAAGGAGGAGTGACAGAGTGCCTCAGCCCAGGGCACCGTGGTCCCCTGTTTACTTAGCCTCCCGCCCCAGACCGAGAAGGTGAAAGACAACAGAGAGGGTGCTCTGTTGCACTAGCGAGGGTCTCCCACCGATTATCCGGGGCTCGGGAGGGCCTTGGAGGGCAGCACAAGACTCATTAAGGGGGACCATACGAGCCCCTCAGTGGAGGACATCCTGGTCCCCAGGGTACGGTCAGCCGAGTGGTCGACGACGCCTGTACAGTGACAGGATGTAGCCTGGCCACCCGGGGACGGGTGGCGGTGTGTATATTTTCCCTTCCTGTTTTGTTACTTTGTGTTGTGAGTATATGTGTTTAGGTAAGGCAGTGACGGTTGGGTACAGCATTTTATGTTTGGAACATGTTAAGTGGGCCGAGCCTGGAGAGGTCTCTCAGGGCAAGGCCATGTTCTTCTTGCCTTTCAGATGTCAACACCTCCCTACTGGACGTTAGTGATGCTGGTATCGCTAAGGATCTGCACCGGGCACCGAGGGGACACCGAGGACTCCCTGGTTTTCGGATGCTCCGGGGGCAGAGCGCCGACAGTGACCACAGGAGAAGGGACTCCGGCGGCGGATGGCCGGGTCACCTACTCCCACGAGGGGAGATGGCCTGGGTGGTTGGGATCGAACTCCACCAAGTACTCCAACCATAAGGACTTTACCTACGGAGAGGCCTCCATCCCCTGCCCGGAGATCAATGTGGCCACTTCCAGAGTGAGAGTGACAGAAGGCAGGAAGGTATGCCTAACTTGCCAAGGGGACATACCTCTGGGGCGGTGGTGGTGGCTCAGAAAGCTCAAGAGGGACGTGGGAGACCGACACTCGGACTGGGAACGTCTGGATAATGATAATACGGGTGCCCGACAACAACCAGGGGGCCGGGGAATGGTTTAGTGTTGGTCCCTACCGAGAAACTACTTTATCAGGGGGTACACTACGCGGTGGCATCAGTGGTGCTAAATCTGACAGAAGTCCGCCTACCTACGTGGTGTCCCCAGGAAACCGAGCTGTTATACCAGGCTCTGCTGCGGGAGATGTTCCGGAAGTTCTATGAACTGGACTTCGGGGATGTCAAAGTGACAGACTTGTATAAACAGTGGGATAGGGCCGAACTGGGCAGGCAGAGGTGTAGCACTTTAAATGACATTTTCACGGGGTTTAACATCGGGGCGTCCGCCATAAACAGTTTGGATAACATGCAGCTGGCCCTCCAGATAAATGGGTTAAAGAATCAGCTACGCAAAGTCCTGGGGGACGAGAATACCGTAGTGGGATCCGCGCTCCACGAAGAGGTGGCAATGACAGTTCACTTAAAGGAGATTATCTCTCAATTGGAGGCACAGGCCAGGGCTGTAAACGCCTTGATTCGGGAGGATAGAAACGCCTCCGATCAAGCCGCCCAAAATGAGGTGTGTGTGCTCTATGGGGCCTGGTCGCTGGGAGAGGGACGGAGTAACCTCGAGGATCTGAGACAGGGACAGGTCCCCTCCTGGATCAGCAACCAGCACTTAGCAGCACTGCACCCTTATGATAATGTTTTGAGTCCCTGCCAACTTCGTGTAGCGTCGGAAGCCTACCCGGTACCGGTGGACTGTGGAAAGTCAAACCATACCACCATGGGTGTGGTGGTCAGGATGCCCGTGATGGGGGCGTCCCCACGACCAGCACCCCTGTACTGAGTGGAGAATGTGGGAGTCATTCGTGGAGGGGTGCATGTTCGATTCCAAGAGGTCCCACCTTATGTCACAATGTGGGAGCACACTGTGACAGGTACAGACCTCTCGGGTTGTCGGAGCAGGGGAACACAGGTAATCCTGTGCCCCCAGCACTTGAACGTTTTTGCAAGGCCACAATGTGGGTTCAGCACTGCTGGGGCAGAGCCTATCAATTGCACAATGGAGGTAATGGCCCCTAACCACATGCCTCCACAGGCAGCATATGTAGGCGGTGGGACATATTGTGTCACCACAAGTGCCCAACGGTATGAAGACGGACCGGGAAGGTGGTGTCCAATACCGTACAGCAGCTTTTGCTTTAAACCCAGGCACCCACTAGCCCCTGCACCCTCTCCTCAGGATCTGTGAGCTGCACATTTTGCGAGTCGCCCCCACCAGTGGCTTGTTGGGCGGCACGGTTGTGCACCACCTTGGCCTGTAAAGCAACGAAGTGTCGGTAAGTTTCCAGAGGCCTCGGCAATGAGTGCAAGTGTGGGTCCATTACATGCAGCTGTGACTGTTAGATGCAAGGCATCTTGGGGATGTGCAAGGCCCCTTGGGGAAGAGTGACCATAATATGGTCAATTTTTTCATTAAGGTGGAGAGTGACACAGTTAATTCAGAGACTAGGGTCCTGAAATGAAAGAAAGGTAACTTTGATGGTGTGAGACGTGAATTAGCGAGGACAGACTGGTGAATAATACTGAAAGGGTTGATGGTGGATAGGCAATGGCAGACATTTAAAGATCACATTGATGAACTTCAGCAACTGTACATCTCTGTCTGGGGTAAAAATAAAACGGGGAAGGTAGCTCAACCGTGGCTAACAAGGGAAATTAGGGATAGTGTTAAATCCAATGAAGAGGCATATAAATTGGCCAGAAAAAGCAGCAAACCTGAGGACTGGGAGAAACTTAGAATTCAGCAGAGGAGGACAAAGGGCTTAATTCGGAGGGGGAAAATAGAGTATGAGAGTAAACTTGCAGGGAACATAAAAACTGACTGCAAATGTTATGAATGTAAATACCATGTCTAACCACCAGAGGGGTTATCCCCTGGAGTTCCAAGGGATCCCACAATCCCTTGGGAGCAGCTGTATATAAGGAGGCCTCCCAGTCTGGAGAGGCACTTTGAGATCTGTAATAAAGGACTATGGTCATACCTTACATTGAGCTTGCAGTATCTAGTCTGATTCTTTATTCAACACATAACAACTGGCGACGAGATACAGATGACGAACCCCACTGCAACAATGCAGAGAACTGTGGGCATCCTGGAGAAATTTTCGGAGGGAGATGATTGGGAAACCTTCGTGGAGCGACTCGACCAATAATTTGTGGCAATGAGCTGGATGGAGAAGCGAACGCTGCCAAACAGAAGGACGATCCTCCTCACCGTTTGGGGAGCATCAATGTATGGCCTCATGAAAAACCTGCTCGCTACAGCGAAACCCACAGACAAGTCGTACGATGAGTTGTGTACACTGGTCCGGGAGCATCTAAACCCAGGTATCGGTTCTACACGTACAAGAGGTCTGAAGGCCAGGAAGTGGCGAGCTATGTTGCCGAGCTAAGACGTCTTGCAGGACATTGCGAATTTGAAGGACACTGGGAGCACATGCTCAGGGACTTCTTTGTATTTGGCATTGGCCATGAGGTAATACTTCGCAAATTTTTGACTGTAGAGACGCCATGCTTGAAGAAAGCCATAGCGATAGCCCAGGCATTTATTGCCACCAGTGACAATACTAAACAAATTTCTCAGCACACGAGTGCTGCTGCAAGTAATGTGAACAAGGTAACATTGTTTTCCAATTGAAATGTACAGGGCAGGACTTACACGCCTGCAACTGCACGTCCACAGATGACTCAGAGTCCACCATCAAGGGTGGTGAATACAAGGCTATTAACACCTTGTTGGTGCTGCGGGGGTGATCATCGTTTCCATTCATGCCGCTTGAAAGGGTACGTTTGCAAGGGCTGTGGAACAATGGGACACCTCCAACGCATGTGCAGGCGAGCTGCAAACCCTGCTAATCCTGCAAACCTCCATGTAGCAGAGGAGGACGGATCCACGGTGGATCACGACGAATCAGAGCCTCAGACCAAGGAGGCAGAGGTATATGGGGTGCACACATTTACCACAAAGTGTCCCCCGATAATGCTGAAGGTTGAATTAAATGGACTCCCGGTGTCCATGGAGCTGGACACGGGCGCGAGCCAGTCCATAATGAGCAAAAAGACTTTCAATATATTGTGGTGCAGCAAGGCCTCAAGGCCAGTCCTGATTCGTACTAAACTGAGAATGTACACAAAGGAACTGATTCCCGTAATTGGCAGTGCTACCGTAAAGGTTTCCTATGAAGGAGCGGTGCATGAGTTACCACTCTGGGTGGTACCGGGCGATGGCCCCATGCTGTTTGGCAGGAGCTGGCTGGGTAAGATACGCTGGGATGACGTCCAAGCACTTTCGTCCGTCGACGACATCGCATGTGCCCAGGTCCTAAACAAGTTCCCCTCGCTGCTCGAACCGGGCATCGGGAAGTTCCAAGGAGCAAAAGTGCAGATCCATTTGATTCCAGGGGCGTGACCCATCCATCACAAGGTGAGAGCGATACCTTACATGATGAGAGAGCAGGTGGAGATCGAGTTGGACAGGCTGCAACAAGAGGGCATCATTTCGCCGATCGAATTCAATGAGTGGGCCAGTCCGATTGTTTCAGTCCTCAAGGGAGACAGCACCGTCAGAATCTGTGGTGATTACAAAGTAACGATCAATTGTTTCTCCCTGCAGGATCAATACCCGCTACCAAAGGCAGACGACCTATTTGCGACGCTGGCGGGTGGGAAAACGTTCATGAAGCTGGACTTGACCTCGGCCTACATGATGCAGGAGCTGGAGGAATCATCGAAAGGCCTCACCTGTATCAACACCCACAAAGGTCTCCTTATTTACAACAGTTGCCCGTTTGGGATTCGATCAGCTGCAGCGATATTGCAGAGGAACATGGAAAGCTTGCTGAAGTCGGTCCCATGCACTGTGGTCTTCCAGGATGACATCTTGGTTGCAGGTCGGGACACCATCGAGCACCTGCAGAACCTGGAGGAGGTTGTTAATTGGCTTAATTGTGTGGGACTCAGGCTAAAACGCTCAAAGTGAGTTTTCCTGGCGCCTGAAGTGAAGTTCCTGGAGAGAAGAATCGCGGCGGATGGCATCAGGCCCACCGATTCGAAGACGGAGGCAATCAAGAACGCAACAAGACCACAGAACGTGACGGAGCTGCAGTTGTTTTCGGGACTCCTGAACTAATTTGGCAACTTCTTACCGGGCCTTAGCACATTGTTAGAACCCCTGCACTCGTTACTGCGTAAAGGAGATGAATGGATATGGGGTAACAGTCAAGAAAATGCCTTTGAGAAAGCTCGGAAGCTGTTATGTTCAAACAAATTGCTTGTGTTGTACGATCCATGTTTGTACTAGCATGTGATGCGTTGTCGTACGGGGTAGGGTGTGTATTGCAACAAGCAAATGAATTTGGGAAATTGCAACCAGTTGCTTATGCATCCTGAAGTCTGTCTAAGGCTGAGAGACCTACAGTATGATCGAAAAAGAAGCGTTAGCATGTGTTTACGGGGTAAAGAAAATGCATCAATATCTGTTCGGGCTGAAATTCGAAATGGAAAACGACCATAAGCTGCTTATATCCCTCTTTTCTGAAAGTAAAGGGATGAATACGAATGCATCGGCCCGCATCCAGAGATGGGCACTCACAGGTTGTCCGCATACAACTACGCCATCCACCACAGGCCAGGCACAGAAAACTGTGCCGATGCTCTCAGTAGGCTGCCTTTGCCCACCACAGGGATGGAGATGGCACAGCCCGCAGATTTAGTTATGGTAATGGAAGCATTCGAGAGTGAGCAATCACCTGTTACCGCCCAACAGATTAGAACCTGGATGAGCCAGGACCCCTTACTGTCCTTAGTAAAAAACTGTGTGCTCCACGGGAGTTGGTCTAGTGTCCCGTTAGAGATGCAGGAAGAAATAAAGCCGTACCAGCGGTGTAAAGATGAAATGTATATACAGGCAGACTGCCTCCGATGGGGTAATCGGGTAATGGTGCCAAAAAAGGGCAGGGACACTTTCATTAGTGATCTCCACAGCACCCACCCAGGCATCGTAATGATGAAAGCGATAGCCAGATCCCACGTGTGGTGGCTCAGGATCGATGCAGACTTAAAGTCCTGTGTGCACAAATGTAATACATGTTCCCAGTTAAGCAATGCATCCAGGGAGGCGTCACTAAGTTTATGATCCTGGCCCTCCAAGGATCTAGGGTCCATGTCGGCTAGGGAGACCCATCCTTGGGAGAATGTTTTTAGTGGTTGCAGATGCATACTCCAAATGGATTGAATGTGTGATAATGTCGGCAAGCACGTCCGCTGCCAGCATTGAAAGTCTACGGGCCATGTTTGCCACGCCCGGCCTGCCTGACGTCCTTGTGTGTGACAATGGGCCATGCTTTACAAGTGCCGAATTCAAGGAGTTCATGACCCACAATGGGATCAAACATGTCACATCTTCCCCTTTAAACCAGCGTCCTACGGTCAGGCAGAACGAGCAGTTCAAACAATCAAGCAGAGCTTGAAAAGGGTAACTGAAGGCTCACTGCAGACCGAGTCCTGCTTAGTTACCGCACAAGACCCAATTTGCTCACTGGGGTTCCTCCCGCTGAACTGCTCATGAAAACGGCACTTAAGACAAGACTCTCATTAGTCCACCCTGATCTGCAGAAACAGGTAGAGAGCAGGCGGCTTCAACAGAATACATATCATGACCGCGCAAATGTGTCACGCAAAATTGAAATAAATGATCCTGTATTTGAGTTGAACTATGGACAAGGTCGCAAGTGGCTTGCTGGCATTGTTTTGGCTAAAGAGGGGAGTAGGGTGTTTGTGGTCAAACTCGCAAATGCAATCACCTGCAGAAAACACTTGGACCAAACCAAACTCAGATTTACGGACTATTCGGAACAACACACAATAGACTCTACTTTTTTCGCCTCTCCAACACACAAGTGGCAACCAACCCAGCGGTTGACCACGAACCAGAACCCATCACCCGCAGTAGCCCAGCAGGACTCACCATCCCCAGTGGCCCAGCAAGACCAGCTGTGCAACAGCCCAGCGATGGCCCAGCAAATGACCTACCAACACCAGCATTTGCACCGAAACAATCAACCAGGGAAAGGAGGGCCCCAGATCAACTCACATTGTAAATAGTTACACTATTGACTTTGGCGGGGGGTGGGGGCGGAGTGTTGCTATGTATGTAAACTGTAAATACCATGTCTAACCACCAGAGGGCTTATCCCCTGGAGTTCCAAGGGAACCCACAATATAAGGAGACCTCCCAGGCTGGAGAGGCACTCTGAGATCTGTAGTAAAGGACTATGGTCACACCTTACTTTGAGTTTGCAGTATCTAGTCTGACTCTTAATTCAAGACATAACAGCAAACGCTTCTATAGATAGGTGAAGAAAAAAAGATTAGTGAAGACAAATGTAGATCCCTTGCAGTCAGAATCAGGTGAATTTATAATGGGGAACAAAGAAATGGCAGACCAATTGAACAAATACTTTGGTTTTGTCTTCACTAAGGAAGATACAAATAACCTTCCGGAAATACTGGGGGACCGAGGGTCTTGCGAGATGGAGGAACTGAAGGAAATCTTTATTAGTCAGGAAATTGTGTTACGGAAATTGATGGGATTGAAGGCTGATAAATCCCTAGGGCCTGATAGTCTGCATGCGAGAGTACTTAAGAAGTGACCCTAGAAATAGTGGATGCATTGGTGGTCATTTTCCAACATTCTATAGACTCTGGATCAGTTCCTATGGATTGGAGGGTAGCTAATGTAACCCCACTTTTTAAAAAAGGAGGGAGAGAGAAAACAGGGAATTATAGACCGGTTAGCCTGACATCAGTAGTGGGGAAAATGTTGGAATTAATTATTAAAGATGGAATAGCAGCGCATCTGGAAAGCAGTGACAGGATCCATTTCAGCATGGATTTATGAAAGGGAAATCATGCTTGACAAATCTTCTAGAATTTTTTGAGGATGTAACTAGTAGAGTGGACACAGGAAAACCAGTGGATGTGGTGTATTTGGACTTTCAAAAGGCCTTTGACAAGGTCCCACACAAGAGATTAGTGCGCAAAATTAAAGCACATGGTATTGGGGGTAATGTATTGACATGGATAGAGAACTGGTTGGCAGACAGGAAGCAAAGAGTAGGAATAAACGGGTCCTTTTCCGAATGGCAGGCGGGATACTGCAGGGTTCAGTGCTGGGACCCCAGCTATTTACAATATACATTAATGATTTAGACGAAGGAATTGAAGGTAATATCTCCAAATTTACAGATGACACTAAGCTGGATGGCAGTGTGAGCTGTGAGAAGGATTCTAAGAAGCTGCAGGGTGACATGGACAGGTTAGGTGAGTGGGCAAATACATGGCAGATGCAGTATAATGTGGATAAATGTGAGGTTATCCACTTTGGGGGCAAAAACAGGAAAGCAGAATATTATCTGAATGGTGACAGATTAGGAAAAGGGGAGGTGCAACGACACCTGGGTGTCATGGTACATCAGTCATTGAAAGTTGGCATGCAGGTACAGAAGGCAAATGGCATGTTGGCCTTCATAGCCAGAGGATTTGAGTATTATGTACAGTTTTGGTCTCCTAATTTAAGGAAGGATATTCTTGCTATTGAGGGAATGCAGCAAAGGTTCACCAAACTGATTCCCGGGATGGCAGGACTGACATATGATGAAAGACTGAATCGACTAGGCTTATATTCACTGGAATTTAGAAGAATGAGAGGGGATCTCATAAAACATTTAAAATTCTGACAGGACTGGACAGGTTAGATGCAGGAAGAATGTTCCCGATGTTGGGGAAGTCCAGAACCAGGGGTCAGAGTCTAAGGATAAGGGGTAAGCCATTTAGGACCGAGATGAGGAGAAACTTCTTCACCCAGAGAGTGGTGAACCTGTGAAATTCTCTACCGCAGAAAGTTGTTGAGGCCAATTCACTGAATATATTCAAAAGGGAGTTAGATGTGACCCTTACGGCTAAAGGGATCAAGGGGTATGGAGAGAAAGCAGGAATGGGGTACTGAAGTTGCATGTTCAGCTATGATCATATTGAATGGCGGTGCAGGCTCGAAGGGATGAATGGCCTACTCCTGCACTTATTTTCTATGTTTCTGTGTTTCTATCATCCATTGTGAGTGTGCACACATACAGGCCAGCAATCAACAGGCACTTCAGCTCCTGTATCGTGTTGGTGAGAAACAAGTTAAGGTGAAAGAGAGTGTGGCAGATGTAATGTGAGGAGTTAGGGGAACATGTTCTCAATTTCATCACTCGAGTAAGGTCGGTTAGCCTTTTCCTGCATTGGTTGGGGGTCCGCTGGTGAATGGAGGTCCCTGAAACCTCCTCCACAATCTGCCTCCAGGCTTCGGTGAAGACGCTCCGAGTTGGTCTCCCACCACTTTCAGGGAAGAGTAGCCGCCTCCTTCCCTCCACAACTTCCATTCGAGTCTCCAGCTCTGTGTCGCTGAAGCGGCTGGCCCTCCTCAAACCTCCCCTTGCAGCCATCGCCTCAGATGTAAGTCAGAACGAACTCAAGACACAGCTGCAAAACCTGCCCTTTATGGTTAGCATCAAAGGGCAGGGAGGGGAATGTCGTGCTCCAAACACCACTCCGCTGCCACACCGCTGAAAGCAGCCCTTACCACCAGGCATTACCACTCCGCTCCGTTTCGGGCCCGAAAAAGACCAATTTCCCTCCTAACACCACCCCATCCATTTCGAGGTAAGGGACACTCAAATGCAGTGCATGTGACCCGTTTCGGGCGGAGGGAAATTTTGGCCCCTTGGTTTCCCAATATTTCCAGAAGTTTTTTGTGTCTTCTACCGTGAAGACAGAGACAAAGTATTTGTTTAATGTCCCTGCCATGTCCTTATTCCCCATTATAAGTTCTCCTCTAAGGGACCCACGTTTACTTTTGTTACTCCCTTCCTTTTTACATCCCTACAGAAACTTTTACAATCGGTTTTTACATCCTACAGAAACTTTTACAATCGGTTTTTATATCTCTTGCTATTTTACTCTCATATTCTTTTTCTCTCTCTTGATCAATTTCTTGGTCATCCTTTGCTGAATTCTAAAATCTTCCCAATCCTCAGTCTTACTGCTCCTTTTGCCAACATTATAAGCCTCTTCATTTAATCTAATAACCTAATAGAAAATAGAAACATAGAAAATAGGTGCAAGAGCAGGCCATTCAGCCCTTCTAGCCTGCACCGCCATTTAATGAGTTCATGGCTGAACATGAAACTTCAGTACCCCATTCCTGCTTTCTCGCCATACCCCTTGATCCCCCGAGTAGTAAGGACTTCATCTAACTCCCTTTTGAATATATTTAGTGAATTGGCCTCAACTACTCTCTGTGGTAGAGAATTCCACAGGTTCACCACTCTCTGGGTGAAGAAGTCTCTCCTCATCTCAGTCCTAAATGGCTTACCCCTTATCCTTAGACTGTGACCCCTGGTTCTGGACTTCCCCAACATCGGGAACATTCTTCCTGCATCTAACCTGTCTAAACCCGTCAGAATTTTAAACGTTTCTATGAAGTCCCCTCTCATTCTTCTGAACTCCAGTGAATTCAAGCCCAGTTGATCCACTCTTTCTTGATAGGTCAGTCCCACCATCCCGGGAATCAGTCTGGTGAATCTTCGCTGCACTCCCTCAATAGCAAGAATGTCCTTCCTCAAGTTAGGAGACCAAAACTGTACACAATACTCCAGGTGTGGCCTCACCAAGGCCCTGTACAACTGCAGCAACACCTCCCTGCCCTTGTACTCAAATCCCCTCGCTATGAAGGCCAACATGCCATTTGCTTTCTTAACCGCCTGCTGTACCTGCATGCCAACCTTCAATGACTGATGTACCATGACACCCAGGTCTCGTTGCACCTTCCCTTTTCCTAATCTGTCACCATTCAGATAATAGTCTGTCTCTCTGTTTTTACCACCAAAGTGGATAACCTCACATTTATCCACATTATACTTCATCTGCCATGCATTTGCCCACTCACCTAACCTATCCAAGTCACTCTGCAGCCTCATAGCATCCTTCTCGCAGCTCACACCGCCACCCAACTATCTTTATCTTCTTTTGTTCGCACCGATTGGATCATTTTTCCCGTGGGGTTTTTATTCCTTAAGCGAATGTATATTTATTGTGAAATATAACAGTTTTCTTTAAATGTTTGCCGTTGCTTAGCTATTGATATCTTTTAATCTAGTTTCTTTTAATGCAGTTTCCCAACCTACCTTAGCCAATGGTCCTCTCATACCCACGTAGTTTGCTTTGTTCAGATTGAAGATCCTGGTTTTAGATGTGACTAAGTCACTCTCAAACTTAACATAAAATTCTGTCATACTATAAAGATTTGCATTTATATAGCCTTTCATGACCACCAGACAATGAAGTATTTTTTGAAGTGTAGTCATTATTGTAATGTGGGAAATGCAGCAGCCAATTTGCACACAGCAAGCTCCCACAAATAGCAATGTGATAATGACCAGCTAATCTGTTTTTTGTTCAGTTGATTCAGGGATAAATATTGGGCAGGACACCAGGAACAACTTCCCTACTCTTCTTCAAAATAGTGCCATGGGATCTTTTACATCCACCTGATTGCAGATGGGGCCTCAGTTTAACGTCTCATCCGAAAGATGGCACCTCCGACAGCAGTGAACTGGAGTGTCAGCTTAGATTTATGTGCTCAAGTGCCATGGAGTAGGGCTTGAACTCAGAACTTTCTGACCCACTGAGCCACAGCTGACACTATGGACATTATGATGAAAAAGGCCCCTTTACTACAAGGTTATTAATGAACCCTCTCTCATTGCACAGTACTAGATCTAAAATAGCCTGTTCTCTCATTGGTTCCTCGACATACTGATCTAGAAAACTATCTTGAGTACTTTCCATGAACACGTCCCTCTGTCCTCACCAAACATGCACTTTCCAGCAGGTGTCGCTGGATAGCACAGGATAATTAAAGATAATCCAGGATAATTAAAGCAGTTACCACAAGTACTCTGGCTGAGATCACTTCATTCAACATGGAGCAAGGATCCAAAGTGAGACCCTTTTCACGTGAAGCCACATCAAAGAGCCACTGGAGCTTTGGGAAGAAACACATTCTGAAATGTGTATGTGAGTGGGAAGGAGGGTCTCAAGTCTACGAAGCAACGTTGGTTTGGAGTTGCGCTCTTCAGGATAAACTGACATGGGGTCAGGGGGTTACGATGCAGCTCGTGTGGAGGATAAGTTCTCCTCCAATTTGCACACCATCCTGACTTGGAAATATATCGCTGTTCCTTCATCGTCGCTGGGTCAAAATCCTGGAACTCCCTCGGGAACAGCACTGTGGGAGAACCTTCACCACACGGACTGCAGCGGTGCAAGAAGGCAGCTCACCACCACCATCTCCAGGGCAATTTGGGATGGGCAATAAATGCTGGCCTTGCCAGCGACACCCACGTCGCAGAACAAAAATAATCCCTTTTTTCATTTAATCACTCCTGCCTCCCACCCTATCATAGACCTCTCCTTTTGTTCTTTCCTCCACTCCCTCTTTCCCTGCCTCTGGACTTGTCTAAAACTTGTTACATCTCTAACTTTTTCCAGTTCAGATGAAAGGCCAACAAGCTGAAACATTAACTCTGTTTGTCTCTCCACGGATCCTGCCCGACCTGCTGAGTATTTCCCAGTGTTTTCTGTTTTATTTCAGATTTCCAGCATCCAATATTTTGCTTTGGTTAAAAAAGCATACGAGATCCTGGGCTTTATAAATAGAGGCAGAGTACAAAAGCCAGGAAGTTATGCTGAACATATATAAATCACTAGTCCGGCCCCAGCTGGAGTACTGTGTCCAAATCTGGGCACCAGACTTTAGGAAGGACGTGAAGGCTTTGGAGACTGATTGCGAGGTGGATACAGATTCAATAGTAACCTTCAAAAGGGAATTGGATAAATACTTGGAGAACAAATTTCAGGGATATGGGGAAAGAGCGGGAGTGGGACTAACTGGATTACTCTTCGAAAGCACCAGCACAGCCCGAATGGCCTCTTTCTCGGCTGTACTACTCCAGGATTCTATT
This sequence comes from Pristiophorus japonicus, assembly GCF_044704955.1. Taxonomy (NCBI): domain Eukaryota; kingdom Metazoa; phylum Chordata; class Chondrichthyes; family Pristiophoridae; genus Pristiophorus; species Pristiophorus japonicus. Next base: position 96,670 of record NW_027253544.1, on the reverse strand, counting down.
TAGAATTATAGATTTGAAGTAATTGGTAAAAGAGCCAGAAGTGAGATGAGGAGAATTATTTTTACACAGGAGTTGTGACCTGACCTGCACGGCCTGAAAGGGAGGTGGAAGCAGATTCAATAACTTTCTGAAGGGAGTTGGATAAATACTTAATGGGGAAAATACAGGGCTATGGGGAAAGAGCAGGAGAGGGGGACTAATTGGATAGCTCTATCAAAGAGCCAGCACAGGCACGGTGGGCCGAATGGTCTCCTTCTGTGCCGTACGGTTCGATGATTTAACGTGTTCCCTACTTTATCAGTTTCCTGTCACATTGTCACGTCTCTTCACTTCATTATTTTACTTCTCAGAAGTCTCACTTTTGCAGATATATTTACTCTATTGATGCGTCTGTAGATTGGGGAGAGAGGGGGTCTGTTGTTGTGGGTTTTTAATGTAAAAGGCCAGAGAGTGGTTTGTCTCAACAGACTCTCCCTCCTCCGAACTGAGACCTGAGCCCTTACTCTCAGGCAGCCCAGTTAACCACAAGCACGGTCGGTTACTGGAGAACACGTGATGCCTACTACATTAGGGTGTAAATATCACACTAGGCCTCGTGGAGAGGCTAAACCACTGATCACATTTATGTACAATTAAAAATTATTCACAAAAGCAAAATCCCACAAGCAGAATACTAAACAGAGCAATAGTTATAGAATTATTTGACAGCAAAGAATGAGGCTTTGAGGCTGATTTTAATCCTTCCTGCCCAGTGAAACTGGGCAGGTGGACAGTTAAGGCATAGAAACATAGACATAGAAAATAGGTGCAGGAGTAGGCCTTTCGGCCCTTCGAGCCAGCACCACCATTCAATAAGATCATGGCTGATCATTCCCTCAGTACCCATTTCCTGCTTTCTCTCCATATCCCTTGATCCCCTTAGCCATAAGGCCATATCTAACTCCCTCTTGAATATATCCAATGAACTGGCATCAACAACTCTCTGCGGCAGGGAATTCCACAGGGTAACAACTCTCTGAGTGAAGAAGTTTCTCCTCATCTCAGTCCCAAATAGCCTACCCCTTATCCTAAGACTGTGTTCCCTGGTTCTGGGCTTCCCCAACATCGGGAACATTCGTCCCGCATCTAACCTGTCCCGTCCTGTCAGAATCTTATACATTTCTATGAGATCCCCTCTCATCCTTCTAAACTCCAGTATATAAAGGCCCAGTTGATCCAGTCTCTCCTCATATGTCAGTCCAGCCATCCCTGGAATCAGTCTGGTGAACCTTTGCTGCACTCCCTCAATAGCAAGAACGTCCTTCCTCAGACTAGGAGACCAAAACTGAACACAATATTCCAGGTGAGGCCTCACCAAGGCCCTGTACAACTGCAGAAAGACCTCCCTGCTCCTATACTCAAATCCCCCAGCTATGAAGGGCAACATACCATTTGCCTTCTTCACTGCCTGCTATACCTGTATGCCAACTTTCATTGATTGATGAACCATGACATCCAGGTCTCGTTGTACCTCCCCTTTTCCTAATCCGCCGCCATTCAGATAATATTCTGTCTTCGCGTTTTTGCCCCCAAAGTAGATAACCTCATATTTATCCACATTATACTGCATCTGCTATGCATTTGCCCACTCACCTAACCTGTCCAAGTTACCCTGCAGCCTCTTAAGAGTCCCCCTCACAGTTCACACCGCCACTCAGTTTAGTGTCATCTGCAAACTTAGAGATTTTACACTCAATTCCTTCATGTAAATCATTGATGTATATTGTAAAGAGCTGGGGTTCCAGCACTGAGCCCTGTGGCACTCCACCAGTCACTGCCTCCCATTCTGAGAAGGACCCATTTATCCCGACTCTCTGCTTTCTGTCTGCCAACCAGGTCTCTATCCACGTCAGTATATTACCCTCAATACCATGATCTTTGATTTTGCACATCAATGTCTTGTGTGGGACCTTGTCAAGAGCCTTTTGAAAGTCCAAATACACCACATCCACTGGTTCTCCCTTGTCCACTCTACCAATTACATCCTCAAAAAATTCCAGAAGATTTGTCAAGCAAGATTTCCCCTTCATAAAGCCATGCTGACTTGGACCGATCCTGTCACTGCTTTCCAAATGCGTTGCTATTTCATCCTTAATAATTGATTCCACTACTGATGTCAGGCTAAACGGTCTATAATTATCCATTTCTCTCTCCCTCCCTTTTTAAAAAGTGGTGTTACCTTTGCTACCCTCCAGTCCATAGGAACTGATCCAGAGTCGATAGACTGTTGGAAAATGATCATCAATGCATCCACTATTTCTAGGGCCACTTCCTTAAGTACTCTGGGATGCAGACTACCAGGCTCCGGGGATTTATCGGCCTTCAATCCCATCAATTTCCCTAACACAATTTCCAGCCTAATAAGGATATCCTTCAGTTCCTCCTTCTCACTAGACCCTTGGTCCCCGAGTACTTCTGGAAGGTTATTTGTGTCTTCCTTCGTGAAGACAGAACCAAAGTATTTGTTCATTGGTCTGCCATTTCTTTGTTCCCCATTATAAATTCACTCGAATCCGACTGCAAGGGACCTACGTTTGTCTTCACTAATCTTTTTCTCTTCACATATCTATAGAAGCTTTTGCAGTCAGTTTTTATCTTCCCGGCAAGCTTCCTCTCGTACTCTATTTTCCCCCTCTTACTGAAACCCTTTGTCCTCCGCTGCTGAATTCTAAATTTCTCCCAGTCCTCAGGTTTGCTGCTTTTTCTGGCCAGTTTATATGCCTCTTCCTTGGATTTAACACGATCCTTAATTTCCCTTGTTAGCCACGGTTGAGCTACCTTCCCCATTTTATTTTTACTCCAGACAGGGATGTACAATTGGTGAAGTTCATCCATGTGATCCTTAAATGTTTGCCATTGCCTATCCACCGTCAATCCTTTAAGTATCCTTCGCTAGTCTATTCTAGCCGATTCACGCTTCAAATCATCGGGATCGGATGGAATCCCTGCTGAAGCACTGAAGTATGGCGGAGAGGTACTACCGGCGCGAATACATGACCTCATCTCTCTCATCTGGAGGGAGGAGAACATGCCGGGAGATCTCAGAGATGCAGTGATCATGACCATCTTTAAAAAAGAGGACAAATCCGACTGCGGCAACCAGAGGAATCTCTCTGCTATCAGCCACTGGGAAAGTCGTCACTGGAGTCCTCCTCAATCGCTTTCTCCCTGTGGTCGAAGAACTCCTCCCGCAGTCACAGTTCGGATTTCCTCACCTGCGGGGCACAACGGACATGATTTTTGCAGTGCGACAGTTGCAGGGAACAGCAGCAGCCCTTATACATGACCTTCTTCAATCTTACAAAGGCCTTTCGCACTGTCAGCCGTGAGGGTCTATGGAGCATCCTCCTCCGTTTCGGATGCCCCCAAAAATTCATCAACATCCTCCGCCGGCTCCACAAAGACATGCAGGCTGTGATCCTTACCAATGGATCCATTACAGACCCAATCCATGTCCGGACTGGGGTCAAACAGGGCTGCGTCATCGCCCCAACCCTTTTCTCAATCTTCCTCGCTGCCATGCTCCACCTCACAGTCAACAAGCTCCCCGCTGAGTGGAACTAAACTACAGAACCAGTGGGAACCTGTTCAACTTTCGCTGTCTCCAGGCCAGGTCCAAGATCATCCCAACCTCTGTCGTCGAGCTACAGTATGCGGACGACGCCTGCGTCTGCGCACATACAGAGGCTGAACTCCAGGACATAGTCGACGTATTTACTGAGGCGTACAAAAGCATGGGCCTTACGCTAAACATCCGTAAGACAAAGGTCCTCCACCAGCCTAGATACAGCAAGCTAAAAGTAAGGTGTGACCATAGTCCTTTATTACAGGTCTCAGAGTGCCTCTCCAGCCTGTGAGGCCTCCTTATATACAGCTGCTCCCAAGGGATTGTGGGATCCCTTGGGACTCCAGGGGATAAGCCCTCTGGTGGTTAGACATAGTATTTACAGGTTTACATACATAACAACACTCCCCCTGCCCGCCGCCCCCCCCGCCCACCAAAAGTTAATAGTGCAACTATTTACAATCTGAGTCGATCTGGGGCCTTCCTTTCCCTGGTTGATCGTCTTGGTGCAAATGCTGGTTTTGGTGAGTCCTTTGTTGGGCCCTCGCTGGCCTTGCTGGGCTGCTGGAGGTGGCGAGTCCTGCTGGGCTGCTGCTGGTGATGGGTTCTGCATCGTGGTCACCCGCTGTGTCGGTTGCTACTTGTGTGTGTGTTGGAGGGTCGAAAAAGGTAGAGTCTATTGTGGGTTGTTCTGGATAGTCCGTGAATCTGAGTTTGGTTTGGTCCAAGTGTTTCCTGCAGGTGAGTCCATTTGAGAGTTTGACCACAAACACCCTACTCCCCTCTTTGGACAAAACAATGCCAGGGAGCCACTTGGGACCTTGTCCATAGTTCAACACAAATACAGGATCATTTATCTCAATTTCACAGGAGACATTTGCGCGATCATGATATGTATTCTGTTGAAGCTGCCTGCTCTCTACCTGTTCATGTAGATCAGGGTGTACTAACGAGAGCCTTGTCTTAAGTGCCCTTTTCATGAGCAGTTCAGCGGGAGGGAACCCAGTGAGTGAGTGGGGTCTTGTGCGGTAACTGAGCAGGACTCGGTCTGCAATGAGCCTCCAGTTACCCTTTTCAAGCTCTGCTTGATTGTTTGAACTGCTCGTTCTGCCTGACCGTTGGGCGCTGGTTTAAACGGGGCAGATGTGACATGTTTGATCCCATTGCGGGTCATGAACTTCTTGAACTTGGCACTGGGAAACATGGCCCATTGTCACTTACAAGGACATCAGGCAGGCCATGTGTGGCAAACATGGCCCGTAGACTTTCAATGCTGGCAGCGGACGTGCTTGCCGACATTATCACACATTCAATCCATTTGGAGTACGCATTGACAACCACTAAGAACATTTTTCCCAAGAATGGGCCTGCATAGTCGACATGGACTCTGGACCACGGTTTGGAGGGCCAGGACCATAAACTTAAGTGGCGCCTCCCTGGGTGCATTGCTTAACTGGGAACATGTATTACATTTGTGCACGCTGGACTCTAAGTCTGCATCGATCCTGGGCCACCACACGTGGGATCTGGCTATCGCTTTCATCATTACGATGCCTGGGTGGGTGCTGTGGAGATCACTAATGAAAGTGTCCCTGCCCTTTTTTGTCACCACTACCCGATTACCCCATCGGAGGCAGTCTGCCTGTGTAGACATTTTATCTTTGCGCCGCTGGTACGGCTTTATTTCTTCCTGCATCTCTAACAGGACACTAGACCAACTCCCGTGGAGCACACAGTTTTTTTACTAAGGACAGTAAGGAGTCCTGGCTTGTCCAGGTTCTAATCTGTCTGGCGGTAACAAGTGATTGCTCACTCTCGAATGCTTCCATTACCATGACTAAATCTGCGGGCTGTGTCATCTCCACCCCCGTGGTGGGCAATGGCAGCCTACTGAGAGCATCAGCACAGTTTTCTGTGCCTGGCCTGTGGCGGATGGTGTAGTTGTATGTGGACAACGTGAGCGCCCATCTCTGGATGCGGGACGGTGCATTCGTATTTATCCCCTTGCTTTTAGAAAAGAGGGATATAAGCAGCTTATGGTCGGTGTCAGATTCAAATTTGAGCCCGAACAGATATTGATGAATTTTCTTTACCCCTTAAACACATGCTAACGTTTCTTTTTCGATCATATTGTAGGCCCTCTCGGGCTTAGACAGACTCCTGGATGCATAAGCAACTGGTTGCAATTTCCCAAATTCATTAGCTTGTTGCAATACACACCCTACCCCGTACGACGACGCATCACATGCGAGTACCAAACGCTAACATGGATCATACAACACAAGCAATTTGTTTGAACATAACAGCTTCCTAGCTTTCTCAAAAGGCATTTTCTTGGCTTCTACCCCATACCCATTCATCTCCTTTACGCAGTAAAGAGTGCAGGGGTTCTAACAATGTGCTAAGACCCGGTAAGAAGTTACCAAATTAGTTCAGGAGTCCCAGAAATGACCGCAGCTCCGTCACGTTCTGTGGTCTCGTTGCGTTCTCGATTGCCTCCGTCTTCGAATCGGTGGGCCTGATGCCATCCATCGCGATTCTTCTCCCCAGGATCTCCACTTCAGACGCCAGGAAAATGCACTTCGAGCGTTTTAGCCTGAGCCCCACACGATTAAGCCGACTAAGAACCTCCTCCAGGTTCTGCAGGTGCTCGACGATGTCCCGACCTGTAACCAAGATGTCGTCCTGGAAGACCACGGTGCGCGGGACCGACTTCAGCAAGCTTTCCATGTTCCTCTGGAATATCGCCACGGCCGATCGAATCCCAAATGAGCATCTGTTGTAACTAAAGAGACCTTTGTGCGTGTTGATGCAGGTGAGGCCTTTCGATGCAGGAGGCCTCCAGCTCCTGCATCATGTAGGCCGAGGTCAAGTCCAGCTTCGTGAACGTTTTTCCTCCCGCCAGCGTCGCAAATAGATCGTCTGCCTTCAGTAGTGAGTATTGATCCTGCAGTGAGAAACGATTGATAGTTACTTTGTAATCACCACAGATTCTGACGGTGCCGTCTCCCTTGAGGACAGGAACATTCGGACTGGCCCACTCATTGAATTCGATCGGCAAGATGATGCCCTCTCGTTGCAGCCTGTCCAGTTCGATCTCCACCCTCTCTCTTATCACGTAAGGTACCGCTCTCACCTTGTGATGGATGGGTCGTGCCCCGGAATCAAATGGATCTGCACTTTTGTTCCTTGGAACTTCCCTATGCCTGGTTCGAACAGCGAGGGGAACTTGTTTAGGACCTGGGCACATGAGATGTCATCGACGGATGAAAGCGCTCGGACGTCGTCCCAGTTCCAGCGTATCTTTCCCAGCCAGCTCCTGCCGAACAGCGTGGGGCCATCGCCCGGTACCACCCAGAATGATAACTCGTGCACCGCTCCATCGTAGGAAACCTTTCCGGTAGCACTGCCGATTACAGGAATCAGTGCCTTGAGGCCTTGCTGCACCACAACTTATCGAAAGTCTTTTTGCTCATTATGGACTGGCTTGCACCAGTGTCCAGTTCCATGGACACCGGGAGTCCATTTAATTCAATCTTCAGCATTATCAGGGGACACTTTGTGGTAAATGTGTGCACCCCATATACCTCTGCCTCCTCGTTCTGAGGCTCTGGTTCATCGTGGTCCACCGTGGATCTGTCATCCTCTGCAACATGGTGGCTTGCAGGATTAGCAGGGTTTGCAGCTTGCCTGCACATGCGTTGGAGGTACCCATTGTTCCACAGCCCTTGGAAACGTACCCTTTGAAGCGGCATGAATGGAAACGATGATCACCCTCGCAGCGCCAACAAGGTGTTAATGGCCTTGTATTCACCACCCTTGATGGTGGACTCAGTCATCTGCGGTCATGCAGTTGCAGGCGCGTAAGTCCAGCCCTGTACATTTCGATTCAAAAACAATGTTACCTTGTTCACAGTACTTGCAGCAGCACTCGTGTGCTGAGAAATGTGTTTGGTATTGTCACTGGTGGCGATAAATGCCTGGGCTATCACGTTGGCTTTACTCAAGGTTGGGGTCTCTACAGTTAAAAGTTTGCGAAGTATTACTTCATGGCCAATGCCAAGTACAAAGAAGTCCCGGAACATGTGCTCCAAGTGTCCTTCAAATTTGGAATGTCCTGCAAGGCGCCTTAGCTCGGCGACTTAGCTCGTCACTTCCTGGCCTTCAGACCTCTTGTACGTGTAGAACCGATACCTCGCCATCAGAACGCTTTCCTACCGGTTTAGAAGCTCCTGGACCAGTGTGCACAACTCATTGTACGACTTCTCTGTGGGTTTCGCTGGAGCGAGCAGATTTTTCATGAGGCCGTACGTTGGTGCCCCGCAAACGGTGAGGAGGATCGCCCTTCGTTTGGTAGTGTTCGCTTCTCCTTCCAGCTCGTTGGCCACGAAGTATTGGTCGAGTCGCTCCACGGAGGTTTCCCAATCATCTCCCTCCGAAAATTTCTCCAGGATGCCCTCGGTTCTCTGCATTGTTGCGATGGGGTTCGCCGTTTGTATCTCGTCGCCAGTTGTTACGTCTTGAATAAAGAGTCAGACTCGATACTGCAAGCTCAAAGTAAGGTGTGACCATAGTCCTTTGTTACGATCTCAGAGTGTCTCTCCAATCTGTGAGGCCTCCTTCTATACAGGTGCTCCCAAGGGATTGTGGGATCCCTTAGGACTCCAGGGGATAAGCCCTCTGGTGGTTAGACATGGTATTTACAGGTTTATACCTCCTACATGCGCAACTGTGCAAGGGAGACGACTGGGTATGGGGGAATTCACAAGAGGCTGCCTTTAAGAAAGCCAGAAACTTATTGTGTTCTAACAAACTGCTTGTCCTGTATAACCCATGTAAATGATTGGTGTTAGCTTGCGATGTGTCATCATACAGGGTCAGGTGTGTGTTACAACAAGCTAATGAATCGGGAATTTTGCAACCATTTGCGTATGCATCGAGGAGTTTGTCCAAGGCCGAAAGGGCCGACAGCATGGTTGAAAAAGAGGCTCTGGTGTGCATTTAAGGGGTAAAAAAAAAATGCACCAGTACTTATTGGCCTCAAGTTCGAGCTTGAAACTGACCACAAGCTGCTCATATCGCTATTCTTGGACAGCAAAGGGATTAACACCAATGCCTCTGCCCGCATCCAAAGATGGGCGCTCACGCTGTCGGCATACAACTATGTAATCTGCCACAGACCGGGCACAGAGAACTGCGCAGATGCTCTCAGTCGGCTACCATTGCCCACCACCGGGGTGGAAATGGCACAGCCAGCGGATTTGCTCATGGTCATGGTCATGACGAGAAGTCCCCCGTTATGGCGCCCCAGATCAGGACCTGGAACATCCAGGATCCTTTACTGTCCTTGGTAAAAAACTGTGTCCTCCATGGGAGCTGGTCCAGTGTCCCAGTGGAGCTGTCCCTGTAGGCGGACTGCCTTTTGAGGGGCAATTGTGTAGTCTTGCCCAAGAAAGGCAGAGACACATTTATTTGCAAACTGCTAAACACCCACCCAGGCATCGTAATGATGAAAGCCATAGACAGATCCCACGTGTGGTGGCCCGGTATCGACTCAGATTTAGAGTATGCGTGCGCCAGTGCAACACTTGCTCTCAGCTGAGCAATGCACCCAGAGAGGCACCGCTAAGTTTGTGGTCATGGCCCTCCAAACCGTGGTCGAGGATCCATGTAGACTATGCGGGCCCATTCCTAGGCAAAATGTTTTTGGTTGTCGTAGACGCTTACTCAAAATGGATTGTGCAATAATGTCTGTAAGCACATCCACGGCCACCATTGAAAGCCTTCGAGCTATGTTTGCCACGCACGGCCTGCCTGATGTCCTAGTCAGCGACAATGGGCCGTGATTCACCAGTGCTGAATTCAAGGAATTCATGACCCGTAATGGGATCAAACATGTCACACCTGCCCCGTTCTCGCCCGCATCCAATGGCCAGGCAGAACGGGCAGTTCAGACCATCAAGCAAAGCTTGAAACACGTGTCAGAAGGCTCCCTGCAGACCCGGTTATCCCGAGTACTGCTCAGCTATGGCACCAGACCCCACTCACTCACCGGAATTCTCCCAGCTGAGCTGCTCATGAAAAGGGTGCTTAAAATAAGCCTCTCTCTTGTCCACCCTGATCATCCAAATGGCTCACTGGCACGGTCACAGCCAAAGAGGGGAGTAGGGTGTTTCAGGTCAAACTGACCAATGGACAAACACACAGAAAACACTTGGACCAAATCAAATTGCGGTTCACCAACAGCTACGTACAACCTGAAGAGGACACCACCAACTGTGACCCTCCAACACACACACACAAGTGGCAACTGACATCACAGTTGACCACAAAACCGAACTCATCATCCCCAGCCGCCCGGCAAGGCCGGCTGCCCAACAGCCCAGTGATGAACTGACCAACCCACCCACACCAGCATTGGTACCGAGACGATCGACAAGGGAGCGTAAAGCCCCAGATAACCTCACCTTGTAAATAAGTGTAGTGTTGACTTCATGGGGGAGTGATGTTATGTATTTAACCCTTTGTAATCTGCATCACACCTGACCACCAGAGGCCCACCTGTTGGAGCCCCAAGGGATCCCAGCATCCCTTGGGAGCACAGTATATAAGCAGGCCTCCCACGAGGTACCTGTACTCTGGAATCTTAATAAAGGAGCGAAGGTCACACTTGCTCATTACACTCAGTACTCAGTCTGACCATTTATTATGAGTGTAACACTGGCCATTTTTCCACAGTGAGGATTTGGAAAAGTTACATTAAAATATTAGAATTTTACAAAAATGAAGTGTGTTGACAGACGGTTAATGATGGACTGAGATGGAAAGTGACTAACATGCTAATTGGGCTGGATGTTGAAATCGTTTCCCCAAAGCCTGATCAATAAGACATTGCTTGTCCTGTCTCAGTATCTACTCCCTGCTGCTGCTGGGCTTCACTGACAGCCCTTCCCTGCCACTTGTTTTTCTGAAGCTGTTCCTGGGGTTGCTGATGTCATTGGTCAGGCCACATCGATTTTATTGCATTTACAGAAATCACTTACAGCATGTTCAGGTGTTTTGCTAAAATAATTCGACAGTGCTCTTTATGTGGTGCAGAGATTCACAGCCAATCAGTATTTTGCATTTTTAACACAAAATACAAACAATGAGGAAAGCAGAATACAAACAGCGACGAGCACAATTGTCAGGGTGCAGACTGTGGCACTGCTTCACAGTGAGTGATGTGAGGGGGTCTCACCCATTGTGGTGTGGACCACACTATCTACAACACTAAGGGGCTGAAATTGGCCCTTTCTATAAGGCTTCTGGCCATGTGAAAGTGTCGGCCACGGGTCGGTGCGGAATGGCACCGAGTCTCTGCAGAGGGGCCACCATTTTAAAAATTGTTCTTCCTCGAGTTTGGAGCGGTGTAGGGGACGGTTCCGCCTGTTTTCCTGCCGCGGCATGCACCCGCTGACCCCTTACCGACCGGCAGTGACCCCTTCCCGGAATTACCCCTCGGGAGCAGCCCCACCGCCGATCGGTGCCCCAACAGCTTTTGCTGTCGGTACATTCTCTGTGACTTGGCCACACAGCTGCCCTTAAAGGGGAGGTGGCACTGCCCGCGATGCAATCTTATTTTTTTGTCAGCCCGACCCGGCAATTGGGTGTCAAGCCACTGGCCCGGCCGAAACCCTCCCTGGTGGCCCAGTGTTTGCACTAAAGTGGCTGCAGAGTTCGCGGGCCCTCCCCTTTAACTGATGGGGGAGGGACATTGTGACACGCCAGCGCGATGACATCATCAGCACGGCACTGAAGGCTTGCAGCTTCGGTCACTCTGCCCCGCCCCCATTCCACCCCCTCCAGTGATGGTCACTTCGCTCCGCCCCCACTCCACCCCATCAGTGATGGTCACTCCTCCCCGCCAGGGATGGTTACTCCTCCCCGCCAGTGATGGTCACTCCGTCCCGCTAGTGATGGTCACTCCTCCCTGCCCCCACTCCGCCCCACCAGTGATTGTCACTCTGCCCTGCCCCCACTCCGCCCTGCCAGTGATGGTCACTCCTCCCCGCCAGTGATGGTCACTCCTCCCCGCCAGTGATTGTCACTCCTCCCCGCCAGTGATGGTCACTCCGCCCCGCTAGTGATGGTCACTCCTCCCCGCCAGTGATGGTCACTCCTCCCCGCCAGTGATGGTCACTCCTCCCCGTTAGTGATGGTCACTCCGCCCTGCCCCCACTCCGCCCCGCCAGTGATGGTCACTCCTCCCCACCAGTGATGGTCACTCCGCCCCGCCAGTGATGGTCACTCCGCCCCGCCAGTGATGGTCACTCCTCCCCGCCAGTGATGGTCACTCCGCCCCACCAGTGATGGTCACTCCTCCCCACCAGTGATGGTCACTCCGCCCTGCCAGTGATAGTTACTCCTCCCCACCAGTGATGGTCACTCCTCCCCACCAGTGATGGTCACTCCGCCCTGCCAGTGATGGTTACTCCTCCTCACCAGTGATGGTCACTCCTACCTTGGGGGTAATATATTAGTATGGATAGAGGATTGGCTAACGAACAGAAAACAGGGAGTTGGGATAAATGGTTCAGTCTCGGGTTGGCAATCAGTAATTAATGGGGTGCTGTCGGGTTCAGTGCTGGGACCCCAACTATTTACAATCTAGTTTAACGACTTGGAAGAAGGGACTGAGTGTAACGGAGCCAAGTTTGCTGATGATACAAAGATGGGAGGAAAAGCAATGTGTGAGGAGGACACGAAAAATCTGCAAAAGGACATAGACAGGCTAAGTGAGTGGGCAAACATTTGGCAGATGGATTATAATGTTGGAAAGTGTGAGGTCATGCACTTTGGCAGAAAAAAAATCAAAGAGCAAGTTCTTATTTAAATGGAGTAAGATTGCGAAGTGCTGCAGTACAGCGGGACCTGGGGGAACTTGTGCATGAAATACAAAAGGATAGTATGTAGGTACAGCAAGTGATCAGGAACGCCAATGTAATCTTGGCCTTTATTGCAAAAGGGATGGAGCATAAAAGCAGGGAAGTCTTGCGACAGTTATACCGAGTATTGGTGAGGCCACACCTAGAATATTGCGTGCAGTTTTGGTTTCCATATTTACGAACGGTTATACTTGCTTTGGAGGAAATTTAGAGAAGGTTCACTCGGTTGATTCCGGAGGTGAGGGGGTTGACTTATGAGCAAAGGTTGAGTAGGTTGGGCCTCTACTCATTGGAATTCAGAGGTGATCTTATCGAAACGTATAAGATTATGAGGGGGCTTGACAAAGTGTGGATGTTTCTACTGATAGGGGAGACTAGAACTAGAGGGCATGATAGTAGAATAAGGGGCCGCGCATTTAAAACTGAGATGAGAAATTTCTTCTCTGAGGGTTGTGAATCTGTGGAATTCACTGCCTCAGAGAGCTGTGGAAGCTGGGACATTGAATAAATTTAAGACCATGATCGGATCAGCCATGATCGTATTAAGTGGCAGAGCAGGCTCGAGGGGCCGTATGGCCAACTCCTGCTCCTATTTCTTATGTTCCCTGCCCCCACTCCGCCCCGCTAGTGATGGTCACTCCTCCCTGCCCCCACTCCGCCCCTCTAGTGATGGTCACTCCTCCCTGCCCCCACTCCGCCCCTCCAGTGATGGTCACTCCTCCCTGCCCCCACTCCGCCCCTCCAGTGATGGTCACTCCTCCTTGCTTCCACTCTGTCCCTCCAGTGATGGTCACTCCTCCCTGCCCCCACTCAGCCCCTCCAGTGATGGTCACTCCTCTCTGCCCCCACTCCACCCCTCCAATGACGGTCACTCCTCCCTGCCCCCACTCCATCCCTCTAGTGATGGTCACTCCTCACTGCCCCCACTTCGCCCCGCTAGTGATGGTCACTCCTCCCTGCCCCCACTCCGCCCCTCCAGTGATAGTCACTCTTCCCTGCCCCCACTCCGCCCCGCTAGTGATGGTCACTCCTCCCTGCCCCCACTCCGCCCCTCCAGTGATGGTCACTCTTCCCTGCCCCCACTCCGCCCCGCTAGTGATGGTCACTCCTCCCCGCCCCCACTCCCACCCTCCAGTGATGGTCACTCCTCCCCGCCCCTCCAGTGATGGTCACTCCTCCCCATCCCCACTCCACCCCTCCAGTGATGGTCACCCCTCCCTGCCCCCACTCCACCCCTCCAGTGATGGTCACTCCCCCCTGCCCCCACACTGCCCCTCCAGTGACGGTCACTCCTCCCTGCTCCCACTCCACCCCTCCAGTGATGGTCACTCTTCCCTGCCCCCACTCCGCCCCGCTAGTGATGGTCACTCCTCCCCGCCCCCACTCCCAACCTCCAGTGATGGTCACTCCTCCCTGCCCCTCCAGTGATGGTCACTCCTCCCCGTCCCCACTCCACCCCTCCAATGATGGTCACTCCTCCCTGCCCCCACTCCGCTCCGCCAGTGATGGTCACTCCTCCCCGCCAGTGATGGTCACTCCTCCCCGCCAGTGATGGTCACTCCTCCCCGCCAGTGATGGTCACTCCGCCCCGCCAGTGATGGTCACTCCGCCCCGCCAGTGATGGTCACTCCTCCCCGCCAGTGATGGTCACTCCTCCCCGCCAGTGATGGTCACTCCGCCCCGCCAGTGATGGTCACTCCGCCCCGCCAGTGATGGTCACTCCTCCCCGCCAGTGATGGTCACTCCTCCCCGCCAGTGATGGTCACTCCGCCCCACCAGTGATGGTCACTCCTCCCCGCCAGTCATGGTCACTCCTCCCCGCCAGTGATGGTCACTCCTCCCCACCAGTGATGGTCACTCCGCCCTGCCAGTGATGGTCACTCCTCCCCGCCAGTGATGGTCACTCCTCCCCGCCAGTGATGGTCACTCCTCCCCACCAGTGATGGTCACTCCTACCTTGGGGGTAATATATTAGTATGGATAGAGGATTGGCTAACGAACAGAAAACAGAGAGTTGGGATAAATGGTTCAGTCTCGGGTTGGCAATCAGTAATTAATGGGGTGCTGTCGGGTTCAGTGCTGGGACCCCAACTATTTACAATCTAGTTTAACGACTTGGAAGAAGGGACTGAGTGTAACGGAACCAAGTTTGCTGATGATACAAAGATGGGACGAAAAGCAATGTGTGAGGAGGACACAAAAAATCTGCAAAAGGACATAGACAGGCTAAGTGAGTGGGCAAACATTTGGCAGATGGATTATAATGTTGGAAAGTGTGAGGTCATGCACTTTGGCAGAAAAAAAATCAAAGAGCAAGTTCTTATTTAAATGGAGTAAGATTGCGAAGTGCTGCAGTACAGCGGGACCTGGGGGAACTTGTGCATGAAATACAAAAGGATAGTTTGTAGGTACAGCAAGTGATCAGGAACGCCAATGTAATCTTGGCCTTTATTGCAAAAGGGATGGAGCATAAAAGCAGGGAAGTCTTGCGACAGTTATACAGAGTATTGGTGAGGCCACACCTGGAATACTGCGTGCAGTTTTGGTTTCCATATTTACGAACGGTTATACTTGCTTTGGAGGAAATTTAGAGAAGGTTCACTCGGTTGATTCCGGAGGTGAGGGGGTTGACTTATGAGCAAAGGTTGAGTAGGTTGGGCCTCTACTCATTGGAATTCAGAGGTGATCTTATCGAAACGTATAAGATTATGAGGGGGCTTGACAAAGTGAGGATGTTTCTACTGATAGGGGAGACTAGAACTAGAGGGCATGATAGTAGAATAAGGGGCCGCGCATTTAAAACTGAGATGAGAAATTTCTTCTCTGAGGGTTGTGAATCTGTGGAATTCACTGCCTCAGAGAGCTGTGGAAGCTGGGACATTGAATAAATTTAAGACCATGATCGGATCAGCCATGATCGTATTAAATGGCAGAGCAGGCTCGAGGGGCCGTATGGCCAACTCCTGCTCCTATTTCTTATGTTCCCTGCCCCCACTCCGCCCCTCCAGTGATGGTCACTCCTCCCTGCCCCCACTCCGCCCCTCCAGTGATGGTCACTCCTCCTTGCTTCCACTCTGTCCCTCCAGTGATGGTCACTCCTCCCTGCCCCCACTCAGCCCCTCCAGTGATGGTCACTCCTCTCTGCCCCCACTCCACCCCTCCAATGACGGTTACTCCTCCCTGCCCCCACTCCATCCCTCTAGTGATGGTCACTCCTCACTGCCCCCACTCCACCCCGCTAGTGATGGTCACTCCTCCCTGCCCCCACTCCGCCCCTCCAGTGATAGTCACTCTTCCCTGCCCCCACTCCGCCCCGCTAGTGATGGTCACTCCTCCCTGCCCCCACTCCGCCCCTCCAGTGATGGTCACTCTTCCCTGCCCCCACTCCGCCCCGCTAGTGATGGTCACTCCTTCCCGCCCCTCCAGTGATGGTCACTCCTCCCCGTCCCCACTCCACCCCTCCAGTGATGGTCACTCCTCCCTGCCCCCACTCCACCCCTCCAGTGATGGTCACTCCCCCCTGCCCCCACACTGCCCCTCCAGTGACGGTCACTCCTCCCTGCTCCCACTCCACCCCTCCAGTGATGGTCACTCCTCCCTGCCCCCACTCCGCCCAGCTAGTGATGGTCACTCCCCCCTGCCCCCACTCCGCCCCTCCAGTGATGGTCACTCTTCCCTGCCCCCACTCCACCCCGCTAGTGATGGTCACTCCTCCCTGCCCCCACTCCGCCCCTCCAGTGATGGTCACTCCTCCCCGCCCCTCCAGTGATGGTCACTCTCCCCTGCCCCCACTCCGCCCCTCCAGTGATGGTCACTCTTCCCTGCCCCCACTCCGCCCCGCTAGTGATGGTCACTCCTCCCTGCCCCCACTCCGCCCCTCCAGTGATGGTCACTCTTCCCTGCCCCCACTCCGCCCCGCTAGTGATGGTCACTCCTCCCCGCCCCCACTCCCAACCTCCAGTGATGGTCACTCCTCCCCGCCCCTCCAATGATGGTCACTCCTCCCTGCCCCCACTCCACCCCTCCAGTGATGGTCACTCCCCCCTGCCCCCACTCTGCCCCTCCAGTGACGGTCACTCCTCCCTGCCCCCACTCCACCCCTCCAGTGATGGTCACTCCTCCCTGCCCCCACTCCGCCCCGCCAGTGATGGTCACTCCTCCCCGCCAGTGATGGTCACTCCTCCCCGTTAGTGATGGTCACTCCGCCCTGCCCCCACTCCGCCCCGCCAGTGATGGTCACTCCTCCCCACCAGTGATGGTCACTCCGCCCCGCCAGTGATGGTCACTCCGCCCCGCCAGTGATGGTCACTCCTCCCCGCCAGTGATGGTCACTCCGCCCCACCAGTGATGGTCACTCCTCCCCACCAGTGATGGTCACTCCGCCCTGCCAGTGATAGTTACTCCTCCCCACCAGTGATGGTCACTCCTCCCCACCAGTGATGGTCACTCCGCCCTGCCAGTGATGGTTACTCCTCCCCACCAGTGATGGTCACTCCTACCTTGGGGGTAATATATTAGTATGGATAGAGGATTGGCTAACGAACAGAAAACAGGGAGTTGGGATAAATGGTTCAGTCTCGGGTTGGCAATCAGTAATTAATGGGGTGCTGTCGGGTTCAGTGCTGGGACCCCAACTATTTACAATCTAGTTTAACGACTTGGAAGAAGGGACTGAGTGTAACGGAGCCAAGTTTGCTGATGATACAAAGATGGGAGGAAAAGCAATGTGTGAGGAGGACACGAAAAATCTGCAAAAGGACATAGACAGGCTAAGTGAGTGGGCAAACATTTGGCAGATGGATTATAATGTTGGAAAGTGTGAGGTCATGCACTTTGGCAGAAAAAAAATCAAAGAGCAAGTTCTTATTTAAATGGAGTAAGATTGCGAAGTGCTGCAGTACAGCGGGACCTGGGGGAACTTGTGCATGAAATACAAAAGGATAGTATGTAGGTACAGCAAGTGATCAGGAACGCCAATGTAATCTTGGCCTTTATTGCAAAAGGGATGGAGCATAAAAGCAGGGAAGTCTTGCGACAGTTATACCGAGTATTGGTGAGGCCACACCTAGAATATTGCGTGCAGTTTTGGTTTCCATATTTACGAACGGTTATACTTGCTTTGGAGGAAATTTAGAGAAGGTTCACTCGGTTGATTCCGGAGGTGAGGGGGTTGACTTATGAGCAAAGGTTGAGTAGGTTGGGCCTCTACTCATTGGAATTCAGAGGTGATCTTATCGAAACGTATAAGATTATGAGGGGGCTTGACAAAGTGTGGATGTTTCTACTGATAGGGGAGACTAGAACTAGAGGGCATGATAGTAGAATAAGGGGCCGCGCATTTAAAACTGAGATGAGAAATTTCTTCTCTGAGGGTTGTGAATCTGTGGAATTCACTGCCTCAGAGAGCTGTGGAAGCTGGGACATTGAATAAATTTAAGACCATGATCGGATCAGCCATGATCGTATTAAGTGGCAGAGCAGGCTCGAGGGGCCGTATGGCCAACTCCTGCTCCTATTTCTTATGTTCCCTGCCCCCACTCCGCCCCGCTAGTGATGGTCACTCCTCCCTGCCCCCACTCCGCCCCTCTAGTGATGGTCACTCCTCCCTGCCCCCACTCCGCCCCTCCAGTGATGGTCACTCCTCCCTGCCCCCACTCCGCCCCTCCAGTGATGGTCACTCCTCCTTGCTTCCACTCTGTCCCTCCAGTGATGGTCACTCCTCCCTGCCCCCACTCAGCCCCTCCAGTGATGGTCACTCCTCTCTGCCCCCACTCCACCCCTCCAATGACGGTCACTCCTCCCTGCCCCCACTCCATCCCTCTAGTGATGGTCACTCCTCACTGCCCCCACTTCGCCCCGCTAGTGATGGTCACTCCTCCCTGCCCCCACTCCGCCCCTCCAGTGATAGTCACTCTTCCCTGCCCCCACTCCGCCCCGCTAGTGATGGTCACTCCTCCCTGCCCCCACTCCGCCCCTCCAGTGATGGTCACTCTTCCCTGCCCCCACTCCGCCCCGCTAGTGATGGTCACTCCTCCCCGCCCCCACTCCCACCCTCCAGTGATGGTCACTCCTCCCCGCCCCTCCAGTGATGGTCACTCCTCCCCATCCCCACTCCACCCCTCCAGTGATGGTCACCCCTCCCTGCCCCCACTCCACCCCTCCAGTGATGGTCACTCCCCCCTGCCCCCACACTGCCCCTCCAGTGACGGTCACTCCTCCCTGCTCCCACTCCACCCCTCCAGTGATGGTCACTCTTCCCTGCCCCCACTCCGCCCCGCTAGTGATGGTCACTCCTCCCCGCCCCCACTCCCAACCTCCAGTGATGGTCACTCCTCCCTGCCCCTCCAGTGATGGTCACTCCTCCCCGTCCCCACTCCACCCCTCCAATGATGGTCACTCCTCCCTGCCCCCACTCCGCTCCGCCAGTGATGGTCACTCCTCCCCGCCAGTGATGGTCACTCCTCCCCGCCAGTGATGGTCACTCCTCCCCGCCAGTGATGGTCACTCCGCCCCGCCAGTGATGGTCACTCCGCCCCGCCAGTGATGGTCACTCCTCCCCGCCAGTGATGGTCACTCCTCCCCGCCAGTGATGGTCACTCCGCCCCGCCAGTGATGGTCACTCCGCCCCGCCAGTGATGGTCACTCCTCCCCGCCAGTGATGGTCACTCCTCCCCGCCAGTGATGGTCACTCCGCCCCACCAGTGATGGTCACTCCTCCCCGCCAGTCATGGTCACTCCTCCCCGCCAGTGATGGTCACTCCTCCCCACCAGTGATGGTCACTCCGCCCTGCCAGTGATGGTCACTCCTCCCCGCCAGTGATGGTCACTCCTCCCCGCCAGTGATGGTCACTCCTCCCCACCAGTGATGGTCACTCCTACCTTGGGGGTAATATATTAGTATGGATAGAGGATTGGCTAACGAACAGAAAACAGAGAGTTGGGATAAATGGTTCAGTCTCGGGTTGGCAATCAGTAATTAATGGGGTGCTGTCGGGTTCAGTGCTGGGACCCCAACTATTTACAATCTAGTTTAACGACTTGGAAGAAGGGACTGAGTGTAACGGAACCAAGTTTGCTGATGATACAAAGATGGGACGAAAAGCAATGTGTGAGGAGGACACAAAAAATCTGCAAAAGGACATAGACAGGCTAAGTGAGTGGGCAAACATTTGGCAGATGGATTATAATGTTGGAAAGTGTGAGGTCATGCACTTTGGCAGAAAAAAAATCAAAGAGCAAGTTCTTATTTAAATGGAGTAAGATTGCGAAGTGCTGCAGTACAGCGGGACCTGGGGGAACTTGTGCATGAAATACAAAAGGATAGTATGTAGGTACAGCAAGTGATCAGGAACGCCAATGTAATCTTGGCCTTTATTGCAAAAGGGATGGAGCATAAAAGCAGGGAAGTCTTGCGACAGTTATACAGAGTATTGGTGAGGCCACACCTGGAATACTGCGTGCAGTTTTGGTTTCCATATTTACGAACGGTTATACTTGCTTTGGAGGAAATTTAGAGAAGGTTCACTCGGTTGATTCCGGAGGTGAGGGGGTTGACTTATGAGCAAAGGTTGAGTAGGTTGGGCCTCTACTCATTGGAATTCAGAGGTGATCTTATCGAAACGTATAAGATTATGAGGGGGCTTGACAAAGTGAGGATGTTTCTACTGATAGGGGAGACCAGAACTAGAGGGCATGATAGTAGAATAAGGGGCCACGCATTTAAAACTGAGATGAGAAATTTCTTCTCTGAGGGTTGTGAATCTGTGGAATTCACTGCCTCAGAGAGCTGTGGAAGCTGGGACATTGAATAAATTTAAGACCATGATCGGATCAGCCATGATCGTATTAAATGGCAGAGCAGGCTCGAGGGGCCGTATGGCCAACTCCTGCTCCTATTTCTTATGTTCCCTGCCCCCACTCCGCCCCTCCAGTGATGGTCACTCCTCCCTGCCCCCACTCCGCCCCTCCAGTGATGGTCACTCCTCCTTGCTTCCACTCTGTCCCTCCAGTGATGGTCACTCCTCCCTGCCCCCACTCAGCCCCTCCAGTGATGGTCACTCCTCTCTGCCCCCACTCCACCCCTCCAATGACGGTTACTCCTCCCTGCCCCCACTCCATCCCTCTAGTGATGGTCACTCCTCACTGCCCCCACTCCACCCCGCTAGTGATGGTCACTCCTCCCTGCCCCCACTCCGCCCCTCCAGTGATAGTCACTCTTCCCTGCCCCCACTCCGCCCCGCTAGTGATGGTCACTCCTCCCTGCCCCCACTCCGCCCCTCCAGTGATGGTCACTCTTCCCTGCCCCCACTCCGCCCCGCTAGTGATGGTCACTCCTTCCCGCCCCTCCAGTGATGGTCACTCCTCCCCGTCCCCACTCCACCCCTCCAGTGATGGTCACTCCTCCCTGCCCCCACTCCACCCCTCCAGTGATGGTCACTCCCCCCTGCCCCCACACTGCCCCTCCAGTGACGGTCACTCCTCCCTGCTCCCACTCCACCCCTCCAGTGATGGTCACTCCTCCCTGCCCCCACTCCGCCCAGCTAGTGATGGTCACTCCCCCCTGCCCCCACTCCGCCCCTCCAGTGATGGTCACTCTTCCCTGCCCCCACTCCACCCCGCTAGTGATGGTCACTCCTCCCTGCCCCCACTCCGCCCCTCCAGTGATGGTCACTCCTCCCCGCCCCTCCAGTGATGGTCACTCTCCCCTGCCCCCACTCCGCCCCTCCAGTGATGGTCACTCTTCCCTGCCCCCACTCCGCCCCGCTAGTGATGGTCACTCCTCCCTGCCCCCACTCCGCCCCTCCAGTGATGGTCACTCTTCCCTGCCCCCACTCCGCCCCGCTAGTGATGGTCACTCCTCCCCGCCCCCACTCCCAACCTCCAGTGATGGTCACTCCTCCCCGCCCCTCCAATGATGGTCACTCCTCCCTGCCCCCACTCCACCCCTCCAGTGATGGTCACTCCCCCCTGCCCCCACTCTGCCCCTCCAGTGACGGTCACTCCTCCCTGCCCCCACTCCACCCCTCCAGTGATGGTCACTCCTCCCTGCCCCCACTCCGCCCCGCTAGTGATGGTCACTCCCCCCTGCCCCCACTCCGCTCCACTAGTGATGGTCACTCCCCCCTGCCCCCACTCCGCCCCGCTAGTGATGCCCACTGTGCCCCGATGATGAGGCCACTTGAGCCCCACTCCAAAAGACGGCACCAAGTGCTGAATTTCTCCGGTTTACCCGCCCCGTCCATTGGGGTAGCCAGAACACATTGAAAACAGGACAAGAAAGAAAAGAAAGGCTTATTGGGTTTGGATGAAGACAACTCTTTGGCCCACTTGGACTCATCCCTCCGGAACACCAGCCCTCATGTCCCATCCAGCTGTTCCTTAAATGAATCCAGTGGCCTGGGAAAACATTCCAGCTGTTACATAAGAACATTAGAAATAGGAACAGGAGTCGGCCATTCGGCCCCTCGAGCCTGCTCCGCCATTTAATGTCATGGCTGATCTGATCATGGGCTCAGCTCCACTTCCCCGCCCGCTCCCCATAACCCTTTATATTCCTTTATCGCTCAAAAATCTGTCTATCTCCACCTTAAATATATTCAATAACCCAGCCTCCACAGCTCTCTGGGGCAGAGAATTCCACAGATTTATAACCCTCTGAGAGAAGATCACCTTCTGTGTGAAGAAGCCGATCCCAATGTCTGTCCTAAGGTTACCCTCTTTTCCTGGTGTGTCTGAAAGTGTTGTTCCGGTGTTTATACAGCTCCTCTAATGGCCTCAGGATGTTCCAAACTGCTTTACAGCCAATGAAGTAGTTTTGAAGTGTAGTCACTGTTGTAATGTAGGAAACATAGCAGCCAATTTACACACAGGAAGCTCCCACACACAACAATATCTTAATGACCAGATAATCTTTTTAGTGATGTTGGTTGAGGGATAAATATTGGCCAGGATACCGTGGATAACTCTCCTGCTCTTCGAAATAGTGCCATGGGACTGTTTACATACAACGGCCTTATGGTGAGAGATTGTGTAGAATGGGCCGATACTCTCTGGAGTTTAGAACAATGAGAAATGATCTCATTGAAACATAAAAGACTTTGAAGGGGATTAACAGGGCAGATGCTGAGAGGTTGTTTCCCGTGGCTGGAGAGTGTGGAAGTTGGGTCATTGAATATATTTAAGACAGAGATCGACAGTTTTTTCACCGATAAGGGAAGAAGGGGTTATGGGAAGCGGGCGGGGAAGTGGAGCCGAGTCCATGATCAGATCAGCCATGATCTTATTCAATGGCGGAGCAGGCTCGAGGGGCCGACTCCTGCTCCTATTTCTTATGTTCTTAAGAGGACAGACTCTGTTTAACATCTCATCCAAAAGACAGCACCTCTGACAGTGCAGCACTCCCAGTAGCCTCCATTATGTGCTCAAGTCTCTGGAGTGGGGCTTGAACCCACAACCTGCTGACACAGAGGCGAGAGAGCTGCCCATTGATCCACGGCTGACACTGGAAATGTGTCTGATTTGAGGTCGCTCTTTGGAAGCCGATGAGCTGAGCTATCCTTACACTCATTATTTTAACTTTTATTTGACATTTGATAAATGCATCGCTTTAAGCTTTTTATTGTAAATTTAAATAACCTTTCTCCCAGATGCTTTAAACCAGTCTCTGATTGGCTCAAATCCTGCATCAAATTAATGTTTTATTTATTCCGGACACTAAACATCAGCCCATTGAAGTGACCAGATATCGCTATTTGGCAAAACTCAGGTCATTTCTCTCTCCGTTAACACAAGACCTGGGCGATGTGGATATAGCAATTCATTACCGTAAAGCCAATTGAATCACAACCAGACTCGTGCTCCCAGATTCTAGTCAAGAAGCATGTTATTGCTCACTGGCACAGTTAGAGAACATTCAATTTTATTTATTCAATTTTAGTAACAGAGAATCACCCCTGATGGTTTGGTGGGAAAGTGCACTGTGTAGTACTGAGGCAAACAGACCAGGGAGATCCCAGTGGTGTATGTGGGTCTCACTATCTATCCTGAAACAGGGTCCCAGTGGTGTGTGTGGGTCTCTCTATCCTGAGACAGGGTCCCAGTGGTGTGTGTGGGTCTCACTATCTATCCTGAGACAGGGTCCCAGTGGTGTGTGTGGGTCTCTCTATCCTGAAACAGGGTCCCAGTGGTGTGTGTGGGTCTCTCTATCTATCCTGAGACAGGGTCCCAGTGGTGTGTGTGGGTCTCACTATCTATCCTGAGACAGGGTCCCAGTGGTGTATGTGGGTCTCACTATCTATCCTGAGACAGGGTCCCAGTGGTGTGTGTGGGTCTCACTATCTATCCTGAGACAGGGTCCCAGTGGTGTGTGTGGGTCCCACTATCTATCCTGAGACAGGGTCCCAGTGGTGTGTGTGGGTCTCACTATCTATCCTGAGACAGGGTCCCAGTGGTGTGTGTGGGTCTCACTATCTATCCTGAGACAGGGTCCCAGTGGTGTGTGTGGGTCCCACTATCTATCCTGAGACAGGGTCCCAGTGGTGTGTGTGGGTCTCACTATCTATCCTGAGACAGGGTCCCAGTGGTGTGTGTGGGTCTCTCTATCTATCCTGAGACAGGGTCCCAGTGGTGTGTGTGGGTCTCTCTATCTATCCTGAGACAGGGTCCCAGTGGTGTGTGTGGGTCTCTCTATCCTGAGACAGGGTCCCAGTGGTGTATGTGGGTCTCACTATCTATCCTGAGACAGAGTCCCAGTGGTGTATGTGGGTCTCACTATCTATCCTGAGACAGGGTCCCAGTGGTGTGTGTGGGTCTCACTATCCTGAGACAGGGTCCCAGTGGTGTGTGTGGGTCTCACTATCTATCCTGAGACAGGGTCCCAGTGGTGTGTGTGGGTCTCACTATCTATCCTGAGACAGGGTCCCAGTGGTGTGTGTGGGTCTCACTATCTATCCTGAGACAGGGTCCCAGTGGTGTATGTGGGTCTCACTATCTATCCTGAGACAGGGTCCCAGTGGTGTGTGTGGGTCTCACTATCTATCCTGAGACAGGGTCCCAGTGGAAACACATACATTTAACTCAGTGTAGCTGAGTCAGGGAGCGGGTGAGGATTCCTGTTTCTAACCACAACCTAGTGACCCCTGACAGAAAGTGTGGGCAGTGAGTGAGGATAGAATGATGCCCCAAAGGCTCACGTGTGAAGAATGGTCACCTGGGGCGAGGGAGGGATGGGCTCCGGGACCTATGGGACTTCAGTCCGACAGGGCTCTGCACCTTTGGTGAGGAAATTCGACAATAATTATTGAGCAGAAATACCAATAAACCCCAGTGAACACCTCTCTACCACTCTTTCCTCCTTTAAGACGCTCCTTAAAACCTACCTCTTTAACCAGCTTTTGGTCATCTGCCGCAATTTCTTCTAATGTGGCTCAGTGTCAAATTTATCTGTTTTGTCTTATCACGCGCTGGGAAGTACCTGGGACGTTTTACTACGTTAAAGGTGCTATATAAATAAAAGCTGTTGTTGTTGTTGAGGTCCTGTGGGATCGGAGGTACCGGCCACAAACACTGTCCTTCACCAAACCACTTGTAGGTGCTAAAGAATGTATTCCCAGTCACTATGGGCGTTTGATGGCAGCATATTCGGTTGTCTCCTCACTGATTATTAATGTCGGGCCCACGGTTTTCTGTCGCAGGAACTGAATATTGGCGTAATACAGCTCTCCTTCCTCCGACTGAAACACAGTGACATACATAAATACACAGATTACCACACGGAAACAGGCCTCTCCCCCAACCCACGCACTTACTTAAAGCACAAACCCATCAACCCACATCAGAGGCAGAGCCGGGATCCCCTCTCATTTATACATAAGCTGAGGTTCCGTCAGTGTCCTGCTAAAGGCACTGGCCCTCAGTAACGTTCCGGGGGCCTCTGGTACCTGGTCTCAGTGGCCTTTGCTCACGTCTGACCCTCGACATTAACTCGAGGCGGGAGTAGTGAGAGCTGGGGGCTGGGCCGTACGGCAGACCATCAGGCCCTTCACACCGTGAGGCCCGGGAGATTCTAACTCTCAGGCCTGCTCTGCACAGGCCCCATCGCTGTCCTGCCCAAACACGGCGGGAGGGTGAGCTGGCAGGCGGGAGGGGGGAGGGGATTACTGGCGGGAGGGGGATTACTGGCGGGAGGGGGATTACTGGCGGGAGGGAGATTACTGGTGGAGGGTGGGGGGGGGAAAGGGGGGAGTGGGATTACTGGCGGAGGAAGGGAGGGAAGTGGATTACTGGCGGGAGTGGAGGGAGGGAGCGGGATTACTGGCGGGAGGGAGGGAGGGAGGGAGGGAGGGGGATTATTGGCGGAGGGAGGGAGGGAGAGGGATTACTGGTGGAGGGATGGAGGAAGGGGGATTACTGGCGGAGGGAGGGAGGGAGGGGGGAGGGGGATTATTGGTGGAGGGAGGGAGGGGAATCACTGGCGGAGGGAGGGAGATTACTGGCGGAGGGAGGGAGAGGGATTACTGGCGGAGGGAGGGGGAGGGGGATTACTGGTGGAGGGAGGTAGGCAGGGGGATTACTGGCGGAGGGAGGGAGGGGGAGGGAGATTATTGGCGGAGGGAGGGGGAGGGGGATTACTGGCGGAGGGAGGGAGGGGGGAGGGGGATTACTGGCAGAGGGAGGGAGGGAGGGAGATTACTGGCAGAAGGAGGGAGAGGGATTACTGGCGGAGGGAGGGGGAGGGGGATTACTGGTGGAGGGAGGTAGGCAGGGGGATTACTGGCGGAGGGAGGGGGGAGGGGGATTATTGGTGGAGGGAGGGAGGGGAATCACTGGCGGAGGGAGGGAGATTACTGGCGGAGGGAGGGAGGGAGATTACTGGCGGAAGGAGGGAGAGGGATTACTGGCGGAGGGAGGGGGAGGGGGATTACTGGTGGAGGGAGGTAGGCAGGGGGATTACTGGCGGAGGGAGGGAGGGGGAGGGAGATTATTGGCGGAGGGAGGGGGAGGGGGATTACTGGCGGAGGGAGGGAGGGGGGAGGGGGATTACTGGCGGAGGGAGGGAGGGAGGGAGATTACTGGCGGAAGGAGGGAGAGGGATTACTGGCGGAGGGAGGGGGAGGGGGATTACTGGTGGAGGGAGGTAGGCAGGGGGATTACTGGCGGAGGGAGGGGGGAGGGGGATTATTGGTGGAGGGAGGGAGGGGAATCACTGGCGGAGGGAGGGAGATTACTGGCGGAGGGAGGGAGGGAGATTACTGGCGGAAGGAGGGAGAGGGATTACTGGCGGAGGGAGGGGGAGGGGGATTACTGGTGGAGGGAGGTAGGCAGGGGGATTACTGGCGGAGGGAGGGAGGGGGAGGGAGATTATTGGCGGAGGGAGGGGGAGGGGGATTACTGGCGGAGGGAGGGAGGGGGAGGGGGATTACTGGCGGAGGGAGGGAGGGGGGAGTGGGATTACTGGCGGAGGGATGGAGGGAGGGTGATTACTGACAGGAGGGAGGGAGGGAGGGAGTGGGATTACTGGCGGAGGGAGGGAGGGAGTGAGATTACTGGCGGTGCAAGGGAGGGAGCGGGATTAGTGGCGGAGGGAGGGAGGGGGGGAGGGGGATTACTGGCAGAGGGAGGGAGGGGGAATACTGGCAGAGGGAGGGAGGGGAGGGAGGGGGATTACTGGCGGAGGGAGAGAGGGAGGGAGCGGGATTACTGGTGGAGGGAGGGAGGGGGATTATTGGTGGAGGGAAGGAGAGGGATTATTGGCAGAGGGAGGGAGGGGGGGGATTATTGGCGGAGAGAGGGAGGGAGGGAGGGAGGGAGATTACTGGCGGAGGGAGGGAGGGAGGGGGATTACTGGCGGAGGGAGGGGGAGGGGGATTATTGGCGGAGGGAGGGGGAGGGTGATTACTGGCGGAGGGAGGGAGGGGGTGGGGGATTACTGGCGGAGGGATGGAGGGAGGGTGATTACTGGCAGGAGGGAGTGAGGGAGGGAGCGGGATTACTGGCGGAGGGAGGAAGGGGGGGAGGGGGATTACTGGCGGAGGGAGGGAGGGGGGAGGGGGATTACTGGCAGAGGGAGGGAGGGAAATTACTGACAGAGGGAGGGAGGGAGGGAGGGGGATTACTGGCAGGAGGGAGGAAGGGAGTGGGATTACTGGCGGAGGGAGGGAGGGGGGGAGGGGGATTACTGGCGGAGGGAGGGAGGGGGAATACTGACAGAGGGAGGGGAGGGAGGGGGATTACTGGAAGAGGGAGGGAGGGAGGGAGCGGGATTACTGGCGGAGGGAGGGAGGGAGGGAGGGGGATTACTGGCAGAGGGAGGGAGGGAGGGTGATTACTGGCGGAGGGAGGGAGAATACTGGCAGGAGGAAGGGAGGGAGTCGGATTACTGGCGGAGAGAGGGAGAGAGGGGGTTTACGGAGGGAGGGAGGGAGGGAGGGGGTATACGGAGGGAGGGAGGGAGGGAGGGAGGGAGGGGGGATTACTGGCAGAGGGAGGGAGGTAGGGAGATTACTGGCGGAGGGAGGGAGCGGGGAGGGAGATTACTGGTGGAGGGAGGGAGGGAGGGGGATTATTGGCGGAGGGAGGGAGGGAGAGGGATTACTGGTGGAGGGAAGGAGGGAGGGAGGGGGATGACTGGCGGAGGGAGGGAGGGGGATTACTGGTGGAGGGAGGAGGGGAGGGGGATTACTGCCGGAGCGGGGGAGGGGGATTACTGGCAGAGGGAGGGAGGGAGTGGGATTACTGGCGGAGGGAGGGAGATTACTGGCAGAGGGAGGGAGGGAGATTACTGGCGGAGGGATGGAGGGAGCGGGTTTACTGGCAGAGGGAGGGAGGGGGATTACTGGCGGAGGGAGGGGGGGAGGGGGATTACTGGCAGAGGGAGAGAGGGAGGGGGTTTACTGGCAGAGGGAGGGAGGGGGATTACTGCCGGAGGGAGGGGGGGAGGGGGATTACTGGCAGAGGGAGGGAGGGGGTTTACTGGCAGAGGGAGGGAGAATACTGGCAGGAGGAAGGGAGGGAGGGGGATTACTGGCGGAGAGAGGGAGAGAGGGGGTTTACGGAGGGAGAGAGGGAGGGCGTTTACGGAGGGAGGGAGGGAGGGAGGGGGTTTATGGAGGGAGGGAGGGAGGGGGTATACGGAGGGAGGGAGGGGGGATTACTGGCGGAGGGGGGGAGGTAGGGAGATTACTGGCGGAGGGAGGGAGCGGGGAGGGAGATTACTGGTGGAGGGAGGGAGGGAGGGGGATTACTGGTGGAGGGAGGGAGTGAGGTGGATTACTGGCGGAGGGAGGGAGAGAGGGGGATTACTGGCGGAAGGAGGGGGAGGGGGATTACTGGCGGAGGGAGGGAGGGAGGGAGATTATTGGCGGAGGGAAGGAGGGAGGGAGGGGCATGACTCGCGGAGGGAGGGAGGGGGATTACTGGTGGAGGGAGGAGGGGAGAGGGATTACTGCCGGAGCGGGGGAGGGGGATTACTGGCACAGGGAGGGAGGGAGGGGGATTACTGGCGGAGGGAGGGAGATTACTGGCAGAGGGAGGGAGGGAGATTACTGGCGGAACGGGGGAGGGGGATTATTGGCGGAGCGGGGGGAGGGAGATTACTGGCGGAGGGAGGGGGGGAGGGGGATTACTGGCGGAGGGATGGAGGGAGGGGGTTTACTGGCAGAGGGAGGGATGGGGATTACTGGCGGAGGGACGAGGGGAGGGGGATTACTGGCGGAGAGAGGGTGGAGGGACCTTCCTGTTCCTCCGGCCCCACAAGTCAAATTTATAGCAAGTCCCTTTCTCACTTTAAACCCTTGATTAAATCATCCCCTAACCTTCGAAACCCCAGACAATACAAGCCAAGTTCATGCAACATATCCTCATAATTGCACTGTGACAAAGCACTCAGACCGGTTCCTGCTCTTTTAAAGCTTCCTGTCCGAGGCCTCACTGCAACATGCACAGACTCTGGCTGCTGTCTGTCACTGGCACTGAGCCACACACAAACACTCTCCACAAACACATACACATACACTCCCCACCCACCCACACACACACTCCCCACCCTCACACACATACACACACACACTCCCCACCCACACGCACTCCCCACCCACCCACACACACACTCCCCACCCACACACACACTCCCCACCCACACACACACTCCCCACACACACACACACACACACACTCCCCACCCACAAACACACACACACACACACACACTCCCCACCCACACACACACACTCCCCACCCACACACACACACACACTCCCCACACACACTCCCCACCGACACACACACATACTCCCCACCCACACACACACAAACACCCTCCCCACCCACACACACACACACACACTCCCCACACACACACAC
Organism: Pristiophorus japonicus; assembly: GCF_044704955.1. Lineage (NCBI taxonomy): Eukaryota > Metazoa > Chordata > Chondrichthyes > Pristiophoridae > Pristiophorus > Pristiophorus japonicus. The sequence continues at coordinate 66,781 of NW_027253544.1, read as the reverse complement.
ACACACACACTTCCCACCCACACACACACACACACACCTTCCCCACCCACACACACACTCCCCACCCACACACACACGCACACTCCCCCCCCCCCACACATACACACACACACTCCCCCCACACACACACTCCCCCCACACACACACATTCCCCACACACACGTACACACATAAGAACATAAGAACATAAGAATTAGGAACAGGAGTAGGCCATCTAGCCCCTCGAGCCTGCTCCGCCATTCAACAAGATCATGGCTGAGCCAGATCGAGCCAGTTCTATCTCCATGCTAATACATTTCCTCTGACTCCGCGTACCTTTATCTTCTGCAGTCACCTTTTGTGTGGCACCTTATCGAATGCCTTTTGGAAATCTAAATACACCACATCCATCGGTACACCTCTATCCACCATGCTCGTTATATCCTCAAAGAATTCCAGTAAATTAGTTAAACATGATTTCCCCTTCATGAATCCATGCTGTGTCTGCTTGATTGCACTATTCCTATCTAGATGTCCCGCTGTTTCTTCCTTAATGATAGTTTCAAGCATTTTTCCCACTACAGATGTTAAACTAATCGGCCTATAGTTTCCTGCCTTTTGTCTGCCCCCTTTTTTAAACAGAGGCGTTACATTAGCTGTTTTCCAATCCGCTGGTACCTCCCCAGAGTCCAGAGAATTTTGGTAGATTATAACGAATGCATCTGCTATAACTTCCGCCATCTCTTTTAATACCCTGGGATGCATTTCATCAGGACCAGGGGACTTGTCTACCTTGAGTCCCATTAGCCTGTCCAGCACTACCCCCCTAGTGTTAGTGATTGTCTCAAGGTCCTCCCTTCCCACATTCCCGTGACCAGCAATTTTTGGCATAGTTTTTGTGTCTTCCACTGTGAAGACCGAAACAAAATAATTGTTTAAGGTCTCAGCCATTTCCACATTTCCCATTATTAAATCCCCTTCTCATCTTCTAAGGGACCAACATTTACTTTAGTCACTCTTTTCCGTTTTATATATCGGTAAAAGCTTTTACTATCTGTTTTTATGTTTTGCGCAAGTTTACCTTCGTAATCTATCTTTCCTTTCTTTATTGCTTTCTTCGTTATTCTTTGCTGTCGTTAAATATTTTCCCAATCTTCTAGTTTCCCACTAACCTTGGCCACCTTATACGCATTGGTGGCCAAGGTTAGTGGGAAACTAGTAGATTGGGAAACACACAAAGGGTTTCACAGAGACAATCCCTTTGAACAAATCCCAGCCTCGTGTCGGGTGCCCACACACACCGATAATCTGCGGCACCTGCTCCTGACCCTTCCAGCAGCTCACCGTCCCTCTGCCTGCACAATAAGGTGTGACTTAACAGGAGAGAGGAGGCCGGGACAGGAGGGCCCACAGACACAACCCCGAGAGCCTTTGGAGGGGAGCCACTTGGAAATGATTGTGCCTGGGAGCAGAGGGATTGGGACAGGCTGAAGCCGGAGGCTTCGCCCTCACTCAGGGACAGGAGCACCTTACGTTATCCCTTCTCTCCCTACTGACATCCTGACCCACCATCACCCAGGGTCCAGTCACACCCAGCGGGCTCAGAGTATTCCCACCGCAGTAATAGTCACAATGTCATTGGGACCCCGATTGCCATTTCGGGTGGGAGCGGGCAGGAGCCTGGGCTGTGCTCACACCGACCCGACCCGACCCACGGGCCATGGAACGACAGATTTAAATGAGGCCGGTGGCTCACAATCGCAGGGAGGAGGGGGAGCTCGGCACCACTGGAACAGTCACCTGACCATCGCTCCCTCAGTCAGTCACATGACCATCGCTCCCCCAGTCAGTCACATGACCATCGCTCCCCCAGTCAGTCACCTGACCATCACTCCCTTAGTCGGTCACCTGACCATCACTCCCCCAGTCAGTCACCTGACCATCGCTCTCCCAGTCAGTCACCTGACCATCACTCCCCCAGTCAGTCACCTGACCATCGCTCCCCCAGTCAGTCACCTGACCATCGCTCCCCCAGTCAGTCACCTGACCATCGCTCCCCCAGTCAGTCACCTGACCATCACTCCCCCAGTCGGTCACCTGACCATCACTCCCCCAGTCAGTTACCTGACCATCACTCCCCCAGTCAGTCACCTGACCATCACTCCCCCAGTCAGTCACCTGACCATCACTCCCCCAGTCAGTCACCTGACCATCGCTCCCCTAGTCAGTCACCTGACCATCGCTCCCCCAGTCAGTCACTTGACCATCGCTCCCCCAGTCGGTCACCTGACCATCACTCCCCCAGTCAGTCACCTGACCATCGCTCCCCCAGTCAGTCACCTGACCATCACTCCCCCAGTCAGTCACCTGACCATCCCCCCCCCCAGTCAGTCACCTGACCATCGCTCCCCCAGTCAGTCACCTGACCATCACTCCCCCAGTCAGTCACCTGACCATCTCCCCCCCCCCAGTCAGTCACCTGACCATCACTCCCTCAGTCAGTCACCTGACCATCACTCCCTCAGTCGGTCATTTGACCACTAGTCCCCGGCCCGGGAGTCAAACTAGACCCCAACCTGTGAAAGTCACGTGAGTTCAGGATCAGGCTGGGCCTATTATTAGCGAGGGTCGCTGAGCACTTGGACAACATGAGCTGGTCAGAGAGAGCCAGCATGGATTTGTAAAGCCTAACTCATGTCTTACGAACTTAGTTGAATTTTTTGAGGTGGTAGCTAAGGTGCTCGATAAGGGAGAGTCTGTAGATGTTGTTTATATGGACCCAGGCATTGAAAAAGCTTCCACTTTCGAACGGCTGGAGCTGGTCAGTGACATTATCAGAGTCGCCTAGTGACCCAGATGACAGGCTTTGCTACAGCAGGAAATTCAATATTCGTTTTTGTAAATGACAACGAATTCAATGCTTGTTCAGAGTCACACGATCACACTGATGAATTTCTGTTTCCGTGAACAAGGTATGGCAATTCGACCTTATGGCTTTAAAGGGATGCACCACGTGTTACTCAACTCCACCCGAGCTCCACCTGAGATAGATCAGAATATCTTTAAATGGCGAGAAGCTAGGAACTGTGGAGGAGCGAGAGATTTAAGAGTCCATGCACAGAAATCATAAAACCCAGGGGACTGGTACAAACAATAATTACAAAGGCTGATGGAATGTTGGCCTTTATCTCAGAGGAGCTGGAATACAAAGGGCGGAAGTTATTCTACACTTGGATAAAACTCTGGTTACAACACATCAGGGGCACTGCGTTCAGTTCTAGGCACCGCAGCCCAGGAAGGATATTGGCCTCGGAGGGGGTGCAGTGCAGATTCACCAGAATGATTCGGGGACTAAAAGGGTTAGATTATGAGGACAGGTTGCACTGACCAGGCTTGTATTCCCGAGTATAGAAGATTAAGGGGTGATGGAATTCAGGTGTTTAAGATGATCCGAGGAATTGATAGGGAAGGTACTGTGGGAAACTATTTCCTCTGGATGGTGGAGTCCGGACATGACCTTAACATTAGAGCTCGGCCATTCAGGGTGAAATCAGGAAACACTTCTTCACACAGAGGGCAGTGGGAATCTGGAACTTACCCAAAAAAGCTGAGGCTGGGGGGGTCAATTAAACATTTCAAAACTGAGATGGATAGATTTTCGTTCGGCAAGGGTATTAAGGGTTACGGAACCAAGGCGGGTAGCTGGAGTTGAGATACAGATCAGCCCTGGTCTGATTGAATGGCGGAACAGTTCGAGGGGCTGAATGGCCTGCTCCTGTTCCTATGTTCCCTCACTCACTGCCATGGTTACTGGTTACTGTCCAAGCTACACATGATAAACAGTTGCTTGGTGTGATATCAGGAGGGGCTGTTGCCATTTGTAAACTGTTCCCCAGCAAGAGTCAGCTCCTTCAGAAGAACACTGGTCATAAGTAAAAGAAACACACTATAACGTCCAGGGCTGGAGAGGAAGTGATGAGGTGTATTTAACAGCAGGATATCGGTATAAAAGCTGTTGCTCAGTACTCACCACAGTCGAGGTTGTGGCTGCCTGTTTATTAGTCTGGGTTGCAGCTGAAATATAAGAACCTGTGTGAGTTTATTATAGCTGCCACATGTATGACTGATAATCACAGTGAAACCAGTGTGGTCAAATACTCTTCGACTGTATCCCACTCAGCAACCTGCAGCAAACCATGCAGCACACATGTGGTGATAAGCCACACACTCTGTCAGTGCTCTACACTGTACACCACGGGAGTCAGGTGTGGCTCAGTGGGTAGCACTCTCACCTCGGGGTCAGAAGATGGTGGGTTCAAGCCCCACTCCAGGGACTTGAGCCCATAATCCAGGCTGTCACTCCAGGCTGGACTGGTGCACATTCCCCTGAATGATCCTGTACTTGTGGTCTGACACCACCTGTACAATGATGGATAGAAGCCTTTGCTATAGATGCCCACCTTGGGATAGTCATTATGGGTCTTGTTGGCTGTGTATGTGCCATCGATGAGACCCTGCACTTTACAGAAGCTGCAACAGGTAAAAGTGCTGTGCCCACTCGAGCTGTTGCCTCCTTTCAATGGACAAAGTGACGAAGGTGTTTCCCCTGCAAACCTCGGCTCCCAGGGCCTGCTTGCGGCATCAGCGGACTGAAGTAATACTAATGTTACAAATGTCTCCAGTGGTGGCTTGAAAGGATCTGATTGCACAAAAGCTCAATGTTGTGATGTTCACCCACAATGGCCATGTCTGTCCCTGTGCTCGGCCCACTCTGGATTCCTGGCTTCAGCACGTGGCATAACTCTGTCACAGACTGCTTCGTGAGTGGAGACAGAAAAGACGGGTCTCCTCAGGTATGGCCAAGTAGGTGTGAAAGTGTAGTAGCTGGGCAGAGTCAGAGTGGGTGCCAGACTCGAGATATAAGCACATCTGTGCTTTTCCTCTCTGTGACACCCTCCACCTCCTCGATCTCCAGGCCAGCCGCTGACAGACCCAATGCAACGTCCATGTTTATCACCAAAATGGCCCGAGCCAACGTCGTCACCAGCATTCTGTGTGACTGTGTCCATGCTGCATTCTCCCTCCTCGGCCTCTATGCAGCCTTTGACACAGTCGACCCACACAATCATCGTCCAACATCTCTCCTCCAGCTCAGTGCTTCCACTTATCTGCATCAATAGCTTCTCTTCTCAAACCTCCCCCAAAGATGGATCCTTGGCCCCTCCTTTCTCACATCTACATGTTACTCCTCGGCAACATTACCCAGACGTTGTACCTCACTATTTCCACCTCCGTAACATCACTCGTCTCTGCCCTTGCCTCAGCTCATCTGCTGCAGAAGCCCTCATCCATGCCTTTGTTACCTCTAGACTTGACTATTCCAACGCACTCCTGGCTGGCCTCCCACATTCTACCATACGTAAACGAGAGGTAATCGAAAACTTGGCTGCCTGTGTCCTAACTCGCACCAAGTCCCGCTCACCCATCACCCCTGTGCTCGCTGACCTACATTGGCTTCCAGTTAAACAAGACCTCGACTTAAAAATGCTAATCCTTATTTTCAAATCCCTCCATAGCCTCGCCCCTCGCTCTATCTGTCGAACACCCCACAGTTGCATGGATATGAAATTGGCTAAGTGACAGGAAAAGGAGAGTGTCATAGAGTCATAGGGGCACACAATGCCCCCCGCACGCATACCGTTTCGATATTTTTTACCACAGCTGCAGTTCGGGTCGACTCTTTCGGGAAATTACGCTCTGTGTTTTTTCTTGTTTCTATCCGGAAGTCGATCATAATGGGGCCGATGACTACACCGGAGCGGCAAAAACGTGGCGGTGACAGCAACTGAGGGGCGGATGTTGGGGGCGGTGCATATTCACCGCCGCGATGACATCATCACGCCACGCGTCACCGCAACTGTCCCCTTCAACTTCAGTCCACAGGGGCACCAGGGAGGGTCTCGACCGGGCCAGCGGCCCCCATGCTGCCTGTTGGTGGCCCGGCCGAACCCGCGGTATAATTGTCGGGCTGACCTGGCAGTCGGCCGACAAGAAAAACATGGCGGCAGCGGCAGTGGGTCCTCCCCTTTAAGGGAAGCTGCACGGCCGCTGCAAAAGGCCACAGCCTCACCGGGCCACCGGGAAAAGGTTGTTTTGGCACCGCCGAGTGGGCCGAAGATTTTCCCAGGGGAATGTCGCTATCGGGGGGTTGGATCGGCAGTGTGCACGGTGATGATGTGTTTAACACCGATCGGCAGCAGAGGGGTGGTAAGGGTGGGATCGGGGCACCGCCGGGAAAACTCGGGAGAGCAATTGGGCTAGCAGCAGCCATTCCAGCAAAAGTCCCCGGCCACTCCACTCCGCAGTGGGGCCGCTGATTTACGGTGGTAACAGGCCTTCAGGAGAGGGGCGAATTTCAGCCCCATAGAATCATCAAAATTTACAGCACAGAAGGAGGCCATTCGGCCCATCGTGTCGGCGATGCCGACAAAGAGCTATCGGCCTAATCCCACTTTCCAGCTCTAGGTCCGTAGCCCTGTAGGTTACAGCACTTCAAGTGTACATCCAAGTACTTTTTAAATGTGGTGAGGGTTTCTGCATCGCCCGCCCTTTCAGGCAGTGAGTTCCAGATCCCCACCACCCTCTGGGTGAACAAATTTCCCCTCAAGTCCACTCTAAACCTCCGACCAATGACTTTAAAGCGAGGTCCCCTGGTTATTGACCCCTCTTGCTAATGGAAATAGGTCCTTTCTATCCACTCTATCTAGGTCCCTCATAATTTTATCCACACCGATAAGGTGTCCCCACAGTCTCCTCTGTTCCAAAGGAAACAACCGCAGTAAATCCAATCTTTCCCCATTGAACGGTTGTTTATCGGACTGGAGGAAGGTATACAGTGGTGTTCCCCAGGGGACGAGACTAGGACCAGTGCTTTTCTTGATATATACTAATGACTTGGACTTGGGGATGAAGGGCACAATTTCAAAATGTACAGCTGACACAATATCTGGAAGTACAGTGAACAGTGAGGAGGATAGTGACAGACCAGGAAGACATAGACAGGCTGGTGAAATGGGCGGACAGGTCGCTGATTAAATTTAACACAGAAAAGTGTGAAGTGATACATTTTGATCAGAAGAATGAGGAGAGGAAATATAAACTAAAGGGTACAATCCTGAAGTGGGTGCATGAACAGAGAGACCTGGGGGTACATGAGCACAAATCGTTGAAGGTGGCAGGATGAGAAAGTGGTTAAAAAAGTATTTGGCATCCTGGGCTTCATAAATAGAGGCATGGAGTACAAAAGCAGGGAAGTTATTATGAACCTGTATAAAACACTGGTTCAACCTCAACTGGAGTATTGTGTCCAATTCTGGGCACCACACTTTAGGAAGGATGTGAAGGTCTTAGAGAGGGTGCGGAAAATATTTACAAGAATGTTCCAGGGATGAGGGACTTCAGTTACATGGACAGACTGGAGAAACTGGGGTTGTTCTCCTTGGAGCAGAGAGGATTGAGAGGAGATCTGAGAGAGGTGATCAAAATCATGAGGGGTCCAGACAGAGTAGATAGAGAGAAACTGTTCCCATTGGTGGAAGGGTCGGGAACCAGAGGTCACAGATTTAAGGTGATTGTCAGAAGAACCAATGAGGTAAAACCTTTTGACGCAGCGAGTGGTTATGATCTGGAATGCAGTGCCTGAAAGCTTGGTGGAGGCAGATTCAATCGTAGCTTTCAGAAGGGAATAGGTCAGTCCCCGAAGGGAACAGGTTTACAGGGCTACGGGGAGAGGGCGGGAGAGAGGGACTCACTGAAGTGCTCTTACAGAGAGCCAGCACGGGCTCGACGGGCCGAATGGCCTCCCTCTGTGCTGTAACCATTCTAGGATTCTATTCTATGGTTCTAATTAAATAAATCTGCAATAAAAATCTAGTATCAGTAATGGTGACCATGAAACTACCAGATTCTGGTTCCCCAATGTCCTTTAGGGAATGAAATCTGGTCTATATGTGACTCCAGACCACAGCAATGTGGTTGAGTTCTAACTGCCCTCTGACATGACCAAGCAAGTCACACAGTTGTAACAAACTGCGACCAAGAAATATACTCACTGTGGGAGTAGCATCACCTCACGGGCTGCACCTTCCCAAGGGCAATAAATGCTCTTTGTGAATGATTAAAAAACCATCGGCCATCTCTGGCCACCTGCTGCAGACACTCTCACCCTGACTTTATCACTTCAAGACTCGACTATTGCAGTGCTCTCCTGGTTGGCCTCACATCCTCCGTCCAACATAAACTTTAGCTCATCCATAACTCTGCTTGCCTATCCTACACTGCGTCACTCCCCCGGCACACACTGCGTCACTCCCCACACACACTCACTCCCCACACACACTGCGTCACTTCCCACGTATACTACATCATGAGTCTGGTTTGTGTGGTATAAATGCAGCATTAAATGTTCACACATGAAGTAGGTTGATCCTGTGTCATTGCTTCACCTGGGAGCAGTGAGCTGCAACACATCTACACAGCACCAACTCCAAGGTTAACGTTCCAATGGGGGTAACTGAACTCTGTCTGCTCACCAGTGGGAGTGGGTTTGAAATCGGCCGCGGCTGGAGGGATGGAGATTGTGTCTGTGTGTCCGTCTCCACGTGGCTCTTACAGATCTCAGTACAACACATCCCTCACTGGACACTAAACATCAACATTGCTGAGAGAGGTGGCAAGAATTGAAGTAGAAATTGTTCCAGTGGTGAGCTCTGTTCCAAGTCTGAGGGTGAGGCACATTAGTGATGCCCGGCAGAGGGAGCTTTATTGCACAGCTGACTCTCCTATATCTTCACCAGCTTGATGCAGCTATTGAGTGCTTGAAATGGGAAAGTGTTCCATTTTTCAGAGATAACAATAAGTAGAAGATTCATCCGATTGATTTTTAGAAACATCACAAAACAATAAACATTATTCGGACTAATCAACGGAATGAGTAATGAATTGGGTTTCTTACCACTGACTGTTGCATACACCGGGTTAAGCTCTCCAGCGGGGGGCCTAGGGAGATGGTGCAGAAACAGAAAGTCAATGATTCATTTACAGCATAAATATCAGTGAATGTTTCTGTACAACAACTTCACACTGGCACTGCTGTGAGCATAAATATCGGTGAATGTTTCTGTACAACTTTACACTGGCACTGCTGTGAGCATAAATATCAGTGAATGTTTCTGTACAACTTCACACTGGCACTGCTGTGAGCATAAATATCAGTGAATGTCTCTGTACAACAACTTCACACTGGCACTGCTGTGAGCATAAATATCGGTGAATGTTTCTGTACAACTTCACACTGGCACTGCTGTGAGCATAAATATCAGTGAATGTCTCTGTACAACAACTTCACACTGACACTGCTGTGAGCATAAATATCAGTGAATGTTTCTGTACAACAACTTCACACTGGCACTGCTGTGAGCATAAATATCAGTGAATGTTTCTGTACAACTTCACACTGGCACTGCTGTGAGCATAAATATCAGTGAATGTTTCTGTACAACTTCACACTGGCACTGCTGTGAGCATAAATATCAGTGAATGTTTCTGTACAACAACTTCACACTGGCACTGCTGTGAGCATAAATATCAGTGAATGTTTCTGTACAACAACTTCACACTGGCACTGCTGTGAGCATAAATATCAGTGAATGTTTCTGTACAACAACGTCACACTGGCACTGCTGTGAGCATAAATATCAGTGAATGTTTCTGTACAATAACTTCACACTGGCACTGCTGTGAGCATAAATATCAGTGAATGTCTCTGTACAACTTCACACTGGCACTGCTGTGAGCATAAACATCAGTGAATGTTTCTGTACAACAACTTCACACTGGCACTGCTGTGAGCATAAATATCAGTGAATGTTTCTGTACAACTTCACACTGGCACGACTGTGAGCATAAATATCAGTGAATGTTTCTGTACAACTTCACACTGGCACTGCTGTGAGCATAAATATCAGTGAATGTTTCTGTACAACTTCACACTGGCACTGCTGTGAGCATAAATATCAGTGAATGTTTCTGTACAACAACTTCACACTGGCACTGCTGTGAGCATAAATATCAGTGAATGTTTCTGTACAACAACTTCACACTGGCACTGCTATGAGCATAAATATCAGTGAATGTCTCTGTACAACTTCACACTGGCACTGCTGTGAGCATAAATATCAGTGAATGTTTCTGTACAACAACTTCACACTGGCACTGCTGTGAGCATAAATATCAGTGAATGTTTCTGTACAACAACTTCACACTGGCACTGCTGTGAGCATAAATATCAGTGAATGTTTCTGTACAACAACTTCACACTGGCACTGCTGTGAGCATAAATATCAGTGAATGTTTCTGTACAACAACTTCACACTGGGACTGCTGTGAGCATAAATATCAGTGAATGTTTCTGTACAACTTCACACTGGCACTGCTGTGAGCATAAATATCAGTGAATGTCTCTGTACAACTTCACACTGGCACTGCTATGAGCATAAATATCAGTGAATGTTTCTGTACAACTTCACACTGGCACTGCTGTGAGCATAAATATCAGTGAATGTTTCTGTACAACAACTTCACACTGGCACTGCTGTGAGCATAAATATCAGTGAATGTTTCTGTACAACTTCACACTGGCACTGCTGTGAGCATAAATATCAGTGAATGTTTCTGTACAACAACTTCACACTGGCACTGCTGTGAGCATAAATATCAGTGAATGTTTCTGTACAACTTCACACTGGGACTGCTGTGAGCATAAATATCAGTGAATGTTTCTGTACAACAACTTCACACTGGCACTGCTGTGAGCATAAATATCAGTGAATGTTTCTGTACAACAACTTCACACTGGCACTGCTGTGAGCATAAATATCAGTGAATGTTTCTGTACAACTTCACACTGGCACTGCTGTGAGCATAAATATCAGTGAATGTCTCTGTACAACAACTTCACACTGGCACTGCTGTGAGCATAAATATCAGTGAATGTCTCTGTACAACAACTTCACACTGGCACTGCTGTGAGCATAAATATCAGTGAATGTTTCTGTACAACTTCACACTGGCACTGCTATGAGCATAAATATCAGTGAATGTTTCTGTACAACTTCACACTGGCACTGCTGTGAGCATAAATATCAGTGAATGTTTCTGTACAACTTCACACTGGGACTGCTGTGAGCATAAATATCAGTGAATGTTTCTGTACAACAACTTCACACTGGCACTGCTGTGAGCATAAATATCAGTGAATGTTTCTGTACAACAACTTCACACTGGCACTGCTGTGAGCATAAATATCAGTGAATGTTTCTGTACAACAACTTCACACTGGCACTGCTGTGAGCATAAATATCAGTGAATGTTTCTGTACAACTTCACACTGGCACTGCTATGAGCATAAATATCAGTGAATGTCTCTGTACAACTTCACACTGACACTGCTGTGAGCAGGAAAGAGCACAGAAGTTTCAAAGAACGTCTCTCTCTTAAAATGAAATTCTGCACAAGTCATGACCGTTTGGTTGATGTTCGATCGACTCCTCCTGATTGAAGTGGGTTATGTTTGTCTCCTATACATAACAACAACAACTTGTATTTATATAGCGCCTTTAACGTAGTGAATGTCCCAAGGTGTTTCACAGGAGTATTATTTGAGATAAAGAATTTGACATTGAACCATATAAGTAGAAATTAGCGCAGGTAACCAAAAGCTTGTTCAAAGACTTCGGTTTTAAGGAGCGTTTTGAAGGAGGGAAGAGAGGTAGAGAGGTGGAGAGGTTTAGGCAGGGAGTTCCAGAGCTTGGGGCCAGGCAACAGAAGGCACGGCCACCAATGGTGGAGCGATTATAATCAGGGATGCTCAAGAGGGCAGAATTAGAGGAGCGCAGATATCTCGGGGGGGTTGTGGGGCTGGAGGAGATTACAGAGATAGGGAGGGGCGAGGCCATGGAGGGATTTGAAAATAAGGATGAGAATTTTGAAATCGAGGCGTTGCTTAACTGGAAGCCAATGTCGGTCAGCGAGCACAGGGGTGATGAGTGAGCAGGACTTGGTGCAAGTTAGAACACGGGCAGCCAAGTTTTGGATTACTTCTAGTTTACGTAGGATATAATATGGGAGGCCAGCTCGGAGTGCGTTGGAATAGTCAAGTCTTGAGGTAACAAAGACATGGATGAGGGTTTCAGCAGCGGATGAGCTGAGGCAAGGGCAGAGACAGGTGATGTTACGGAGGTGGAAATAGGCGGTCGTATGTTGAGGATATGTGGTCAAAAGCTCATTTTAGGGTCAAATATAATACCAAGTTTGCGAACAGTCTGGTCCAACCTCAGGCAGAAGTTGGAGAGAGGGATGGAGTCAGTGGCTAGGGAACGGAGTTTGTGGCGGGGACCGAAAACAATGAACATAAGAAATAGGAGCAGGAGTAGGCCATATGGCCCCTCGAGTCTATTCCGCCATTTAATAAGATCATGGCTGATCCGATCATGGACTCATGTCCACTTCCCTGCCCGCTCCCCATAACCCATTAATCCCTTATCGGTTAAGAAACTGTGTATCTCTGTCTTAAATTTATTCAATGTCCCAGCTTCCACAGCTCTCTGAGGCAGTGAATTCCACAGATTTACAACCCTCTGAGAGAAGAAATTCCTCCTCATCTCAGTTTTAAATGGGGTGTCCCTTATTCTGAGATTATGCACCCTAGTTCTAGTCTCCCCTATCAGTGGAAACATCCTCTCTGCATCCACCTTGTCAAGCTCCCTCATAATCTTATACGTTTCGAAAAGATCACCTCTCATTCTTCTGAATGCCAATGAGTAGAGGCCCAACCTGTGACCAGACAGTTTCCGTCTGACAGTGCAGAATTAGGTATTAGCAGGCAATAGGCTGGGCAGCTATGGTAGTTGAGTTAGTGCAGAGGTCTATGTTGGTAAGGGTGTATTGGGCCAGTGTATTTTGGAGATGGGGTCAGGACTAGAAATGCATTGTTGCATCTTGGAGATTAATGATCCCGGTGACTGCGTGCATCATGTTGTGTCTTTGATCCCGCTTGTCACAATGATGTCAGGAACCAGGGCTCAGAGGATAGCCTTTGTCTCTCAGGAACCATGATCCCAGTCTGCCTTCTCCTTGAAAGAGTTAAGGCACAGTGGATGGTCTTAAAATGGAGGGATCAGAACATTCACCGCATGATGAGCTGGTCACTGAACTGCACATTGAGGGGGTTCGAAGCCCCCGGAGTTCAGGAAGACCGTGGTGTAATGTGTAGGGTCCAAGGTGGGCACGGATACCAACAACAATGCCTTGGACTTTGGCGAATCCTGTGATGTGGAATAATTCCAATGCAGTGCATCACAACTAATAAAACAAAACTGCCGCAGCTCTCAAATCCCACGTCCATCATCAAAAACGCTGCTGTGGAAAAGCCAGAAGCCCTTTGCATACCGACCTGCTGAAAGCACTGGCTCACTTTATGTGGGTGAGCAGAGCACAATGGACATTGCTCCTGGGAAAACTGGGGAATCCTGCTAGCCACCATTAGCATTCATTTCCACAGATTACAAGATGTAAAATGGGCTCCTGCACATTTTCTACACATGCGTTAGAGCGGTCTAACAGGATTCCCCGCACTATTTCCTGGCCCAGGTGACATTCCGTTATGACTGGGCCAGTCAGATTGTTCCAGTCCTCAAGAAAGACGGCACCGTCAGAATCATAGAAACATAGAAACATAGAAAATAGGTGCAGGAGTAGGCCATTCGGTCCTTCGAGCCTGCACTGCCATTCAATGAGTTCATGGCTGAACATGCAACTTCAGTACCCCATTCCTGCTTTCTCGCCATATCCCTTGATCCCCCTAGTAGTAAGGACTTCATCTAACTCCTTTTTGAATACATTTAGTGAATTGGCCTCAACAACTTTCTGTGGTAGAGAATTCCACAGGTTCACTACTCTCTGGGTGAAGAAGTTTCTTCTCATCTCGGTCCTAAATGGCTTACCCCTTAACCTTAGACTGTGACCCCTGGTTCTGGACTTCCCCAACATTGGTGATTACAAACTAACTATCAATTGTTTCTCACTGCAGGATCAATACCCGCTACCAAAGGCAGACGACCTGTTTGCGACGCTGGTGGGAGGAAAAACGTTCACAAAGCTGGACTTGACCTTGGCCTACATGACGCAGGAGCTGGAGGAATCATCGAAGTGCCTCACCTGCATCAACACGCACAAAGGTCTCTTCATTTACAACAGATGCCCATTTGGGATTCGTTCAGCCCCGGCGATATTCCAGAGGAACATGGAAAGCTTGCTGAAGTCGGTCCCGCGCACTGTTGTCTTCCAGGACGACATCTTGGTTACAGGTCGGGACACCATCGTGCACCTGCAGAACCTGGAGGAGGTTCTTAGTCGGCTTAATTGTGTGGGGCTCAGGCTAAAACGCTCAAAGTGAGTTTTCCTGGCGCCTGAAGTGAAGTTCCTGGGGAGAAGAATCGCGGCGGATGGCATCAGGCCCACCGATTCGAAGACGGAGACAATCAAGAACACACCAAGACCACAGAACGTGACGGAGCTGCAGTAGTTTCTAGGACTCATGAACTAATTTGGTAACTTCTTACCGGGTCTTAGCACATTGTTAGAACCCCTGCACTCTTTACTGCGTAAAGGAGATGAATGGGTATGTGGTAAAAGCCAAGAAATGCCTTTGAGAAAGCTAGGAAACTGTTATGCTCTAACAGATTGCTTGTGTTGTATGATGCATGAAAGTGTTTGGTACTTGCATATGATGCGTCGTCATACGGCGTCGGGTGTGTATTGCAACAAGCTAATGAATTTGGGAAACTGCAACCGGTTGCTTATGCATCCAGAAGTCTGTCTAATGCTGAGAGGGCCTACAGCATGATTGAAAAAGAAGCATTAGCATGTGTTTATGGGGTAAAGAAAATGCATCAATATCTGCTTGGGCTCAAATTTGAATTGGAAACCGACCATAAGCCACTTATATCCCTCTTTTCTGAAAGTAAGGGGATAAATACGAATGCATCGGTCCGCATCCAGAGAGTTGTCCGCATACAACTATGCAATCCGCCAAAGGCCAGGCACAGGAAACTGTAGCGATGCTCTCAATAGGCTGCCATTGCCCAACACAGAAGTGGAGATGGCACAGCCCGCAGATTTAGTTATGGTAATGGAAGCATTCGAGAGTGAGTAATCACCTGTTATCACCCGACAGGTTAGAATCTCGACGAGCCAGGACTCCTTACTGTCCTTTGTAAAAACATTGTGTGCTTCATGGGAGTTGGTCTATGTCCCACTAGAGATGCAGGAAGAAATAAAGCCGTACCAGCGGCGCAGAGATGAAATGTCGACACAGGGAGACTGCCTCCTGTGGGGTAATCGGGTAGTGGTGCCAAAAAAGGGCAGGGACACTTTCATCAGTGATCTCCACAGCACCCACCCAGGCATCGTAATGATGAAAGCGATAGCCAGATCCCACATGTGGTGGCCTGGTATCGATGCAGACATAAGAGTCCTGCGTGCACAAATGTAATACATGTTCACAGTTAAGCAATGCACCCAGGGAGGCGCCACTAAGTTTATGGTCCTGACCCTCCAAACCCTGGTCCAGGGTCCATGTCGACTATGCAGGCCCATTCTTGGGAAAAATGTTCCTTGTGGTATTAGATGCGTACTCCAAATGGATTGAATGTGAGATAATGTCAGCAAGCACGTCCACTGCCACCATTGAAAGCCTGTGGGCCATGCTTGCCATGTACGGCCTGACTGATGTCCTTTGAAGTGACAATGGGCCGTGCTTCACCAGTGCCGAGTTCAAAGAGTTCATGACCCACAATGGGATCAAACATGTCACATCTGCCCCGTTTAAACCAGCTTCCAATGGTCAGGCAGATCGAGCAGTGCAAGCAATCAAGCAGAGCTTAAAGAGACTAACTGAAGACTCACAGTAGACTCACCTATCCTGAGTCTTGCTTAGTTACCGCACAAGACCCCATTCGCTCACTGGGGTTCTCCCCGCTGAACTGCTCATGAAAAGGGCACTTAAGACAAGGCTCTTATTAGTCCACCCTGCTCTACACGAACAGGTAGAGAGCAGGTGGCTTCAACAGAATGCATATCATGATCGTGCAAATGTGTCACACGAAATCGAGATTAATGATTCTTTATTTGTGTTGAACTATGGACATGGTCCCAAGTGGCTTCCCGGCACTGTCATGGCCAAAGAGGGGAGTAGGGTGTTTGTGGTCAAACTTTCAAATGGACTCACCTGCAGAAAACACTTGGACCAAACCAAACTCAGTTTCATGGACTATCCAGAACAACCAACAATAGACTCCACCTTTTTCGACTCCCCAACACACACACAAGTAGCAACCGACACAGCGGGTGACCACGAAGCAGAACCCATCACCCGCAGCAGCCCAGCAGGACTCACCACCTCCAGCAGCCCTGCAAGGCCAGCTGCACAGCAGCCCAGCGAGGGCCCAACAAACGACTCACCAAAACCAGCATTTGCACCGAGACGATCAACCAGGGAAAGGAAGGCCCCAGATTGACTCACATTGTAAATGGTTACACTATTGACTTTGGGGGGCGGTGGGCGATGGGAAGAGTGTTGATATACATGTAAACCTGTAAATACCATGTTTAACCACCAGTGGGCTCATTCCCTGGAGTCCCAAGAGATCCCACAATCACTTGGGAGCACTGGTACATAAGGAGGTCTCACAGGCTGGAGAGGCACTCTGAGACCTGTAATAAAGGACTACGGTCACACATTACTTTAAGCTTACAGTATCTGTTCAGATTCTTTATTCAAGACATAACACAACTGACTGGGAAGTATGGCATGAGATATTCCCAGAGTTACCAGGGATGAGGGGGTCTGTGTTACAAGGATAGGCTCGAGCGACTGGGACGGAATTTTCTTCAAACAGGAAGATTGAGGGAGGATTTGATCGAGATGTTCAAAGTGATAAAAGGAGTAGATGAGTTACAGACAGATAGACGCTTTACATTGGCAGTTATATGGAAGACACAAGGCCGTGAGCACATGGACCCCCGGCTGAGCGCACAGCCTGAAGCAGCGCTCCCACCTGGAAAATTCCAGCCGTAAAATTTCAAAGGTGCAGAAGGAGGGAAGGGCAGAGAGAGAAAACACAACAACGAGAGCACGGGACAGAGAGATACAGAAGGACAATAAGAGAAAGGGAGGGAAAGGTTGAGATACAGTCACATGGAGAAAACAGGTGGGACAATGAGAGTGTGTGGCAGCGAGAGAGAGAGAGAGAGAGAGAGCGGGCGATACAGATGGATAGAGAGAGGCAGAGGAGAAGGAGAGAAACACTGAAAGAGAGAGGGTGTAAAACACAAAACTCCTTTAATTACCTGAGAAGTTGCAGTGTATTTTATAACTGGGTGATTTAATGCTGTTTATGTTTGTATTTATTGACCTGTACAGCAAGAGAAAACCCTCAGTCCCCAGCTAGTCTGCCCCCATTCTTGGGCTGCTTCCATCCCCTGCACCAATCAATATCAGACTGAAATGAGACAGGAAATGAAACTGTATTTACCCTTCCGCTTTTAGTCTGCTTTGAAAACATGCCCATTTTTTCACGTAGAATACTGCGGCTATGAAGATGCAGAGTAAGGCGGCTAATACCAGGGCACAGACTGCAATGCTGATGATGATATTCAGAGATGACTTTTCAGATAACTCTGTAAAATATCAAAAAGTGACATATAGTTCAACAGCAGTAAGGTGAATCGAGTAAAGACTCGGATTCCTGTCCTTCAGAAAACCAGGTTTAATATAAGCACAACCGAGACAGGCAGCTCCCCCTCGGTATAACATTAAAACCAGGTTTAATATAAGTACAACCGAGACAGGCAACTCCCCCTCGGTATAACATTAAAACCAGGTTTAATATAAGCACAACCGAGACAGGCAACTCTCCCTCGGTATAACATTAAAACCAGGTTTAATATAAGTACAACCGAGACAGGCAACTCTCCCTCGGTATAACATTAAAACCAGGTTTATTATAAGCACAACCGAGACAGACAGCTCTCCCTCGGTATAACATTAAAACCAGGTTTAATATAAGCACAACCGAGACAGACAGCTCTCCCTCGGTATAACATTAAAACCAGGTTTAATATAAGCACAACCGAGACAGACAGCTCTCCCTCGGTATAACATTAAAACCAGGTTTAATATAAGTACAACCGAGACAGGCAACTCCCCCTGGGTATAACATTAAAACCAGGTTTAATATAAGCACAACCGAGACAGACAGCTCTCCCTCGGTATAACATTAAAACCAGGTTTAATATAAGCACAACCGAGACAGACAGCTCTCCCTCGGTATAACATTAAAACCAGGTTTAATATAAGCACAACCGGGACAGACAGCTCTCCCTCGGTATAACATTAAAACCAGGTTTAATATAAGCACAACCGAGACAGACAGCTCTCTCTCGGTATAACATTAAAACCAGGTTTAATATAAGCACAACCGAGACAGACAACTCTCCCTCGGTATAACATTAAAACCAGGTTTAATATAAGCACAACCGAGACAGGCAACTCTCCCTCGGTATAACATTAAAACCAGGTTTAATATAAGCACAACTGAGACAGACAGCTCCCCCTGGGTATCACATTGCTCTCAGGCACTAAGGAAGAATAGACACAGACACGATGGGTCGAATGGCCTCCTTCTGTGCTGTAAATTTCTAGGATTCTATGGATCGTGGTTACTGAGGGATGTGGTGTTTATACAGAGCAATAGAAACACTTGGGGTAGATTTTCAACATACCGGCTGGGCGTACAATTGACGTTGAAGATAGTTGCCTGTCACAGAAAATGTTAAATTTTAATTTAGATTAATTTCACTGAAAATGTAATTCAGGCGGTTTCTGTAATCGGCTGTGGTCTGCGACGCCGATTTAATCCCAGGTGGCAACTCGAAAATCTACCCTTGATATTCTCTCACTAAAAGCAGAGAGAAAGCTAAAAGCTCGGCCCTGAAATTGCATGGGCCGCGATCTCGACAGTTATGGTGGGATTGCACTCACTGGTGCCCTCCAACACTGACCATGGCAGAGCTGGGGTTAGTGGGAGAGCATTCCATCTCCTCGGGGTAAGTGGGAGTCAGTGCCACTGCCCGCCAGCCCCTCACTGCTGGAAACGGTTGTCCATTGTCAGTCGGGGAGGGGGCCAATAAACTCCCCCACCAGAGAAAAGATTTCTACGCTCCCTTTGTAAGGAGATTGTAATGGTTACATTGAGCTGGGTCCCTGCTCCATAGATGTAGCTCCACACACTGCAGCTGTAGGCAGCAGTATCACTGAGGGACACATTCACAATGGTCAGAATGTAACTGTTACTGGCGATGTTCCTGGAAGGCTGAAAACAGTCGGGGAAACCCAGGGACCTGGTAATGGTCCTGAGCGAGCAGACGGGGCCTTGGTTTAATGTCTTGTACATTACACGTCTCATCCGAAAGACAGACAGTGCAGCACTCCCTCAGCACTACACTGGAGTGTCAGCCTAGATTTATGTACTCAAGTCCCTGGAGTGGGATCGACAACCTTCTGATTCAGAGGCGAGTGTGCTACCCACTGAGCCACAGCTGACACTGGAGTCAGAAGGTTGTAGGTTCAAACCCCACTCCAAGGAATTGACACACCAGTGCAGTGCTGAGGGAACGCTGCACTGTCGGAGGTGCCGTCTTTCGGATGAGACGTTAAACCGAGGCCCCTGTCTGTCTTCTCAGGTGGATGTGGCACTCAATACGAGGGACCGCCTACGATGATGATGGCACTATTTCCAAGAAAAGCAGAAGTTTTCCCCGGTGTCTTGGCCAATATTTATCCCTCAACCAACATCACCAAAATCAGATGAACGAGCTCTTGATCTTATTGCTGTTGTGGAACCTTGCTGTGCACAAAATGGCTGCACTTTGGCCTCCGTAACACAGTGATTACACATCAAAGGTACGTCATTGGCTGTGAAGCTGTTTGTGAAAGGCTCTATATAAAGACACGGGAGCAGAAATCTGCCTTGGGGGGACAGTACAAAACAGGCAATAACAAATCGGCCGGACAGGAAACGCCCCGCCTGATACTGAATTCCACTGACTGTAAGGGAGCTGAATATTGCGCGGTGTTTGTAACACTCGGCTGATGCAATAACACTTCTGCTTAAATCTGTGTTACTACAATCATTGAAATGTCATCTATGAAAAGCAACGGGCTGAGGTTGAACAATGAAAACGTGAATGTAGGTGAATATTGTACAGTTCTGCTCAATTATATTTAACGTCAGTGAGATATTTTGCAGTACTTTTCCTTAATATATTAAATAAAAAGATAGGGGTAGAAATTGCCCCCCGCCTGAAACGGACGCTCCCACCCCGTTTCTGTGGCTTTTACCGCAGCTGTGGTTCTTCAGCGACATTCGGCTCTTTGTTGTTTTTGTCCTTGGATCTGGAAGTCGCTCCTAAAGGGGGCGGAGACAACACTTGAGGGGCGGATACGGGCTGGGGAATACACTTTAGGGCGGAAGCTGGGGGCGGTACGGAGTGGCTGCCGCAATGATGTCATCACGGCGCCGCGTCACCACGGCTCTCCACTTCATTTAAAGGGGAGAGTCTCCGCGATTTTAAAACTTCTGCGCCCTGGGCCACTAGGGAGGGTTTCGGCCGGGCCAGCAGCCTGTCACCTAAGAGGGCATGGGGTGCCCAGCTGCCTGTTGGCGGCCTGGCCGAACCTGGGAGCATAATAGTCAGGCCGATATGGCAGTTGGCCAACAAAAAAAAAGATGGCGGCAGCGGCAGTGCGCCCTCCCTTTAAGGGAAGCCACACCACCGCTGCAGAAGGCCACAGCCTCACTGGACCACCGGGAAAAAAACAGGTTTTGGCACCGCCGGACGAGCCGAAGATTTTCCGAGGGGATTGTCGCCGTCAGGAGGTAGGTCGGCAGTGCGCACGGTGATGACACACTTTACACGGATCGGCAGCAGTGGAGTGATAAGGTGGGCGGGGGGGGGGGGGGAGCGATTGGGGCACTACCGGGAAACCTCGGGAGGGCAATTGGGCTAGCAGCGGCCATTCCACCAAAAGTCGGCAGCCACTCCACTCTGCAGCGAGGCTGACAATTTGCGAGGATAATAGGCCTTAAGGAGAGGAGCCATTTCGAACCCGTAGAGCCTGTGATAGGGGAGTGTGTACATGGACTGTGGGAGGGGATTCACTGGGTGGGTAGGGTCTGTGATAGGGGAGTGTATACATGGACTGTGGGAGGTGATTCACTGGGTGGGTAGAGTCTGTGATAGGGGAGTGTATACATGGGCTGTGGGAGGGGATTCACTGGGTGGGTAGGGTCTGTGATAGGGGAGTGTGTACATAGGCTGTGGGAGGGGATTCACTGGGTGGGTAGGGTCTGTGATAGGGGAGTGTGTACATGGGCTGTGGGAGGGGATTCACTGGGTGGGTAGGGTCTGTGATAGGGGAGTGTGTACATGGGCTGTGGGAGGGGATTCACTGGGTGGGTAGGGTCTGTGATAGGGGAGTGTGTACATGGGCTGTGGGAGGGAATTCACTGGGTGGGTAGGGTCTGTGATAGGGGAGTGTATACATGGGCTGTGGGAGGGGATTCACTGGGTGGGTAGGGTCTGTGATAGGGGAGAGTGTACATGGGCTGTGGGAGGGGATTCACTGGGTGGGTAGGGTCTGTGATAGGGGAGTGTATACATGGGCTGTGGGAGGGGATTCACTGGGTGGGTAGGGTCTGTGATAGGGGAGTGTGTACATAGGCTGTGGGAGGGGATTCACTGGGTGGGTAGGGTCTGTGATAGGGGAGAGTGTACATGGGCTGTGGGAGGGGATTCACTGGGTGGGTAGGGTCTGTGATAGGGGAGAGTGTACATGGGCTGTGGGAGGGGATTCACTGGGTGGGTAGGGTCTGTGATAGGGGAGAGTGTACATGGGCTGTGGGAGTAGATTCAATGGGTGGGTAGGGTCTGTGATAGGGGAGTGTATACATGGGCTGTGGGAGGGGATTCAATGGGTGGGTAGGGTCTGTGATAGGGGAGTGTATACATGGGCTGTGGGAGGGGATTCAATGGGTGGGTAGGGTCTGTGATAGGGGAGTGTATACATGGGCTGTGGGAGGGGATTCACTGGGTGGGTAGGGTCTGTGATAGGGGAGAGTGTACATGGGCTGTGGGAGCGGATTCAATGGGTTGGTAGGGTCTGTGATAGGGGAGTGTGTACATGGGCTGTGGGAGGGGATTCAATGGGTGGGTAGGATCTGTGATAGGGGAGAGTTCCCTGCTCCTGCACTTGCTTAAAACCTGTGACATCTCTAACTTTTTCCAGTTCTGATGAAAAGTCATCGACCTGAAACATTAACTCTGATTCTCTCTCCACAGATGCTGCCTGACCTGCTGAGTATTTCCAGCAATTTCTGTTTTTATTTCATTACCAGCGCAATAAAATGGGTGCAGTGGCTCTGACCTGAAATTGTTGAACTCGATGTTGAATCCCGAAGGCTGTAAAGTGTCTAATCGAAAGATGAAGTGCTGTTCCTCGAGCTTCATTGGAACAGTGTCGGAGGCCGAGGGCCGAGAGGGCAGAGTGGGAGGAGAATTAAAATGGCAAGTGAGCGGAAGCTCAGGGTCACACTTGCAGACACCCAATGTGCGTTTGGTCTCACAATGTAGTGAAAGGGTGCAAAATTCACAAGAACCCCCACACCCCCCCCACCCCGCCACCTCATTTGAAAGGAAATTTAATTTGGGACTATCTATCAAAAAGCTTGAAACCCTAAACTGCTTATGGAAGAAACTACAAACTTTAATAGAATTTTGAACTTTTACAAGACAAATTCAAGGCTGTGGGTGGGCTTAAAAGGACTGACAGGAGACAACCTGATTAGTGAGACTACCTGCGTGTGAGGACTAAAGTAGCCTGTCTGGGTATTCGAGAATCCTTCTCCACAAGAGACATTAACATTACAAAATGACCCAGAGATAGCTAACCATCAACTTGAAACTGGAAAACCATTTCAGCATATACATCACAAAGAGGCCCAAACCAGCCTGTATGTGAAAAACTAAGCACAAAAGGACATTGCAATTACCAAGCTAATATTTCCATCAGGAAACAGTTTTCGAACATCAACCCACCCAAAACATATCAACTTTTAACGAGCCCGCTAAAATATTACACAGAAGTCAAGCCCACCAAATTTAAACAAAGAATTCTGAACTGATTTTGTGCCAAGATTAGAACCATTCAAACCGTATAACTAGCCCCCTGTTTCAACAGAGGGAATGACACACTTTGCCATACAACCGAGACCAAGCTGATGTCATCAAGACAAGGAGAGAAACTAACGCGACAGTTGTAAACTAACTTCTCTAGCCTCGAAGTCCTGAAGTCCTGAAGGAAGGAAGAACATCACCATCGCAACCGACCACAACCAACGTGGTATCAACGGAAAACCACCGCAATCGACTAAACTCGAAACAAAACTCCAACGGGAAAAAAACGAAGAATCGAAAAGTTTCCACTCTACAATCTCATCCTGACCTATCAACGGGTAAAACATTTCCTAAAAGACTATAGAAACCTATTTCTAACCAAAGAAAACGGGTACTTACCCCACAGATCCAAAATGTGCTTTACCGCATCAGTGGACTCAACCCAACTGAAGATTGTGCAGCAGAAAGTCTTCTCCAACATTCGGAGTACGGCAAGCAGACCCTACCACATCCAGCAAACCCCGAAACCACGATCTACCGTTAACTGTCAAAAGGATTGGTAAGCATAATCCCTGCCTGCCCTGGAGTCTAACCTAGCTAGGCTTAGGTATTGGGAGGTGGGAGGTATAATTCTACTGTAACCCCCTTTGAATGTAATGTGTTGTTCTCTATTAGAGTCATTATAAGCTATTGTAACCCCCTCTGAGTGTGTAAGGTATTGTTCTTTAATAAGTTTGAATCAGTTTTGACATTGTACTTTCTTATTAGAGTAATTATAAGTTTATAATTTCTTGACTGAAATAAAATCAAAGTTCTTTTGCATCAAACCAGTTGTCCTTTGCACTTTCTCACATCCCCCAAATAAATCCAGAGTCGCGAACCCAAGGGAGTGGGAGCGATTCGAACCGCTCAAGTTGGTCAGAAGGGAACCTGACCCCCTCATAGAGACCACCCCTTACAAAATGGCGACCGCGGCAGGACTCTGGTACACGGGCTGTGATGTGGAGAGTGCTGGTTTGGGGCAAAGAACCAAAATGGAAGAGAGGATTTCCTCCTATGTGTATAAGAAAGTGAATGTCACGAAGGAATGGGTGTTTAGTCTATGCGTGCTGTGCATCCAGCGGACGCTGCAGCCCAGTGGACAGCAAGCAAAGATCACAAAGAAGCAGTAGAGAAGGCAATATGGTTGGTCTGTCTACAGCGACAGGTCCAACTCCTAGATAAAACTAATGAGACACTACAGGCAGAGTTATGGGAATGCGCAGAGAACTACCAGGAAAGGGTTATGTCAGAAGAAAGATTATCGGGAGAACTCGGTAAGCTAAAACAGGAAAGGACCCAAATAATGGGAAGGTTTAAAAACAGTCAGAACTATTTTCAATGTCAGGTTACCGAGGACATAGACAGGGATAACTTAAGGCCAGACGAATTAGCACACTGGCTCCGAAGCCTAGTAGCTAACAGTTTAACCCGAATAAGAACCAAGGCTGAGGCCTGGTTCGACCCAAGAGATCCCCAAGCCACCGAACAGGGAGTGCTTAGGCAACTGACCCTAGCTTACAGAAACGGCAGAGGGACAGAAGAGCACTCACAAAAGGGAAGGGTTCACTGTGGAAGACTGGAGATCCCACAGGGAACGTGGCAGACCCACAGACTGTACCTAGAGGGGCGGTGGACTGTGTTACTGGAGGAGCTGTTCCCCCCAATCATTTGGGAATTGGACGCACCTCCAGCAGCCAGAGCCTTAAGAAGGACTCCCCGCACAGCACGGCCAAAGACACCGTGGTCACCAGTGCTCCAATTTAAATGGTTCAGCCCCGGGAAAGGGACCATCTGCAAAAGGGCACCTAAGGTCAGAGACCGGCCCGCGAGCGGGGACACCCAGCTGGTCGCTTCGGGCAACAAGGGGCCCCCAGAAGAGATAGCGGTGGAACAGCCACCAAGTGAGAGTCCCCAGCCTGTAGCCCTCAACCAGGCAGAACCCCCAGGGGAAGAAACGAACCAGGCAGCCACCCCCAAAGGAGCGGTGTGCTGCAGCACTAGAGGGGACGTTTCCCCGATAGTGTGGGACTCAGGCCCACCTCCGATCAAGACACTCCGGGTCCAGCGGTGCAGACGGACCTATTACCGACCTCGATGGATACCCAGCAGAAGAAGAAAGAAAGAAAGAAGGCAGGAATTAACCTGGCCACCCGGAGACGGGTGGCAGATGTACATATATAATACGATATGAATTTAAGAATGTTTAAGGAATAAGTTAGACTATGTAAGGTTCGTCTGTGTAATAATAAGTATATATCTATTAGTTACTGGGATAAGGAAAGAAGCTATTAAAAGAGGCACAGGCTGGGTAATGCCTGGGAGTAAGAAGAATCTATCGGTATGGCTATTAAGGAAGCACCGGTAAGATAAGAGTAAAATGGCTTTGAGATAAAGTTAGAAGCAGACATCAGTCCACAAGGAACTGAATAAGACAGCCAGTCGATTAAAGACTATGAGCCCAAATTGGAAATCGGTCCCCTTTGTCAAGCCAGAGAGCTTTCTCAGGGCTAGACAATCGGTTTTCTGTGTACCCACAGGAAGGAGAACAGTATGGAAAGGATCCTGTTCCTACTCGCCCTGATAGGGATGAGCAGCGGTGACCGAGGAGACGTGGAAGAATCCCTCATTTACGGGTGTTCAGGAGGGAGAGCACCGATCGTACCCACTGAGGGTGGCCCCCGAGACGTGGAAGAACTCGCCGTTTACGCCCACGAGGGAAGATGGCCAGGGTGGCTGGGATCTAACTCTATCCGCTACTCCAGCCAGGAAGGTTTTACCTACGAGGAGGCATCAGTTCCATGTCCCCGGATACGGATCATCGCTGCCCGAGTCAGTGTTACAGAGGGAAAGCGTGTATGTTTGACTTGCAAAGGGAATATTCTCCTGGGAAGATGGTGGTGGCTCAGAAAACTCAGCAAGGATGCATGGGACCAGGAATCGGACTGGGAAAGACTCAGTAATGATACGTAGCGCACCATCACGGGGACACAGGGAAGAGGAGTAAAAGTGTGTCGGGACAAATGGTGGGAATCCGAACAAGGAATTTATGTTTGCATGTGGGGATCAGAGAGTATTTGTCCCGCAGGCATATCGATCGCCTTCGCCAGGCAATGGCAAGGTGAAGGGGAAGGGATGGGGTGGGATTCTAGCCTACACGGGTGCGTGGTCCCACACTCCCCACTCCCAATTAACGCCACTGAACTTAGAGCACATATTAAGAAACCCCTGCCCACAACCCGCCAATACACACAATAATAGAAAGGTGTCCTACCACCACCAAGGGACCTGGGAACGGATTAGTATTGGTACCGACCGAGAAGGTGTTATACCAGGGGGTACATTATGCAATAGCTTCAGTAATTTTAAACCTTACCGAGGTACACCTGCCTGCATGGTGTCCGAAGGAAACAGAGCTGCTATACCAGGCCCTACTTAGAGACATGTTCAAGAAATGTTATGAGTTAGACTTTGGAAATGTAGACAAAGCAGATCTATACACCCTAAACGCTAGGGACACCATGGGCTCGGGGAGACCTAGGAGGGGAATCATAAACGACGTTTTCACTACCTACAATACAGCATCCTCTGTAATAAATAGCTTTGATGATATACAACTGCAAACACAGATAAACGGTTTAAAGAACCAATTAAGGAAAATCCTGAAACAAGAGAATACAGTAGTAGGTTCAGAACTACACGAGGACCAGGCTATGACTGTCCATTTAAAGGAAATAGTGGCCGAGCTGGAAAAACATGCACAGACAGTGAATGCACTCATACGGGAGGATAGAAACGCTTCTGACCAGGCTGCACAGAACGAGGTGTGCGTATTGTATGGGGCATGGTTGTTGGGAGAGGGCCGCAACAACCTGGAAGATTTAAAACAAGGTGTAGTCCCCTCTTAGATCAGGAACAAGCACCTCGCAGCCCTCCACCCGTACAGCAATTCACTAAGCCCGTGCCAGCTCCGCCTAGCCTCTGAAGCCTACCCTGTCCCAGTAGACTGTGGAAAATCTAACCACACTATTATGGGGATGGTATTAAGGATGCCGGTCATAGGTGGGACAGCCCGACCCGCACCGGTATACCGGGTGGAGAACATTGGAGTTATTCAGGGAGGTGCACACATTCGTTTCACAGCGGTCCCACCCTATGTCATAAAGTGGGAGCACACTGTAACGGGTACTGACCTCTCCAGGTGTCGGAGCCGGGGTGCACACGTAATACTGTGTCCCCAGTACTTCAGTGCCCATTCAAAATCACAGTGTGGGTTTAAAGCTGCTGGCGCACAGTCTATTAACTGCACCATGGAGGTAACAGCACAAGACCAGGTCCCTCCACAGGTAACATACATAGGGGGTGGGACATATTGTGTCACCACCAGTGCACCCCACTACCAACATGGACACTTCTGGTGTCCGGTAAGTGACAGCAGTTTTTGCTTCAAACTTGAGGCATCAGTTCAAGTGGCCCAGGAACAGATTGTCCCCATTCCTGAACCCTCCACTGTCCACCTTACTGTGAAGGAACACATTACAAACCTGCAGGATTATGTTGTACATTTTGGCTATGCAATTCCCCCTCTACCCGAACATCTTACCGCTCTGCTAAAAGCTGTAATTATCTCACAAAAACACTTCTACACTCTAGAACAGAAAACAATTGAGATAGGGAAACAGATTCTCGCGATCACAATTCCACCTTGGTGGGACTTTTTCAGAAATATAGAAGTCCCAGTCTGGATCCAAATCGCTTCCCACACTTTAGTTATCTGCCAACTCGCGATTATTCCTTACTTATGGTGTCTCACTTGCCGAGTGAAACGCAGAGGCCGTCAGGTCAGGCACCAAAGGGTGCTGTATGCTCCTTGGCCAAACTTGGGAATCGCGCAGGGAGGGGTGACACCATACTGCCATGTTTAATTTGTGTTGATTTTACCTGCTGTAAACCGCAACATCGTGAGTGTTACTTAAAATGTTTTGACTATGTACCTTTATTTTACTGAACTTAAAATGTGTTTGACTTGAGAATGTGTTACTATGTGCTTTCATTTTATTTTACTTAAAGTTGTGTTTGACTGTATACCGTTACTCGACTGAGAAAACCGAGTAAAGGAGGGGCACTCCCTCTATGCTCTAACCGAATTGTAATGATTATATTCGCCTGCAAATTGCATTACATTTCAACGGGGGATGCAGGGTAATGTTTAGCTAATATAAATGCAGGAAAGGTTGACTCTTGGGAATTTTGCTTACCTTGATTGACACTCAAGAGTATGGAGTGTCAATAGTGGGGACTGAAAGGGTGCAAAATTCACAAGAACCCCCACTTGTGTTTGGGCTCATTCGAAAGGAAATTTAATTTGGGACTATCTATCAAAGAGTTTGGAACCCTAAAGTGCTAATACAAGAAACTATGACCTTTAATAGAATTTTGAACTTTTACAAGACAAATTCAAGGCTGTGGGCGGCCTAAAAGAACTGACAGGAGACAACCTGATTAGTGAGACTACCTGGGTGTGAGGACTAAAGTAGCCTGTCTGGAGAAATGGGTATTCGAGAATCCTTCTCCACAAGAGACATTAACATTACAAAATGACCCAGAGATAGCTAACCATCAACTTGAAACTGGAAAACCATTTTAGCATATACATCACAAAGAGGCACAAGCTAGCCTGTATGCGAAAAACTAAGCACAAAAGGACATTGCATTTAACAAACTAATATTTCCATCAGGAAACAGTTTTCTAACATCAACCCAGCCAAAACATATCAACTTTTAACGAGCCCGCCAAAATATTACAAAGAGTCAAGCCTGCCAAATTTAAACAAAGAATTCTAAACTGATTTGGCGCCAAGATTAGAACCACTCAAACCGTATAACTGGCACCCTGTCTCAACAGAGGGAATGACACACTTTGCCATATAACAGAGAAACCAAATGCGACAGTTATAAATTAACTTCTCCAGCCTTGAAGGCTGAAGTCCTGAAGGAAGGAAGAACATCACCATCGCGGCCACAACCAACCGACCACAACCAACGTGGTATCAACGGAAAACCACCGCGATCGACCAAACTCGAAACAAAACTCCAACGGGAAAAAAAACGAAGAATCGAAAAGTTTCCACTCTACAATCTCATCCTGACCTATCAACGGGTAAAACATTACCTTAACGACTGTAGAAACCTATTTCTAACCAAACAAAACGGGTACTTACCCCACTGATCCAAAACGCGTCTTACCGCATCAGCGGATTCAACCCAACTGAAGATTGTGCAGCAGAAAGTCTTCTCCAACATTCGGGGTACGGCAAGCAGACCCTACCACATCCAGCGAACCCTGAAACCGCGATCTACCGTTAACTGTCAAAAGGATTGGTAAGCATAGTCCCTGCCTGCCCTGGAGTCTAACCTAGCTAGAATTAGGTATTGGGAGGTGGGAGGTATAATTCTACTGTAACCCCCTTTGAATGTAATGTGTTGTTCTCTATTAGAGTCATTATAAGCTACTGTAACCCCCTCTGAGAGTGTACGGTATTGTTCTTTAATAAGTTTGAATCAGTTTTGACATTGTACTTTCCTATTCGAGTAATTATAAGTTTGTAATTTCTTGACTAAAATAAAATCAAAGTTCTTTTGCATCAAACCAGTTGTCCTTTGCACTTTGTCACATCCCCCAAATAAATCCAGAGTCGAGAACCCAAGGGAGTGGAAGTGATTCGAACCGCTCAAGTTGGACAGAAGGGAACCTGACCCCCTCATAGAGACCACCCCTTACAGTCGAGCACACCGCAAAATTTACAAATATTGATTTCATCAGGTGCAAGCACTGAAAATTCATGAAAAATACTTTAATTTTTTCAGATTTTTGAACAACGTTTTAATCCGTGATATAAAAATTAGAAATAAACAAGCAAAACTGCTCTTCAATTCTCAGCCTGCCCATCAACGACACCATCGGAGATCAGTTAGTATAACGTAAACTGTACTTACTGGTTACATTGAGCTGGGTTCCGCTCCCGCTGATATCGCCCCACACTTTACAGTAATAGGCGGCAGTGTCACTGGGCTGCACGTCTGTGACTGTCAGAATGAAGCTGTTATTGGAGATGTCTCTGGAAGGCTGGAGACGGTCAGTGGAACCTGGGCTCCCTCGTGTGCTGCCACTTGCCTCATGTGTTAAAACCCACTCCGTATCTTGCCCCGGTAGTTGCCGGTACCAGTGGACATCGGTGTCACTCACTCTGGCGTTCCTCATGGTGCACTGTAACCGCGCCGTGTGACCCTCTGTGACACGTTCCAGGCTCGGAGCCTGGATAAGGACTGGAGCATTTGCAACTATGAGGGAAAAATATCAGTAATGTAAGAACCAGTCTGAAGGTTTCCAATAGTCCTCATTCTTTAAATGGAAAGTTCAGGCAACATAGATTATGTGCTTAAAAGGAAAAACAGATTCTAATACTAAATCAGCAGAGTTAAATTGTTAATACCTTATATTAAAAATGGAATCATTTTCTAAAGTTCTGAACCATGAACTCTTTACTATGAGTTTAGCTGTGCGGGAATATTATGTAACCACACTTGGGATAAAATATAGTGTTGAATGTGATTAAAAATATATTTTTTAAGAATTTTCCTTGGTCACTAAGTACTCAGACAAAAACGTATCTGAAAAGAGTTGAATACAATTGATAACCAGCAAAATTATAAAGCATTGAACTACTTAAGGACATTCATTTCATCTGGTCCATTCCTTCTTCACCTCATCATAGACCACCTACCAACTGTATCTCCTTCTACAGCCTATCATGGACCACCTACCAACTGTATCTCCTTCTACACCCTATCATGGACCAGCTACCAACTGTATCTCCGTCTACAGCCTACCATGGACCAGCTACCAACTGTATCTCCTTCTACAGCCTATCATGGACCAGCTACCAACTGTATCTCCTCCTACAGCCTATCATGGACCAGCTACCAACTGTATCTCCTTCTACAGCCTATCATGGACCACTTACCAATGTATCCCCTTCTACAGCCTATCATGAACCAGCTACCAACTGTATCTCCTCCTACAGCCTATCATGGACCAGCAACCAACTGTTTCTCCTTCTACAGCCTATCATGGACCACCCACCAATTTGAACTCCTTGCAAACCTGTATACAATCTATCCTGGACTCTACCATCAAATTACTCTCCTCCCACTGCCCATGGACATTCTTCCCAATCATAGACTTTTTACCCTACCTATTTATTCTCCTCATTCAGTCCATGTACACTCTACTCTATCATAGACTTTACTCTGTCCATTTAATGCCCCCACCCCGCTTCACACAAACACACCATAAACACTACATGCCCATGAAATCTCCTTGTACAGTTTGTATACACGCTACCCTATCATAGACTCTACTCACTCACTCATTTAATCTCCTGAGGGGAAGTTCTGTATAAACGCTCCCTGATTCTCAAAGGTAATCACGGAAAAATCCAGAATATTCTCAAAAGGCAAAGAGGAGCAAATGTGCAGGTAAATTACAGAGAGGTGTAGGAACTATAGAGTAATGATAATGGGGGACTTCAATTATCCCAATATAGACTGGGATAGTAATAGTGTAAAGGGCAGAGAGGGGTAGAACTATAGCGTATAAAATATTGGTTCGGCCCCAACCGGAGTATTGTGTCCATTTCTAGGCAGCATACTTTAGGAAGGATGTTGAGGCCTTAGAGAAGGTGCAGAAAAGATTTACGAGAATGATTCCAGGAATGAGGGACTTCAGTTACTTTAATAGACGGCAGAAGCTAGACTTGTTCTCCTTGGCGCAGAGAACATTGAGAGGAGATTTGATGGAGGTGTTCAAAATTATGAGGGGTCTGGGCAGAGTCGACAGAGAGAAACTGTTCCCATTGGCGGAAGGGTTGAGAACTAGAGGACACAGATTTAAGGTGATTGGCAAAAGGACCAAAGGCAAGATGAGGAAAAACCTTTTTACACATCGAGTGGTTAGTATCTGGAATGCACTGCCTGAAAGGGTCGTGGAGGCAGACTCAATTGTGGCTTTCAAAAGGGAGTTGGATGAGTACCTGAAGAAAAACCTTTTTGCAGGTCTATGGGGAAAGGGCGGGGGAGTGGGAGTAGCTGAATTGCTCTTGCAGAGAGCCGGCACGGGATCAATGGACCGAATGGCCTCCTGTGCTGTAACCATTCTAGGATTTCAACTGCAAATGCTGACAATCTGAAACAGTTATTGATTATATCGCTTATGTCATTTAATGTTCTGTTATCCCCTTCAAAGATAAGGAAAAGGAGGTGGGGTGGCGTTGCTGGTTAAAGAGGAAATTAACGCAATAGTAAGGAAGGACATTAGCTTGGATGATGTGGAATCGGTACGAGTGGAGCTACGGAATACCAAAGGGCAGAAAACGCTAGTGGGAGTTGTGTACAGACCACTAAACAGTAGTAGTGAGGTTGGGGACAGCATCAAACAAGAAATTGGGGATGCATGCAATAAAGGTACAGCAGTTATCATAGGCGACTTTAATCTATATATACATTGGGCGAACCAAACTGGTAGCAATATGGTGGTGGAGGATTTCCTGGAGTGTATTAGGGATGGTTTTCTAGACCAATATGTCGAGGAACCAACTAGAGGGCTGACCATCCTAGACTGGGTGATGTGTAATGAGAAGGGACTAATTAGCAATCTTGTTGTGCGAGGCCCCTTGGGGAAGAGCGACCATAATATGGTAGAATTCTTTATTAAGATGAAGAGTGACACAGTTAATTCAGAGACTTAAGGAAAGGTAACTTCGATGGTATGAAATGTGAAATGGCTAGATAGACTGGCGATTGATACTTAAAGGATTGACGGTGGATAGGCAATGGCAAACATTTAAAGATCACATGGATGAACTTCAACAATTGTACATCCCTGTCTGGAGTAAAAATAAAACAGGGAAGGTGGCTCAACCGTGGCTAACAAGGTAAATTAAGGATAGTGTTAAATCCAAGGAAGAGGCATATAAATTGGCCAGAAAAAGCAGAAAACCTGAGGACTGGGAGAAATTTAGAATTCAACAGAGGAGGACAAAGGGTTTAATTAGGAGGGGGAAAATAGATTATGAGAGGAAGCTTGCTGTGAACATAAAAACTGACTGCAAAAGCTTCTATAGATGTGTGAAGAGAAAAAGATTAGTGAAGACAAACGTAGGTCCCTTGCAGTCAGATTCAGGTGAATTTATAATGGAGAACAAAGAAATGGCAGACCAGTTGAACAAATACTTTGGTTCTGTCTTCACGAAGGAAGACACAAATAACCTTCCGGAAATAGTAGGGGACCGAGGGTCGAGTGAGAAGGAGGAACTGAAGGAAATCCTTATTAGGCAGGAAATTGTGTCAGGGAAATTGATGGGATTGAAGGCCGATAAATCCCCGGGGCCTGATAGTCTGCATCCCAGAGTACTTAAGGAAGTGGCCCTAGAAATAGGATGCACTGGTGATCATTTTCCAACAGTCTATCGACTCTGGATCAGCTCCTATAGACTGGAGGGTAGCTAATGTAACACCACTGTTTAAAAAAGGAGGGGGAGAGACCGGTTAGCCTGACATCAGTAGTATGGAAAATGTTGTGACTAGTGGGGTGCCGCAGGGCTCAGTGCTGGAATCCCAGCTATTTACAATATACGTCAATGATTTAGATGAAGGAATTGAGTGCAATATCTCCAAGTTTGCAGATAACACTACACTGGGTGGTGGTGTGAGCTGTGAGGAGGATGCTAAGAGGCTGCAGGGTGACTTGGACAGGTTAGGTGAGTGGGCAAATGCATGGCAGATGCAGTATAATGTGGATAAATGTGAGGAGAGACTGGATCGACTGGGCCTGTATACACTAGAGTTTAGAAGGATGAAGGAGGATCTCATTGAAACCTATAAAATTCTGACAGGACTAGACAAGAATGTTCCCGATGTTGGGGAAGTCCAGAACCAGGGGACACAGTCTAAGGATAAGAGGTAAGTCATTTAGGACTGAGATGAGGAGAAACTTCTTCACTCAGAGAGTTGTTAACCTGTGGAATTCCCTACCGCAGAGAGTTGTTGATGCCAGTTCATTGGATATATTCAAGAGGGAGTTAGATATGGCCCTTACGGCTAAAGGGATCAAGGGGTATGGAGAGAAAGTAGGAAAGGGGTACTGATCAGCCATGATCTTATTGAATGGTGGTGCAGGCTGGAATGGCCGAATGGCCTACTCCTGCACCGATTTTCTATGTTTCAACAGTTAACGAGGCACCCGATTTCTTTTCGATGTAACTATCTGTACTGCACTTTTTTTGCGCATGTGTCTGTCAAGCCCCCGCGCTACACCCGCCCGGTGCTGAGTCTGCCATTTATCTAGCTCCGCCCCGCGCTCATCTCAAGCACTGTCTCCCTCCCGCCTCCGCACCCCTCCCCACCGCCCAGAATCATTCACTTCACATGGTGCCGAGAAGCAGGACCCGAGGCCCGAGACTGCCAACCTGGTCTTGGTGGGGGGCCGAGAGGGCGGATGGAAGAGGGAGACAGAGAGGTGCTTCGGGGGGGGGGGCGGGGGGAGGGAGAGAGAGAGAAAGCGGGTTGTGCGGGGGGCAAGGGGGGGGGGAGTGAAAGAGAGAGGCGCTGGGGGAGGAACGAGGAGGGAGAGAAAGGGTTGGGGGAAGACGGAGAAAGAGAGGGACGGGGGGGTGGAGAGAGGGAGAAACTGGGGAGAGAGAGAGAGTGAG
Organism: Pristiophorus japonicus; assembly: GCF_044704955.1. Lineage (NCBI taxonomy): Eukaryota > Metazoa > Chordata > Chondrichthyes > Pristiophoridae > Pristiophorus > Pristiophorus japonicus. Next base: position 31,643 of record NW_027253544.1, on the reverse strand, counting down.
ACGAAGCTGCGGGGAAGGAACGATGGGGCTGGGGGAGAGAGAGAGAGGGGGACGGTACTGGGGGAAGAGAGACAGGGGTAGGGGGAACGAGAGACGGACGGTGTGGGGGAAAGAGACTCAGACACGGCAGTGGGGGAATGAAATGGGGGTGGGGGAAGAGACGGGGGGGAGAGAGAGAGACGGGGGCGGGAGGGAGAGACAGGGGCGGGAGGGAGAGACGGGGGGGAGGGGGAGGGAGTGACGGGGGGGAGGGAGAGACGGTGGAGGGAGGGAGAGACGGGGGGGAGAGAGAGACGGGGGGGACGGAGAGACGGGGGGGGTGGAGGGAGAGACGGGGGGGGTGGAGGGAGAGACGGGGGGGAGGGAGAGACGGGGGGAGGGAGAGACGGGGGAGGGAGGGAGAGACGGGGGGGAGAGAGAGAGACGGGGGCGGAAGGGAGAGACGGGGGCGGGAGGGAGAGACGGGGGGGGGAGGGAGAGACTGGGGCGGGAGGGAGAGACGGGGGGGGAGGGAGAGACGGGGGGGGAGGGAGAGACTGGGGGGGACGGAGAGACGGGGGGGGAGGGAGAGACGGGGGGGGAGGGAGAGACTGGGGGGGACGGAGAGACGGGGGGGGGGAGGGAGAGACGGGGGGGGAGGGAGAGACGGGGGCGGGAGGGAGAGACGGGGGGGGACGGAGAGACGGGGGGGGTGGAGGGAGAGATGGAGGGGAGGGAGAGACGGGGGCAGGAGAGAGAGACGGGGGCGGGAGGGAGAGACGGGGAGGGAGGGAGTGACGGGGGGGGAGGGAGTGACGGGGGGGAGGGAGAGACGGAGGGGGAGGGAGAGACGGGGCGGGAGGGAGAGACGGGAGGGGGAGGGAGAGACTGGGGCGGGAGGGAGAGACGGGGGGGAGGGAGAGACGGGGGCGGGAGGGAGAGACGGAGGGGGAGGGAGAGACGGGGGGGAGGGAGAGACGGGGGCGGGAGGGAGAGACGGAGGGGGAGGGAGAGATGGGGGGAGGGAGAGATGGCAGGGAGAGGGAGAGACGGGGGCGGGAGGGAGAGACGGGGGCGGGAGGGAGAGACGGGGGCGGGAGGGAGAGACGGGGGCGGGAGGGAGAGACGGAGGGGGAGGGAGAGATGGGGGGAGGGAGAGACGGGGACGGGAGGGAGAGACGGAGGGGGAGGGAGAGATGGGGGGAGGGAGAGATGGGGGGAGGGAGAGACGGGGGCGGGAGGGAGAGACAGGGGCGGGAGGGAGAGACGTGGGCGGGAGGGAGAGACGGGGGCGGGAGGGAGAGACGGGCGGGAGGGAGAGACGGGGGCGGGAGGGAGAGACGGGGAGGGAGGGAGAGACGGGGGGGAGGGAGTAACGGGGGGGGAGGGAGTAACGGGGGGGGAGGGAGTGATGGAGGGGAGGGAGTGACGGGGGCGGGAGGGAGTGACGGGGGGGGAGGGAGTAACGGGGGGGAGGGAGTGACGGGGGGGGAGGGAGTGATGGAGGGGAGGGAGTGACGGGGGCGGGAGGGAGAGACAGGTGGTGAAAGAGACGCGGCGGCGGGAGGGAGAGACGGGGAGGAAGGTGGGGGAAGAGAGGCGGGGGAAGAGAGGGGGTGGGGAGTGACGGGGGCGGGATGGAGAGACGGGGGCGGGAGGGAGAGACGGGGGGGGGGAGGGAGTGACGGGGGTGGTGGGAGTGACGGGGGGGAGGGAGAGATGGGGAGGGAGGGAGAGACGGGGGGGAGGGAGTGACGGGGGTGGTGGGAGTGACGGGGGGAGGGAGAGATGGGGGAGAGGGAGAGATGGGGGGGGGGGAGGGAGAGATGGGGGGAGGGAGAGACGGGGGGGGAGGGAGAGATGGGGCGGGAGGGAGAGATGGGGGGTGAGGGAGAGATGGGGGGGAGGGAGAGATGGGGGGGGAGGGAGAGATGGGGGGGAGGGAGAGACGGGGGGGGGAGGGAGAGACGGGGGGGGGAGGGAGAGATGGAGGGGGAGGGAGAGATGGGGGCGGGAGGGAGAGATGGAGGGTGAGGGAGAGATGGGGGAGGGAGAGACGGGGTGGGGAGGGAATGACGGGGGCGGGAGGGAGAGACGGGGAGGGAGGGAGTGACGTGGGGGGAGGGAGTGGCGGGGGGGAGGAAGTGACGGGGGTGGGTGGGAGAGACAGGGGTGAGAGGGAGAGACGGGGGGTGAGAGGGAGAGACGGGGGGTGAGAGGGAGAGACGGGGGCAGGAGGGAGAGACGGGGAGGGAGGGAGTGACGGGGGGGAGGGAGTGACGGGGGGGAGGGAGTGACGGGGGGAGGGAGTGACGGGGGCGGGAGGGAGTGACAGGTGGTGAAAGAGACGCGGGGGCGGGAGGGAGAGACGGGGAGGAAGGTGGGGGAAGAGAGGCGGGGGAAGAGAGGGGGTGGGGAGAGATGGGGAGGGAGGGAGAGACGGGGGCGGGAGGGAGAGACGGGGGGGAGGGAGTGACGGGGGTGGTGGGAGTGACGGGGGGGAGGGAGAGATGGGGGGGGAGGGAATGACGGGGGCGGGAGGGAGAGACGGGGGGGGAGGGAGAGACGGGGGGCGGGAGGGAGAGATGGGGGCGGGAGGGAGAGATGGGGGGTGAGGGAGAGATGGGGGGGAGGGAGAGATGGGGGGGAGGGAGAGATGGGGGGGAGGGAGAGACGGGGGGGGGGAGGGAGAGATGGAGGGGGAGGGAGAGATGGGGGCGGGAGGGAGAGATGGAGGGTGAGGGAGAGATGGGGGAGGGAGGGAGTGACGGGGGGAGGGAGTGACGGGGGCGGGAGGGAGTGACAGGTGGTGAAAGAGACGCGGGGGCGGGAGGGAGAGACGGGGAGGAAGGTGGGGGAAGAGAGGCGGGGGAAGAGAGGGGGTGGGGAGTGATGGGGGCGGGATGGAGAGACGGGAACGGGAGGGAGAGACGGGGGGGGAGAGGGAGTGACGGGGGGGGTGGGAGTGACGGGGGGGTGGGAGTGAAGGGGGGGAGGGAGAGATGGGGGAGAGGGAGAGATGGGGGGAGGGAGAGACGGGGGGGAGGGAGAGATGGGGGCGGGAGGGAGAGATGGGGGGTGAGGGAGAGATGGGGGGAGGGAGAGACGGGGTGGGGAGGGAGTGACGTGGGCGGGAGGGAGAGACGGGGGGGAGGGAGTGACGGGGGCGGGAGGGAGAGACGGGGGCGGGAGGGAGAGACGGGGGTGGGAGGGAGAGACGGGGGCGGGAGGGAGTGACGGGGGCGGGAGGGAGAGACGGGGGGGAGGGAGTGACGGGGGCGGGAGGGAGTGACGGGGGCGGGAGGGAGAGACGGGGGTGGGAGGGAGAGACGGGGGCGGGAGGGAGTGATGTGGGGGGAGGGAGTGACGTGGGGGGAGTGAGTGACGGGGGCGGGAGGGAGTGACGGGGGCAGGAGGGAGAGACGGGGACAGGAGGGAGTGACGGGGGCGGGAGGGAGAGACGGGGGGGAGGGAGTGACGGGGGCGGGAGGGAGTGACGGGGGCGGGAGGGAGAGACGGGGGTGGGAGGGAGAGACGGGGGCGGGAGGGAGTGATGTGGGGGGAGGGAGTGACGTGGGGGGAGTGAGTGACGGGGGCGGGAGGGAGTGACGGGGGCAGGAGGGAGAGACGGGGACAGGAGGGAGTGACGGGGGCGGGAGGGAGAGACGGGGGCGGGAGGGAGTGACGGGGGGGGGAGGGAGTGACGGGGGGGGAGGGAGTGACGGGGGCGGGAGGGAGAGACAGGTGGTGAAAGAGACGCGGGGGCGGGAGGGAGAGACGGGGAGGAAGGTGGGGGAAGAGAGGCGGGGGAATAGAGGGGGTGGGGAGAGATGTGGTGGGGAGAGACGGGGCAGGGGGGAGAGTGAGAGGGGGGCAGAAGAGACGGGGGGCAGAAGATACGTGCGGGAGAGGCGGGGGAGGGGGGAAGAGAGACGGGAGGGAAGGGGAGAGACGGGGGGCGGCAGAGACCAGGGTGGGTGGGGGGAGGGACGGGGCGGGGAGAGAGATGGGGGAAGAGAGATGGGGGAGGGGGGGGAAGAGATGGCGGGGGAAGAGATCTGGGGGAGGGAGATGAGGGGGGCGGAGACGGGAGGGGAGAGACGGGGTGGGGGTGATAAAGTGGGGGGAAGGGAGAGTGACGGGGGGGGGGGTTGGTTGTGGGGGTGAGACACATGCGTGGGGGCAGGGAATCAGATGGAAGAGAGGGAACTCAGGGAAGATGGATCACGTTGTTCCAATCCCCTGCAAGGGACATCGTTGGAGAGGATAAAATCCAGACGTCACAAAACTATCACGAGTCACCATACCCACTAAAATTATGACATCACAAGAATGGGGGACAGTGATTGGTTCTTCCCGATTAAGTGAATCACTGGACAGGGAATGAAACTTAACGACAGCTAATAACATAAAAACATAGAAATATCGAAATTAGTTCCAGGAGCAGGCCATTCGGCCCTTCGAGCCTGCACCGCCATTCAATAAGATCATGGCTGATCATTCCCTCAGTACCCCTTTCCTGCTTTCTCTCCATACTCCTTGATCCCTTTGGCCGTAAGGGCCATAATGAACTCCCTCTTGAATATATCAAACGAACTGGCATCAACAACTTTCTGCGGTAAAGAATTCCGCAGGTTAACCACTCTCTGAAGAAGTTTCTCCTCATCTCAGTCCTAAATGGCTTGCCACTTATTCTTAGACTGTGACCACTGTTTCTGGAACTCCCCAGCAATGGGAACATTCTTCCTGCCACTAACCTTTCCACTCCCGTCAGAATTTTATATATTTCTGTGAGATCCCCTCCCATTCTTCTAAACTCCAGTGGATACAAGCCCAGTTGATCCAGTTTCTCCTCATATGTCAGTCCTGCCATCCCGGGAATCAGTCTGGTGAACCTTCGCTGCACTCCGTCAATGGCAAGAACATCCTTCCTCAGATTAGGAGAACAAAACTGAACATAATATTCCAGGTGTGGCCTCAGCAAGGTCCTGTACAACTGCAGTAAGACCTCCCAGCTCCTATACTCAAATCCTCTAGCTGTGAAGTCCCCGGAGCCTGACAGTCTGCATCCCAGAGTACTTAAGAAAGTGGCCATAAAAATAGTAGATGCATTGGTGATCATTTTCCAACAATCTGTCGACTCTGGATCAGTTCCTATGGACTGGAGGGTACCTAATGTAACACCACTGTTTAAAAAAGGAGGGGGAGAAAACGGGTAATTATAGACGGGTTAGCCTGACATCAATTGTGGGGAAAATGTTGGAATCAATTATTAAAAATGAAATAGCAACGCATTTGGAAAGCAGTGACAGGATCGGTCCAAGTCAGCATGGATTTATGAAGGGGAAATCATGCTTGACAAAGCTTCTGGAATTTTTTGAGGATGTAACTAGTAGAGTGGACAAGGGAGAACCAGTGGATGTGGTGTATTTGGACTTTCAAAAGGCTTTTGACAAGGTCCCACACAAGAAATTGGTGTGCAAAATTAAAGCACATGGTATTGGAGGTAGAGAACTGGTTGGCAGACAGGAAGCAGAGAGTCAGGATAAATGGATCCTTTTCAGAATGGCAGGCAGTGACTAGTGGAATACCGCAGGGCTCAGTGCTGGGACCCCAGCTCTTTACAATATACATTAATGATTTAGATGAAGGAATTGAGTGTAATATCTCCAAGTTTGCAGATGACACTAAGCTGGGTGCCGGTGTGAGCTGTGAGGAGGACGCTAAAAGCCTGCAGGGTGAATTGGACAGGTTAGGTGAGTGGGCAAATACATGGCAGATGCAGTATTATGTGGATAAATGTGAGGTTATCCACTTTGGGGGCAAAAACACGAAGGCAGAATATTATCTGAATGGCGGCAGATTAGGACAGGGGGGGGTGCAACGAGACCTGGGTGTCATGGTTCATCTGTCATTGAAAGTTGGAATGCAGGTACAGCAGGCGGTGAAGAAGGCAAATAGTATGTTGGCCTTCATAGCTAGGGGATTTGAGTATCGGAGCAGGGAGGTCTTACTGCAGTTGTACAGGGCCTTGGTGAGGCCTTACCTGGAATATTGTGTTCAGTTTTGGTCTCCTAATCTGAGGAAGGACGTTCTTGCTATTGAGGGAGTGCAGTGAAGGTTCACCAGCCTGTTTCCCGGGATGGCGGGACTGACATATGAGGAGAGACTGGATCAACTGGGCCTTTATACATTGGAGTTTAGAAGGATGAGAGGGGATCTCATAGAAACTTACAAGATTCTGACAGGACTGGACAGGTTAGATGCGGGAAGAATGTTCCCGATGATGGGGAAGTCCAGAACCAGGGGACACATTCTTAGGATAAGGGGTAGGCCATTTTGGACTGAGGTGAGGAGAAACTTCTTCAATCAGAGAGTTGTTAACCTGTGGAATTCCCTATGGCAGAGAGTTGTTGATGCCAGTTCATTGGATATATTCAAGAGGGAATTAGATATAGCCCTTACGGCTAAGGGGGTCAAGGTGTATGGAGAGAAAGTAGAAAGGGGTACTGAGGGAATGATCAGCCATGGTGTTATTGAATGGTGGTGCAGGTTCGAAGGGCCGAATGCCTTATTTTCTATGTTTCTATGTAACATGCCATTTGCCTTCTTCACCGCCTGCTGTACCTGCATGCCAAACTTCAATGGCTGATGTACCATGACACCCAGGTCTCGTTGCACCTCCCCTTTTCCAAATCTGTCACCATTCAGATCATATTCTGTCTCCCTGTTTTTGCCCCCAAAGTGGATAACCTCACATTTATCCACATTATACTGCATCTGCTATGCATTTGCCCACTCACCTAACCTGTCCAAGTCACCCTGCAGTCTCTTAGCATCCTCCTCACAGCTCACACCGCCACCCAGCTTAGTGTCATCTGCAAACTTGGATATATTACATTCAATTCTTTCATCTGAATCATTAATGTATATTGTAAATAGCTGGTGTCCCAGCACTGAGCCCTGTGGCACCCCACTGGTCTCTGCCTGCCATTCTGAAAAGGACCCGTTTATTCCGACTCTCTGCTTCCTGTCTGCCAACCAGTTCTCTGTCCACATCGATACATTACCTCCAATACCATGTGCTTTAATTTTCACACTAATGTCTTGTGTGGGACCTTGTCAAAAGCCTTTTGAAAGTCCAAATACACCACATCCACTGGTTCTCCCTTGTCCACTCTACTAGTTACATCCTCAAAAAATTGCAGAAGATTTGTCAAGCATGATTTCCCTTTCATAAATCCATGCTGACTTAGACCGATCCTGTCACTGCTTTCCAAATACACTGCTATTTCATCTTTAGTAATTGATTCCAACATTTTCCCCACCACCGATGTCAGGCTAACCGGTCTATAATTCCCCATTTTCTCTCTCCCTCCTTTTTAAAAAGTGGTGTTACATTAGCTACCCTCCAATCCATAGGAACTGATCCAGAGTCAATCGAATGTTGGAAAATGATCACCAATGCGTCCATTATTTCTAGGGCCACTTCCTTAAGTACTCTGGGATGCAGCCTATCAGGCCCTGAGGATTTATCGGCCTTCAATCCCATCAATTTCCCAAACACAATTTCCTGACTAATAAGGATTTCCTTCAGTTCCTCCTTCTCGCTAGACCCTCGAACCCTTAGTATTTCCGGAAGGTTATTTGTGTCTTCCTTAGTGAAGGCAGATCCAAAGTATTTGTTCAATTGGTCTGCCATTTCTTTGTTCCCCATTATAAACTCACCTGATTCTGTCTGCAAAGGACCTATGTTGGTCTTCACTAATCTTTTTCTCTTCACATATCTATAGAAGCTTTTGCAGTCAGTTTTTATGTTCGCTGGAGGCTTCCTCTCATACTCTATCTTCCCGCTCCTAATTAAACCCTTTGTCCTCCTCTGCTGAACTCTAAATTTCTCCCAGTCCTCAGCTTTGCTGCTTTTTCTGGCCAATTTATATGCCTCTTCCTTGGATTTAACACTATCCCTAATTTCCCTTATTAGCCACGATTGAGCCACCTTCCACTTATTTAATGGACCTGAGCCTTTAACCTCTCTTTACACTTCCTTCTCACACTTTCTCTCTCTTTCCCTCACTGGTCAATATCGAAACTGTAGTAAAATTGTTGTGAAGCGCCTTGGGGCATTTTACTATGTTAAAGGCGCTATATAAATAACAGTTATTATTAATAAACCTGTTAACAATCCGTACACAAAGCCCCATCTATGGTGGGGGAGGGTAAGGTCATGCACTTGCGCTGGTGTAAGGAGGCACTTTGGCCCGGGGAGGGATGTACTTGGACAGGGGTGAGGTACTTTGGCTGGGGGAGGGATGTACTTGGACAGGGGTGAGGTACTTTGGCTGGGGTAGGGATGTACTTGGACTGGGGTGAGGTACTTTGGGGGGGGTGCGGAGAGAGGGATGGGTTTGGACTGGGGTAAGGCACTTTGGCCATTGCTGTCTTCTGGGGAGCTTTGTCCTCTGTCGACACAGGAAGTCAAAGTGGATCGAGTTACAATTTGCAAAGTCAGTGAGACCTTGGGATGGACGATTCCAGTTATACATTCCTGTGAAACTTCAGGGTGTGGCTTATCCTCCATGAGGACCAATCATTGACAAAGGGTGGAGCATGGCAGCCATTTTTGCAGTATAAATAAGTGTGCCCATTTCTTTTGTCATGTCTGTTTTCCACTCTCGCTTCCCTTTTGTTCTGGGTGTCCAAAATGTCAACTCCTCCATTTTCTCCACAAAAAACAGACTGGCCGAGACATTCCGTATGTTCTGTTGTTGTTCCAGAGTTTTGATCCATTCTTACATCGCCACTATTCAACTCTGGCATTTCGCACATCACTAACAACATTCCCACTCTCTGTTCCACAGCACGACAGTAACCACTGTGTCTGACGGTATATTTCCACTGGTCCACCCCACTGTGTGAAGGTTACATATGTTCCCAGTAAGGAGCTGTTACTGTGACCCTGCCAGTGTGAGTTAACATTGACTTGCCGGTTACATTGAGCTGGGTTCCTGCTCCATAGATGTAGCTCCACACACTGCAGCTGTAGGCAGCAGTATCACTGAGGGACACATTCACGATGGTCAGAATGTAACTGTTACTGGTGATGTTCCTGGAAGGCAGAAAACGGTCGTGGATACCCCGGGACCTGGTAATGGTGCCATTCACAAACTGGCTCATCACCCACTCGCTGTTGTTCCCGGGTCGCTGGCAGTGCCAGTGGACATCAGTGTCACTCACACTGGCATTGTACATGGCACATTGTAACTGCACGGTTTCACCCTCTGGGACCTTGCTGACTGTTGGATGCTGAACAAGGACCGGATCAGCTAATGGATCTGTACGTGGGAAATATATGGAGTCTGACACAAAGAAATATATTTCTCCAGCATTCAAAGTTGAAAAATTTATAACATTTGGAATGTTATGAGAGCACCTGATGCTTAACCCAGCAGTTTGTAAACTGAGAGCCCAGACAAAGTGGAACTCGACATCATCAATAGTGTCTGCCATGACTCAGTGGGTAGCACTCTCGCCTCGGGGTCAGAAGGTTATGGGTTCATGTCCCACTCCAGAGTCTTCAACACAAAAATCTAGGCTGACACTCCCAGTGCAGTGCTGAGGGAGTGCTGCACTGTCCAAGGTGCTGTCTTTTGAATGACTTGTTAAACCGAGGCCCCGTCTGCTCTCTCAAGTGGATATAAAAGATCCCACGGCACTATTTTGAAGAAGAGCAGGGGAGTTATCCCCAGTGCCCTGTCCAATATTTATCCCTCAATCAACATCACTAAAGCAGATTATGTGATCATTATCACATTGCTGTTTATGGGAGCTTGCTGTGTGCAAAGTGGCTGCCGTGTTTCCTACATTACAACAGTGTCTACATTTCAACAAGTACTTCATTGACTACAAAGCAATTTGGGACATCATGAGGGCGTGAAAGGCCCTATATAAATGCAAGTCTTTCTTTCTCAGAGTCACAATCCCACTCCAGAGATCCTAGCACATATCTAGACACTCCAGTGCAGCATGGAGGGTGTGCTACACTGCCAGAGGTGCCGTCATTGAAATGAGATTGCCATCTCAGTTGGATGGAAAAGATCTCACGGCATTATTCGAAGATTAGCAGAGGAGTTCTCCCAGTGTCCAGGTCAACATTTATACCTAAAACACATGATCTGGCTATTTATTTAATTGCTGTTTGTGGGACATTGTGTGTTTCCTAAATTACAACAGTGATTGCACTTCACATGTACGTTATTGGCTTATGTAAAGTGGTTTGGGACATCCCGAGACTGTGAAAGGCGCTATCGAAGTGCAGGTTCTTTCTCTTTGTGTCCCTTATTACATAAGAACATAAGAAATCGGAACAGGAGTAGGCCATATGGCCCCTCGAGCCTGCTCCGCCATTTAATAAGATCATGACAGATCTGATCATGGACTCAGCTCCACTTCCCCGCCCGCTCCGCATAACCCCTTATCCCCTTATCGTTTAAGAAACAGTTTATTTCTGTCTTAAATTTATTCAATGTCCTAACTTCCACAGCTCTCTGAGGCAGAGAATTCCACAGATTAACAACCCTCAGAGAAGAAATTTCTCCTCATTTCTGTTTTAAATGGGCAGCCCCTTCTTCGAAGATCATGCCTCTATAGTTCTAGTCTCCCCTATCAGTGGAAACATCCTCTCTATATCCACCTTGTCAAGCCCCCTCATAATCTTATACGTTTCAATCAGATCACCTCTCATTCTTCTGAATTCCAATGAGTAGAGACCCAACCTACTCAACCTTTCCTCATGTCAACCCCCTCTGAAATCAACCAAGTGAACCTTCTCTGAACTGCCTCCAAAGCAAGTATATCCTTTCTTAAATATGGAAACCAAAACTGCACGCAGTATTCCAGGTGTGGCCTCACCAATACCCTGTATAACTGTAGCAAGACTTCCCTGCTTTTATACTCCATCCCCTTTGCAATAAAGGCCAAGATTCCATTGGCCTTCCTGATCACTTGCTGTACCTGCATACTATCCTTTTGTGTTTCATAAGTACCCCCAGGTCCCGCTGTACTGCGGCACTTTGCAATCTTTCTCCATTTAAATAATAACTTGCTTTGCCAACATTATACTCCATCTGCCAAATTTTTGTCCACTCACTTAGCCTGTCTATTTCCTTTTGCAGATTTTTTGTGTTCTCCTCACACATTGCTTTTCCTCCCATCTTTGTATCGTCAGCAAACTTGGCTATGTTACATCAGTCCCTTCTTCCAAGTCGTTTATATAGATTGTAAATAGTTGGGGTCACAGCACTGATCCCAGCTAGTTACTGGTTGCCAACCAGAGAATGAACCATTTATCCCGACTCTCTGTTTTCTGTTAGTTAGCCAATCCTCTATCCATTCTAATATATTTCCCCCAACCCCTTGAACTTTTATCTTGTGCAGTAACCTTTTATGTGGTACCTTGTCAAATGCCTTCTGGAAGTCCAAATACACCACATCCAGTGGTTCACCTTTATCCACCCTGTTCGTTACATCTTCAAAGAACTCCAGCAAATTTGTCAAACATGACTTCCCCTTCATAAATCCATGCTGACTCTGCCTGATCGAATTTTGCTTTTCCAAATGTCCTGCTACTGCTTCTTCAACAATGGATTCCAACATTTTCCCAACCACAGATGTTAGGCTAACTGGTCTATAGTTTCCTGCTTTTTGTCTGCCTCCTTTTTTAAATAGGGGCGTTACACTTGCAGTTTTCCAATCTGCTAGGACCTTCCCAGAATCCAGGGAATTTTGGTAAATTACACCCAATGCATCCACTATCCCTGCCGCTACTTCTCTTAAGACCCCAGGATGCAAGTCATCTGGTCCAGGGGATTTATCTGCCTTCAGTCCCATTATCTTACTGAGTACCACCTCCTTAGTGATTGTGATTGTGTTAAGTTCCTCCCCGCCTATAGCCCGTGGACTATCCACTGTTGGGATATTGTTAGTGTCCTCTACCGTAAAGACTGATACAAAATATTTGTTCAGAGTTTCTGCCATCTCCATGTGCCCCATTACTAATTCCCCGGTCTCGTCCTCCAAGGGACCAACATTTACTTGAGCCACTCTTTTCCTTTTTATATACCTATAGAAACTCTTGCTATCTGTTTTTATATTTTGCACTAGTTTACTTTCATAGTCTATCTTCTCTTTTTTAATCATTTTTTTAGTCATTCTTTGCTCGCTTTCAAAAGGATCCCAATCTTCTGTGCTTCCACTAGTTTTGGCCACTTGTTTTTAATTGGATACCATCCTTTTATTTCTTTAGTTAGCCACGGATGGCTATCTTTTCTCTTACACCCTTTCCCCCTCACTGGAATATATTTTTCTTGAGAGTTGTGAAATATCTCCTTAAATGTACACCAGTGTTCATCAATCATCCTATACTTTAATTTACTTTCCCAGTCCACTATACCCAACTCTGCCCTCATATCTTCATAGTCTCCTTTATTTAATTCTAGTATGCTAGTTAGAGATCCAACTTTCTCACCCTCCATCTGAATTTGAAAATCAATCATGCTATGATCACTCATTCCGAGGGGATAGAAACATAGAAACATAGAAAATAGGTGCAGGAGTAGGCCATTCGGCCCTTCTAGCCTGCACCGCCATTCAATGAGTTCATGGCTGAACATGCAACTTCAGTACCCCATTCCTGCTTTCTCACCATACCCCTTGATTCCCCTAGTAGTAAGGACTTCATCTAATTCCTTTTTGAATATATTTAGTGAATTGGCCTCAACAACTTTCTGTGGTAGAGAATTCCACAGGTTCACCACTCTCTGGGTGAAGAAATTCCTCCTCATCTCGGTCCTAAATGGCTTCCCCCTTATCCTTAGACTGTGTCCCCTGGTTCTGGACTTCCCCAACATTGGGAACATTCTTCCTGCATCTAACCTGTCTAACCCCGTCAGAATTTTAAACGTTTCTATGAGGTCCCCTCTCATTCTTCTGAACTCCAGTGAATCCAAGCCCAGTTGATCCAGTCTTTCTTGATAGGTCAGTCCCGCCATCCCGGGAATCAGTCTGGTGAACCTTCGCTGCACTCCCTCAATAGCAAGAATGTCCTTCCTCAGGTTAGGAGACCAAAACTGTACGCAATACTCCAGGTGTGGCCTCACCAAGGCCCTGTACAATTGTAGCAACACCTCCCTGCCCTTGTACTCAAATCCCCTCGCTATGAAGGCCAACATGCCATTTGCTTTCTTAACCGCCTGCTGTACCTGCACGCCAACCTTCAATGACTGATGTACCATGACACCCAGGTCTCTTTGCATCTCCCCTTTTCCTAATCTGTCACCATTCAGATAATAGTCTGTCTCTCTGTTTTTACCACCAAAGTGGATAACCTCACATTTATCCACATTATACTTCATCTGCCATGCATTTGCCCACTCACCTAACCTATCCAAGTCGCTCTGCAGCCTCATAGAATCCTCCTCGCAGCTCACACTGCCACCCAACTTAGTGTCATCCGCAAATTTGGAGATACTACATTTAATCCCCTCGTCTAAATCATTAATGTACAGTGTAAACAGCTGGGGCCCCAGCACAGAACCTTGCGGTACCCCACTAGTCACTGCCTGCCATTCTGAAAAGTCCCCATTTACTCCTACTCTTTGCTTCCTGTCTGACAACCAGTTCTCAATCCATGTCAGCACACTACCCCCAATCCCATGTGCTTTAACTTTGCACATTAATCTCTTGTGTGGGACCTTGTCGAAAGCCTTCTGAAAGTCCAAATATACCACATCAACTGGTTCTCCCTTGTCCACTCTACTGGAAACATCCTCAAAAAATTCCAGAAGATTTGTCAAGCATGATTTCCCTTTCACAAATCCATGCTGACTTGGACCTATCATATTACCTCTTTCCAAATGCACTGCGATGACATCCTTAATAATTGATTCCATCATTTTACCCACTACCGATGTCAGGCTGACCGGTCTGTAATTCCCTGTTTTCTCTCTCCCTCCTTTTTTAAAAAGTGGGGTTACATTGGCTACCCTCCACTCCATAGGAACTGATCCAGAGTCAATGGAATGTTGGAAAATGACTGTCAATGCATCCGCTATTTCCAAGGCCACCTCCTTAAGTACTCTGGGATGCAGTCCATCAGGCCCTGGGGATTTATCGGTCTTCAATCCCATCAATTTCCCCAACACAATTTCCCGACTAATAAGGATTTCCCTCAGTTCCTCCTCCTTACTAGACCCTCCGACCCCTTTTATATCCGGAAGGTTGTTTGTGTCCTCCTCAGTGAATACCGAACCAAAGTACTTGTTCAATTGGTCTGCCATTTCTTTGTTCCCCGTTATGACTTCCCCTGATTCTGACTGCAGGGGACCTACGTTTGTCTTTACTAACCTTTTTCTCTTTACATATCTATAGAAACTTTTGCAATCCGTCTTAATGTTCCCTGCAAGCTTCTTCTCGTACTCCATTTTCCCTGCCCTAATCAAACCCTTTGTCCTCCTCTGCTGAGTTCTAAATTTCTCCCAGTCCCCGGGTTCTCTGCTATTTCTGGCCAATTTGTATGCCACTTCCTTGGCTTTAATGCTATCCCTGATTTCCCTTGATAGCCACGGTTGAGCCACCTTTCCTTTTTTATTTTTACGACAGACAGGAATGTACAATTGTTGTAGTTCATCCATGCAGTCTCTAAATGTCTGCCATTGCCCATCCACAGTCAACCCCTTCAGTATCATTCGCCAATCTATCCTAGCCAATTGACGCCTCATACCTTCAAAGTTACCCTTCTTTAAGTTCTGGACCATGGTCTCTGAATTAACTGTTTCATTCTCCATCCTAATGCAGAATTCCACCATATTATGGTCACTCTTCCCCAAGGGGCCTCGCACAACGAGATTGCTAATTAATCCTCTCTCATTACACAACACCCAGTCTAAGATGGCCTCCCCCCTAGTTGGTTCCTCGACATATTGGTCTAAAAAACCATCCCTTATGCACTCCAGGAAATCCTCCTCTACCGTATTGCTTCCAGTTTGGTTAACCCAATCTATGTGCATATTAAAGTCACCCATTATAACTGCTGCACCTTTATTGCACGCACCCCTAATTTCATGTTTGATGCCCTCCCCAACATCACTACTACTGTTTGGAGGTCTGTACACAACTCCCACTAACGTTTTTTGTCCTTTGGTATTCTGCAGCTCTACCCATATAGATTCCACATCATCCAAGCTAATGTCCTTCCGAACTATTGCCTTAATTTGCTCCTTAACCAGCAATGCTACCCCACCTCCTTTTCCTTTTATTCTATCTTTCCTGAATGTTGAATATCCCTGGATGTTGAGTTCCCAGCCCTGATCATCCTGGAGCCACGTCTCCGTAATCCCAATCACATCATATTTGTTAACATCTATTTGCACAGTTAATTCATCCACTTTATTGCGGATACTCCTTGCATTAAGACACAAAGCCTTCAGGCTTGTTCTTTTAACACCCTTTGTCCTTTTAGAATTTTGCTGTACAGTGGCCCTTTTTGTTCTTTGCCTTGGGTTTCTCTGCCCTCCACTTTTCCTCATCTCCTTTCTGTCTTTTGCTTTTGCCTCCTTTTTGTTTCCCTCTGTCTCCCTGCATTGGTTCCCATCCCCCTGCCATATCAGTTTAAATCCTCCCCAACAGCACTAGCAAACACTCCCCTTAGGACATTGGTTCCGGTCCTGCCCAGGTGCAGACCGTCCGGTTTGTACTGGTCCCACCTCCCCCAGAACCGGTTCCAATGCCCCAGGAATTTGAATCCCTCCCTGTTGCACCACTGCTCAGACCACGTATTCATCTGCGCTATCCTGCGATTCCTACTCTGACTATCACGTGGCACTGGTAGCAATCCCAAGATTACTACTTTTGAGGTCCTACTTTTTAATTTAGCTCCTAGCTCCTTAAATTCGTTTCGTAGGATCTCATCCCTCTTTTTACCTATGTCGTTGGTACCAATGTGCACCACGACAACTGGCTGTTCTCCCTCCCTTTTTAGAATGTCCTGCACCCGCTCTGAGACATCCTTGACCCTTGCACCAGGGAGGCAACATACCATCCTGGAGTCTCGGTTGCGGCCGCAGAAACGCCTATCTATTCCCCTCACCATTGAATCCCCAATCACTATTGCTCTCCCACTCTTTTTCCTGCCCTCCTGTGCAGCAGAGCCAGCCACGGTGCCATGAACTTGGCTGCTGCTGCCCTCCCCTGATGAGTCATCCCCCTCAACAGTACCCAAAGCAGTGTATCTGTTTTGCAGGGGGATGACCACAGGGGACTCCTGCACTACCTTCCTTGCACTGCTCTTCCTGTTGGTCTTCCATTCCCTATCTGGCTGTGGACCCTTTCCCTGTGGTACGACTAACTCGCTACACGTGATACTCACGTCATTCTCAGCATCATGGATGCTCCAGAGTGAATCCACCCTCAGCTCCAACTCCGCAACGCGGTCTGTCAGGAGCTGGAGGCGGATACACTTCCCGCACACGTAATCGTCAGGGACACCGGAAGTGTCCCTGAGTTCCCACATGGTACAGGAGGAGCATAACACCCGACCGAGCTCTCCTGCCATGACTTAACCCTTATATACACTTAAATTGGCAACAACAATGTTAAAAGTTACTGACTGATATAGAAGAGAAAAAAGAAAAACTACTCACCAATCACCAGCCAATCACTTACCCTCTTGGCTGTGACGTCACCTTTTGATTTCTTTCTACTTCTTTTTTGCCTTCTCCCTGTAGCTGCACAAGTCCCGCCTTTTATAGGCCTCTCCACGCACCTCCTCGAGGCTGGGCCCCGGACTCCCTGCTGTGCCTTTTATAGGCCTCTCCACGCACCTCCTCGAGGCTGGGCCCCGGACTCCCTGCTGTGCCTTTTATAGGCCGCTCCACGCACCTCCTCGACGCTGCTCCCGACTGCCGCCGACGCTAGCCCCGGACTCCCTGCTGTGCCTTTTATAGGCCTCTCCACGCACCTCCTCGACGCTGGGCCCCGGACTCCCTGCTGTGCCTTTTATAGGCCTCTCCACGCACCTCCTCGACGCTGGGCCCCGGACTCCCTGCTGTGCCTTTTATAGGCCTCTCCACGCACCTCCTCGACGCTGCTCCCGACTGCCGCCGACGCTGGGCCCCGGACTGCCTGCTGTGCCTTTTATAGGCCTCTCCACGCATCTCCGACGCTGCTCCCGACTGCCGCCGACGCTGGGCCCCGGACTGCCTGCTGTGCCTTTTATAGGCCTCTCCACGCACCTCCTCGAGGCTGGGCCCCGGACTCCCTGCTGTGCCTTTTATAGGCCTCTCCACGCATCTCCGACGCTGCTCCCGACTGCCGCCGACGCTGGGCCCCGGACTCCCTGCTGTGCCTTTTATAGGCCTCTCCACGCACCTCCTCGACGCTGGGAGATTGTTTATTAATCCTGTTTCATTACACAGGACCAGATCTAAGATAGCCTGCCCCCCTGATTGGTTCCGTTACATACTGCTCAAGGAACCCGTCCCTTACGCACTCTATGAACTCCTCCTCAAGGCTACCCTGACCAATTTGATTTGTCCAATCAATATGGAGGTTAAAATCACCCATGATTATTCTAAGTTTTAGTTTCCCCTATGAACGGAAATATCCTCTCTGCATCTACCTTGTCGAGCCACTTATGCTTCAATAAGATCACCTCTCATTCTTCTGAACTCCAATGGGTATAGACCCAACCTACTCAACCTATCCTCATATGTCAACCCCCTCATAAGAACATAAGAAGTAGGAGCAGAAGTAGGCCATATGGCCCCTCGAGCCTGCTCCGCCATTTAATACAATCTTGGCTGATCCGATCATGGACTCAGGTCCACTTTCCTGCCCAGCTCCGGAATCAACCTAGTGAACCGTCTCTGAACAGCCTCCGATGCAAGTATATCCTTCCTTAAATACGGAGACGAAAAATGTACGCAGTACTCCAGGTGTGGCCTCACCAATACCCTGTACAGTTGTAGCAGAACTTCTCTGCTTTTATACTCAATCCCCCTTGCAATAAAGGCCATAGAAATATAGAAACATAGAAAATAAGTGCAGGAGTAGACCATTCGGCCCTTCGAGCCTGCACCGCCATTCAATAAGATCATGGCTGATCATTCCTTCAGTACCCCTTTCCTGCTTTCTCTCCATACCCCTTGATCCCCTAAGCCGTAAGGGCCATATCTAATTCCCTCTTGATTATATGCAATGAACTGGCATCCACAACTCTCTGCGGCAGGGAATACACAGGTTAATAACCCTCTGAGTGAAGACGTTTCTCCTCGTCTCAGTCCTAAATGGCTTACCTCTTATCCTAAGACTATGTCCCCTGGTTCTGTACTTCCCCAACATCGGGAACATTTTTCCCGCATCTAACCTGTCCAGTCCCGTCAGAATCTTATATGTTTCGATGAGATCACCTCTCATCCTTCTGAACTCCAGTGAATAAAGGCCCAGTTGATCCAGTCTCTCCTTATATGACAGTCCAGCCATCCCTGGATTTAGGCTGGTGAACCTTCACTGCACTCCCTCAATAGCAAGAACATCCTTCCTCAGATTAGGAAACCAAAACTGAACTCAATACTCCAGGTGAGGCCTCACCAACTGGAGTAAGACCTCCCTGCTCCGTTACCCAAATCCCCTAGCTATGAAGGCCAACATACCATTTGCCTTCTTCACCGCCTGCTGTACTTGCATGCCATCCTTCAATGACTGATGAACCATGACACCCAGGTCTCGTTGCACCTCCCCTTTTCCTAATCTGCCGGCATTTCACATAATATTCTGCCTTCGTGTTTTTGCCCCCAAAATGGATAACCTCACATTTATCCACATTATACTGCATCTCCCATGCATTTGCCCACTCACCTAACCTGTCCAAGTCACCCTGCAGCCTCTTAGCGTCCCCCTCACAGTTCACACCACCACCCAGTTTAGTGTCATCTGCAAACTTGGAGATATTACAGTCAATTCCCTCATCCAAATCATTGATGTATATTGTAAAGAGCTGGGGTCCCAGCACTGTGTCCTGCGGCACTCCACTAGTCACTGCCTGCCATTCTGAAAAGGACCCGTTTATCCTGACTCTCTGCTTCCTGTCTGCCAACCAGTTCTCTATCCACGTCAGTACATTACCCACAATACCATGTGCTTTGATTTTGCACACCAATCTCTTGTGCGGGACCTTGTCAAAAGCCTTTTGAAAATCCAAATACACCACAGCCACTGGTTCTCCCTTGTCCACTCTGCCAGCTACATTCTCAAAAAATTCCAGAAGATTCATCAAGCATGATTTCCCTTTCATAAATCCATGCTGACTTGGACCGATCCTGTCACTGCTTTCCAAATGCGCTGCTATTTCATCCTTAATGATTGATTCCAACATTTTCCCCACTACTGATGTCAGGCTAACCAGTCTATACTTACTCGCTTTCGCTCTCCCTCCTTTTTACATTAGCTACCCTCCAGACCATAGGAACTGATCCAGGGTCGATAGACTGTTGGAAAACGATCACCAATGCATCCACTATTTCTAGGGCCACTTCCTTAATACTCTGGGATGCAGACTATCAGGCCCGGGGGAGTTATCGGCCTTCAATCCCATCAATTTCCTGAACACAATTTCCCGCATAATAAGGATATCCTTCAGTTCCTCCTTTTCACTAGACCCACTGTCCTCTAGTACATTTAAAAGGTTATTTGTGTCTTCCTTCGTGAAGACAGAACCGAAGTATTTGTTCAATTAAGAACATACATAAGAAGATAAGAACATAAGAATTAGGAACAGGAGTAGGCCATCTAGCCCCTTGAGCCTGCTCCGCCATTCAACAAGATCATGGCTGATCTGGCCGTGGACTCAGCTCCACTTACCCGCCCGCTCCCCGTAACCCTTAATTCCCTTATTGGTTAAAAATCTATCTATCTGTGACTTGAATACATTCAATGAGCTAGCCTCAACTCCTTCCTTGGGCAGAGAATTCCACAGATTCACAACCCTCTGGGAGAAGAAATTCCTTCTCAACTCGGTTTTAAATTGGCGGAGCAGGCTCGAGGGGCTAATGGCCTACTCCTGTTCCTAATTCTTATGTTCTTATGTTCTTATGTACTCCATCCCTCTCGCAATAAAGGCCAACATTCCATTCGCCTTCCTGATTACCTGTTGCAACTGCAAACTAACTTTTTGGGATTCATGCACAAGGACCCCCAGGTCCTTCTGCACCGCAGCATATTGTAATTTCTCCCCATTCAAATAATATTCCCCTTTACTGTTTTTTTCCCCAAGGTGACCTCACACTTTCCAACATTGTATTCCATCTGCCAAACCTTCGCCCATTCGCTTAACCTATCTAAATCTCTTTGCAGCCTCTCTGCGTCCTCTACACAACTCGCTTTCCCACTAATCTTTGTGTCATCTGCAAATTTTGCTACACTACACTCTGTCCCCTCTTCCAGGTCATCTATGTATATTGTAAACAGTTGTGGTCCCAGCACCGATTCCTGTGGCATACCACTAACCACCGATTTCCAACCCGAAAAGGACCCATTTATCCCGACTCTCTGCTTTCTGTTAGCCAGCCAATTCTCGATCCATGCTAATACATTTCCTCTGACTCCGCGTACTTTTATCTTCTGCAGTAACCTTTTGTGTGGCACCTTATCGAATGCCTTTTGAAAATCTAAATACACCATATCCATCGGTACACCTCTATCCACCATGCTCATTATATCCTCAAAGAATTCCAGTAACTTAGTTAAACATGATTTCCCCTTCATGAATCCATGCTGGGTCTGCTTGATTGCACTATTCCTATCTAGATGTCCCGCTATTTCTTCCTTAATGATAGTTTCACGCATTTTCCCCACTACAGATGTTAAACTAACCGGCCTATAGTTACCTGTCTTTTGCCTGCCCCCTTTTTTAAACAGAGGCGTTACATTAGCTGTTTTCCAATCCGCTGGTACCTCCCCAGAGTCCAGAGAATTTTGGTAGATTATAACGAATGCATCTGCTATAACTTCCGCCATCTCTTTTAATACCCTGGGATGCATTTCATCAGGACCAGGGGACTTGTCTACCTTGAGTCCCATTAGCCTGTCCAGTATTACCCCCCTAGTGATAGTGATTGTCTCAAGGTCCTCCCTTCCCACATTCCACATTGGTCTGCCATTTCTTTGTTCCCCATTATAAATTCACCTGAATCCGACTGCAAGGGACCTACACTTGTCTTCACTAATCTTTTTCTCTTCACATATTTGTAGAAGCTTTTGCAGTCAGTTTTTATATTCCCTGCAAGCTTCCTCTCATACTCTATTTCCCCCCTCTGAATTAAACCCTTAGTCCTGCTTTGTTGAATTCTAAATTTCTCCCAGTCCTCAGGTTTGTAACTTTTTCTTGCCAATTTATCTGCCTCTTCCTTGGTTTTAACACTATCCTTAATTTCCCTTGTCAGCCACGGTTGAGCCACCTTCCCCGTTTTATTTTTACTCCAGACAGGGATGTACAATTGCTGAAGTTCATCCATGTGATCTTTAAATGTTTGCCATTGTTTATCCACTGTCAACCCTTTCAGTATCCTTTGCCAGTCTATTCTGGCCAATTCACGCCTCATACCGTCGAAGTTACCTTTCCTTAAGTTCAGGACCCTAGTTTCCAAATTAACTGTGTCACTCTCCATCTTAATAAAGAATTCTACCATTTTATGGTCACTCTTCCCCAAGGGGCCTCGCACAACAAGATTGCTAATTAGTTGCTTCTCATTACACATCACCCAGTCTAGGATGGCCAGCTCTCTAGTTGGTTCCTCGACATATTGGCCCAGAAAACCATCCCTAATACTCTCCAGGAAATCCTCCTCCACCTCATTGCTCCCAGTTTGTTTAGCCCAATCAATATGTCGATTAAAGTCCCCCATGATAACTGCTCTACCTTTATCGCACACATCCCTTATTTCTTGTTTGATGCTGTCCCCAATCTCACTGCTACTGTTTGGTGGTCTGTACACAACTCCCACGAGCGTTTTCTGCCCTTTGGTATTCCACAGCTCCACCCATACCGATTCCACATCATCCAGGCTAATGTCCCTCCTTACTATTGCATTAATTTCCTCTTTAAACAGCAATGCTACCCCACCTCCTTTTCCTCTCTGCCTATCCTTCCTAAATGTTGAATACCCCTGGATGTTGAGTTCCCAGCCTTGGTCGCCCTGGAGCCATGTCTCCATGATGCCAATTGCATCATATCTGTTAACTCCTGTCTGCGCAGTTAATTCGTTCACCTTATTACGAATACTCCTCGCATTGAGGCACAGAGCCTTCAGGCTTGTCTTTTTAACACACTTTGCCCCTTTAGAATTTTGCTGTAATGTGGGCCAACATTCCATTTGACTTCCTGATTAATTGCTTGTTGTGGTCTTATCTTCACCGGGGGAGTGACACATTGGAGAGGGCTCAGAATAGCAGCGCAAAGGATTTCAAGCCGATTAACAAGTGTGATGATAGAATTAAATTAGTTCTCACTGGAGCAGGGATATTTCATTGAGAGAGGACATGAAGCAGGTATTTTAAATGCTGAAAATAGACTGGGATTTAGAGGGCATAATTTCAAAGTTTGCAGATGAGGAGGAAAGCAGCAGTCTCCAGGAGGACTGGTGAAATGGGCAGATACATGGCAGATACAATTTAATGCAGAGAAGTGTGAAGTGATGCATTTTGGAAGGAAAAATGAGGAATGGTAATATGAACTAAATGGTGCAATTATAAAGTGGGTGCAGGAACAGGGAGCCCTGGGGGTTCACGTATACAAATCTTCATAGTGGCAGGACAAGTTGATGAGGCTTTAAAAGCTAAAAAAAAACCCTGGGTTTATAAATCGAGGTGTAGAGTACAAAAGCAAGGAAGTGATGCTAAACGTCCATACATCACTGGTTAGGCCTCAGCTGGACTATTGTGTCCAATTCTGGGCACCACACTTTAGGAACGATGTCAAGGCCTTGGCGAGGGTGCAGAGGAGATTTACTAGAATGTGACCAGAGATGAGGGACTTCAGTTATGTGGAGAGACTGAAGAAGTTAGGATTGTTCTCCTTAGAGCAGTGAAGTTACAGGGGGATTTAATCGAGGCGTTCAAAATTCTGAGGGGTTTTGCTGAAGTAAATGAGGATGAAATGTTTCCAGTGTGGGGAGGATCAGTAACCAGAGCACACAGATTGAAGAACCAGGGGGGAGGGGGGAAAGAGATGAGAATTCCTTTTTACGCAGCGAGTTGCTGTGATCTGGAATGCGCTGCCTGAAAGGGCGGTGGAAGATTCAATAGTAACTTTCAAAATGGAATTGGATAAATACTTGAAAAGGAATAAAATTGCAGGGCTGTGGGGAAAGAGCAGGGGCAGTGGGACTAATTGGATCGTTCTTTCAAAGAGCCAGCACGGGCACGATGGGCCGAATGGCCTCTTTCTGTGCTGTAAGATTATATAAAGGCATGGATAATACAAGTGTAAATTTTATCAAAGTTTGATTCAAACAGAAGGAAGTCGGAGCATAAAACTGGTCAATGGGACTGTGGAGCGAGAACAGCTTGTATTGTGAGACAGCAAGTACCTAAAATATACAGCGCATGGTGTTTGTCTCAATGTTATACCAGTGATGGTCATCCCTGCCCTACTTCAATAACTGCACTTGGTGCGAGGGGGAACACATCCTCTGCCCAGAACATCGCAAATCCAGCCAAACAATTTTTATAGAATTAACCACAAATCATTATTTCAGGTGAATTTATAAAGAATGAACAAATCCTGTCGGGAGCGGAAAGGAGCTGCATAAAAATCAACTTCGGAATTAAATCGAGGGTAAGGGAGGGATATGTGGGTGGGGGAGGGGCGATGTGGGTGGGGGTGAGGGAGGGGGGGAGGAGCGGGCGGGGAGGGAGGAGGGGACGTGTTGGGGGGGGGAGAGGGGACATGTGGGAGGGGAGGGAATGTGTGGGGGGGCGGGGAGATGGGGGTGTGGTGGTTAGACGCGAGTGGGGGAGGGGGGATGTGGGTGGGGGAGGGGATGTGGGGGAGGGGTGATGTGGGTGGGGGGGGACGTGGGGGAGGGGGAGGGGTGATGTGGGTGGGGGAGTACGTGGGGGAGGGGGAGGGGTGATGTGGGTGGGGGGGGACGTGGGGGAGGGGGAGGGGTGATGTGGGTGGGGGGGGACGTGGGGGAGGGGGAGGGGTGATGTGGGTTGGGGGGGACGTGGGGGAGGGGGAGGGGTGATGTGGGTGGGGGGGGACGTGGGGGAGGGGGAGGGGTGATGTGGGTTGGGGGGGACGTGGGGGAGGGGGAGATCAGCACAGCCCGGGTTCAGCTTTCCCGATGTGAAACTTTGAATGGGCCGCGCCGCCCATTAAAGGAACCACGCATCAAAAAGCAAATGCAGGGTAACACTGATGGGGATATGTGTGGGTGTGAATGGTAACTTGGGCAAGGAGTCAGGGCCTGTGGACTGGACCATCACGAGGAGAAAATAGGCGCAGATAAATGTGAGAAATTATTGCAAAACTATCTGCTGCTGAGTTGCACTGTGACGGATTACTGGCACTTTAACGTGTAGTAATGTTGAATTTTAAAAGAATCAAATCGCCTTAGAATTTCTAATTCCTGTCAGTATAAGTGAAATCACACTTTAGGCTAAACAAAATATTTCCATCAAGTTTGGGAAGCTCCTGTGTTCTATTGAGAAGTGAAGTGTGTATAAGAGGGATCCCACAATGCCGTGCTCCCAGTGAGAAGCCACAGTCCCATGGAATGTGGGTCAGATATAGGGCCACAACATCACAGCCCCAATTCTCCAGTCCATGCTCCCAGTGTGTGTGTGCCTCTCGACTGGGAGTGTATTGTTGTAAAATTACCCTCTATGTAGTAATGCTATTATGAATAAAACCAAATGTAACTTATACTTACTGGTTACATTGAGCTGGGTTCCGCTCCCGCTGATATCGCCCCACACTTTACAGTAATAGGCGGCAGTGTCACTGGGCTGCACGTCTGTGACTGTCAGAATGAAGCTGTTATTGGAGGTGTCTCTGGAAGGCTGGAGACGGTCAGTGGAACCTGGGCTCCCTCGTGTGCTGCCACTTGCCTTATGTGTTAAAACCCACTCCGTATCTTGCCCCGGTAGTTGCCGGTACCAGTGGACATCGGTGTCACTCACTCTGGCGTTCCTCATGGTGCACTGTAACCGCGCCGTGTGACCCTCTGTGACACGTTCCAGGCTCGGAGACTGGGTCAGGACAGGGACAACTGCACCTTTAATGGGAAAATATCAATCACTTAAAAACCGGTCTGAAGGTTGATAAATGTCTGAAGTGTTTCAATGAAAACTGCAGGCAGCTCACCTGAGCTTCAGTAAATTCTAAACAAATGATCATTATATGGCCTGATATGAAAAGCTCCAGGATTTCTTTGCTTCATGCACACAGCTGCCTCTGCCACTTCCTCCCCAACCTCCCCGAGTCTTCCTCCCTGATCCCCATCACTGCAGATTCTCCCCAATCTCCCTCCCATGCCTTCTCTTCACTTATTTCCCAAATGATGCTCACACCCTGGCCCATTGATTTCTTCTCCATACATCTCCTGACTCCTCTTTATCCCTTACTGTGTAGCTCACACTACTAGTGACTTTCCTCAAACATTCAAAACCAGTCATCAATCCCCTCCTCAAACAAGCCACCCACCCGCCTGTCCTCTCTGCCTGCTGACCCATCTTCACCTAAACTCCAAGCCCAACCCTCTCAATGCTGCCTGTTCCAATCTGTCCAGTCCAATTCCAGCTCACAGCATTGAAGTGGCCCTGCCCAAGGTCACACCTGATACCCTACAACACTGACATCCTTATCCATGCTCCTGTCACCTCTGGTCTTGATGGCTCCAATGCTCTCATTGCTGGCCTCACATCCTCAGTGAACTCGACTGATTTGTCCAAAATACAGTCGCTCATATCCTGTCCCACAGGAAATCCTCCTCACTGTCATCGTACAGAGGCTCCCTGTCCCTCAATGCACTAAATATAAACTCTTGTCCTCAGCTTCAAATCTCTCACTGCCATGTCCCACCTCCAACCTTCTGTAACCTCCTCCAGGCTGATAACCCCGGCACTCTTTGCTTCTTTAACTGTGCATTCACTCCCCCTTCCCCTCCCCCCATTGGTGGAAAAGCCTTTCGTTGCCTCAGCCCTACTCTCTGGAGCTCCCTCGCTAAACCCCTCCATAATGCATTTGCTTCATGGGTTCTTTGCTTTAAGAATTCAGAGCAACACATTATTATCAAGAACGAGTTGGTTTATTAACAAAGGTTTAACAATCCCACTACACATTAGCAGTTCATCCACTAGGCTCACAACTGCATACCTCATTAAAGTTTTATTGAGTTTTGTGAACATCACGTGACTGGCTGAGCCACTCACAATGCAACAGCTCCATAAACTTCATATATTACGCCCTCCAACTCTCCACTTCTCTCTCCAACTTTAGAAACTGTTACAAAAACCCATCATTTTGACCAGCATTTCCGACACCTCTACCAATTTCTTCCTTGACGGCTTGGTGCCTGTCGCCCTAGTTCCATTGTTGTGAAGCACTTTGAGACAATTATGTGAAAGGAGCTTTGTAAATGCAAGTGTTTGTTGTCTTCCACCTGCGCTGCCTTTATGTCGATCTAATTCCCACTGAAATCACTGTCACACTGACTCAATGTCAGACTGGAGGGGCGGTGCTCTGCAGCCAGTGCACAAGCAGCGCGGGATGGGGCAGGCGGTCCGGGTGCAACAGATGCGGCTGGAGAAGACATCTGAAGTATTTTCAGGTTGTGTTGAAAGCCTGCGTGGATTCATTATACCCTGAGAAATATGTAAATAGATGTCACTCAGTCCCATGGTGAATCCCCACGTGTCCTCACTTGGTGCCTTTTGCTTGCCCGTTTACAATGGACACTTGTGGTCTTCCCAGCTGCTCACCGCAGAATGTCCACTCGAAGCTGGGACAGAGGGACTGATTTTTGGAAAGTTGTTTTTTTCCCCTCCATCTCCCGTACTGCTGTTTCTGCATCGTTGTCCGTGCAATAGTTATTTTCTGATGTTTCCTTTTTGCACAGCTCCCCAGCCACTGTATTGTTGCTGTCAAGCTGTGAATCTCCTCTCTAACCATACTGCTCTGCACGGAGGCTCACTGGGCCTTGCCAGTGGCTCCTGTGGATTTGGAGGTGGAAGAGGAGTTCAGGGAGGGGGCAGAATGAGTGATGGACTTGTACCTCAGGTGCCTGGCAGCCACTTGTAATTGGCCCTGACACACCTAGTTGGCCAAGTCCGTGCAGACCTACACTTGCCACTTCTGCTACACGTGAAAGCCTGCGACACAGTTGGACCTATTATATTCTTGGGTCTCTTACTCTGGATCCTTCAGCTTCTAAAGTTTTAGATTCATAGGTGAATCTCCTCGGCCCCAGCAACATCTTCAATGGCTCTGATATACATAGAAGTTACAACATGTGTCACCTGCCCTAATATCTCCTCATGTGGCTCGGTGTCAAATGTTGTCTGATAACGCTCCTGTGAAGCTCCTTGGGATATTTTACTATGTTAAAGGCGCTGTATAAATACAAGTTGTTGTAGCTTGGGGAGGACAGAGCCAGATCAGTAATTCCCTCATGTTGGTCCTCTCACCAGCTGCCGCAAGCCCAGTCTGGCAGCAATGTCCCTCAGGACTCGGCCAGCTTGGTCAGTGCTGGTACTCCCGAGTCTTGGTGATGGACATTGAAGCTGCCTAGCCAGAGTACATTCTGTGCCCTTGCTACCCTCAGTCCTTTCTCCAAGTGGTGCTTATACAAAGTGTGCACTTGTCTTTCGAAGTGGTACCTGGCATTGGACACGAGGAAAGAACTTCTTTTGCATAGGCTTTTTTGAGAAGGCAAAAAAGGTAACGAGACCAGAGCTCTGCAAGGAATCTCGCTGCCAGATGGTCAGAAAATCGTGGGCGGCATCTGCTGAACCTTCCATATACTGTCCCAGTGGGCGAGGCTTCCAACATTACTCCTTTACAGTCACATTCTAGCCGTACATCGATATGTTTGTTTAAATCATAAATTGTCAGTTCACAGATCTCAGGCTTCCGACCAGGTTGGTCATGTTCTCTCTCTGGGTCACACCCTCCCAGACCCACTACAGTCTGTGTGTATTGGGCACATTCCAGGCCCACTACAGTCTGTGTGTATTGGGTACATTCCAGGCCCACTACAGTCTGTGTGTATTGGGCACATTCCAGGCCCACTACAGTCTGTGTGTATTGGGCACATTCCAGACCCACTACAGTCTGTGTGTATTGGGTACATTCCAGACCCACTACAGTCTGTGTGTATTGGGTACATTCCAGACCCACTACAGTCTGTGTGTATTGGGTACATTCCAGACCCACTACAGTCTGTGTGTATTGGGTACATTCCAGACCCACTACAGTCTGTGTGTATTGGGTACATTCCAGACCCACTACAGTCTGTGTGTATTGGGTACATTCCAGACCCACTACAGTCTGTGTGTATTGGGTACATTCCAGACCCACTACAGTCTGTGTGTATTGGGTACATTCCAGACCCACTACAGTCTGTGTGTATTGGGTACATTCCAGACCCACTACAGTCTGTGTGTATTGGGCACATTCCAGACCCACTACAGTCTGTGTTTATTGGGTACATTCCAGACCCACTACAGTCTGTGTGTATTGGGTACATTCCAGACCCACCACAGTCTGTGTGTATTGGGTACATTCCAGACCCACTACAGTCTGTGTGTATTGGGTACATTCCAGAACCACTACAGTCTGTGTGTATTGGGTACATTCCAGACCCACTACAGTCTGTGTGTATTGGGTACATTCCAGACCCACTACAGTCTGTGTGTATTGGGTACATTCCAGACACAGTACAGTCTGTGTGTATTGGGTACATTGCAGGCCCATGGAAGAGAATCTCACGGGACACCATTATTAAATAGTTTCTGGCTTTCAACTCCAAAACAAGACGCTGTTCTTTGCCGCCCAGCCATTCAGAAAGCCGATTGCACATTCCTGAATTACATTAGCAAGCTGAAGGATGGTTTATTGCATCTTGGAAAGTGTCGAGAGGTCATTTGTTTGTATTGATGAGTGCAGATTTGGTCACTAAGAGATGTGACTGCGCACATACAGAGGCTGAACTCCAGGACATAGTCGACATATTTACTGAGGCGTGCGAAAGCATGGGCCTACCGCTAAACATCCATAAGACAAAGGTCCTCCACCAGCCTGTCCTCGCCGCACAGCACTGTCCCCCAGTCATCAAGATCCACAGCGCAACCCTGGACAAGGTGGATCATTTCCCATACCTTGGGAGCCTCTTATCAACAAAAACAGACATTGACGACAAGATTCAACACCGCCTCCAGTGCGCCAGTGCAGCCTTCGGCTGCCTGAGGAAAAGTGTGTTCGAAGACCAGGCCCTCAAATCTGCCACTAAGCCCTTGGTCTACAGGGCTATACGCGCCCTCCCGTGTGGCTGAGAGACATGGACCATGTACAGTAGACCCCTCAAGTCGCTGGTGAAATACCACCAACGATGTCTCCGCAAGATCCTACAAATCCCCTGGGGGGACAGACACACAAACATTAGTGTCCTCGACCAGGGCAACATCCCCAGCATTGAAGCACTGACCACACTTGATCAGCTCCGCTGGGCAGGCCACATGGTCCGGATGCCAGACACGAGACTCCTAAAGCAAGCACTATATTGGGAACTCCTGTCCACCTCGAGTCTCATCGCCGAGAGCATGCAGAAATCAAGCGCAGGCAATGGAAAGAGCGTGTGGCAAACCTGTCCCACCCTCCCTTACCCTCAACGACTATCTGTCCCACCTGTGACAGGGTCTGTGATTCTCGTATTGGGCTGTTCAGCCACGGAAGGTCTCATTTTAAGAGTGGAAGCAAGTCTTCCTCGATTCCAAGAGATTGCCTATGATGATGATATGATGTTTTATACATTTACCCTGTCAATGTCCTGATTTTATCAGGTAGGTGTCTGTTATTCCTATTATTGCATTTTTCCTTCAAGATGTATTTTACCATTTAATCCTGTGTGTGAGAGTTTTTTCCCACCATGTGCTCACATGTTTTTGTTCAATTAAAAACAAATTGAGTTTGGCCCAGATTTCACCCTCTATTCTATGCTTAGAACTTCCACTCAGTGTTGTTACTGTAAAAGTGGCAACATTGTACAACATTTTTAAACACGAGATGTTGGTATTGTAACATTATTAGATAGAAAACTGATATAATATAGAAGGTACTTACTGGTTACATTCAATGGGGTTCCATTTCCATAGATTGTTTTCCAAATACCACAGATATAGACCGCGCTGTCTCTGTGCTGCACGCCTCTGATGGTCAGAATGTAGCTGTTACTGGCAACATCTCTGGAAAGCTGAAACCGCTCAGAGAAACCGCGTGATCGGTAAATCCTGCCATCTGCATAATGAGTAAGTATTTTGTGATTCCTATCTTGTGAGAGGAACCAGTGTACATCATATCTGTCCACACTGTATTGCACTTTGCTTCTCTCCAAGGTACATCGAAACTGCACCGTCCCACCCTTGGGCACAGTCATAACTTCTGGGGACTGGATAAGAACCGGACTTGCCTTTAGACCTGTGAATAATAAATAACTGATGATCAGAACAGATGAGGAACCACATAAAGTAATAACTTGAAGCCGAAGCGATTATAAAATTTCCTGTCTGTTTGCGAATGGATATTGTGTATTATCAGTAATTTGTAGCTGAGTTGTTTCAAACATATCCTGAGCTTAGCTGTCCCACATTGCCCTGTACTGACCAACAATCCCAGTGTGAACAGGCAGCCCAAAAACACATGCACTGCAACTGAACTCAGAACTCTTGCTGTGGATATGTTCTTTGCTGCTTTTACCACGGAGGTTGGTATTAAAAGCATAAAATCAGGTAAAAAGTTGCCAGTTTTAGTAATATTTTGCGATACCCAACACAAGATTCTGATGTAGGTTCAGATACAGAAGGCTCTCGGTCCACTTCGTTTCATCCTTCCAGAATTCCAATGCTACCATCGTCCCATTGCAGCGTCCAGCGGTTTGTAAACCTGTCCCGTGTTCTGGCCTCGCCTGGGAACCTGTTCCAGCTTTTGATCACCGTCTTCAAATAACTGAGTCCTGAACTTGGCCTTTACAATCCTGACTGTGCCCTCCTGCCCTGGTTATATCTGAAAGTATTGTTCTGGGTTTGCTTTAACTTCCTCCACAACATGTGGCTGTTCTTCCCATGGAGCACGGGTGCCTCCTGTTTTTTTACTTACAATATTTGTTTTGATTTATTCACTCACAGAATGTATTGCCCACACTTAATTTCCTTAGAGAAGAAGGTGGTGAGCCACCTTATACAACTGAGAGACTTGCTGGGGGGGGGGGCGCTGAGGGGGCGGTATTTCAGAGGGCAGTTAAGAGACTGTGGATCTGGAGTCACATATCAGTCAGCATAAGGGAGGCAGATTCCTTCCCTAAAGAACATTCGTGGACCAGATGGGTTTTTATGAC